>NC_140539.1:13982626-14582626 GCF_057382185.1 Mchenga conophoros
TTGTGTTTGTTTGATATTTGCAATATTTGTTGTGGCATCAGTTTATTGAGACTTAATTATGTATGAATTCATTATGATATAACTTAAGTAAAAGTAGAATGTGGCCAAGTAGGCAACACTATTCTGTCTCTCTTCTTTTAAAATTAAATTGTGAATAAAAATCTTAATATGGAGTCTAAACCTAATATATTTAAAATTGCTGTCACAGGGAAAAAATGACCACATGCTCCCTGATTACTTTTTTTGTGTACTTTATGGACTTTATGGCGAACTTTAGGCTTTGAAAAATTAGGTTAGGTTCTAAATGCAACTTTGCAGAAGCAACTGACAATTTTACCAAATGACATTTATACTGTATGATGTCCTCTATGTAAAACCTCTCTCTTCTATTGGTCTTAATGTTAAAAAAAAAAATGTAAAAAAAAAAAAAAAAAGAAACATAGAATTTTGGTACCATTTCTAAAGAGAAAAGATTTGTTCTCTAGTTCATCAGGTCAAACTAATTAAGCAATCAAAACCTTTGATTTTTTCAAGACCCAACTAATCCAATCTATGAATAGAGTATAAGAGTCATGCGACTTAAATTCACATGGCCAGGCATGTTATGTGGGTTTTGCAATGACAGCTGGTGTAATTCTCAGATTGTTGCTCTGGTTTCTCTCTCACACACTTGGGGTCTATTTATAAATACTCTCTTCCCCATTGACCTGCTCAGGATCACATTTCACTTGGACAAGGTACAGACAAGGTTAGAGTACATGTATGCCTCTGCTGAGGACACATAGACATAGACATGTATGTATACTTGCTTAAAAGAATTTTGCATCACCTGCTCTGGAATGCTTTGAATAAATCTGCGTTAGCACAAGAATCTCAAACACTTGAGTCCTCATATTACTGGATATGGATGAAATCATTTTACTACTTGAAATCGCGTGTTCTAGGCACACATTGTCATTTACCATTTTTCAATTCAAATGTTAAAGAAATCAGAAAATGTATTAATGTGATTTGGAGGAAAAAAATTCAACAGCAGAAATATTGATACAAAGTTGTTTTTCAGCTGTATTGTTACCATCACAACACTGGCACTGGGGCTGGTTAATGAAACAAAAAAATACAATTAATGTGAAATAACCTTTTCTTAATATACATAGAAAAAGTTACTTGGATAGAACTCATTCAACAGACAGCACAACTTATTTTGTATTATATTAACTCATTCACTGCCATTGACGTCTATAGCCGTCAATTGCAGTGTATGAGTCAATGGGTTTAACTCATTCACTGCCAATGGCTGGCAGTGAATGAGTTAAGTATATTAATGGTGATTTGCTGTGTATGGCTAGAACTAATAAAACATTTTCAGAAAAAAAGTAATAGTGTTGTAAGAAGATTGTTTCAAGTAAGACTTACTGGAGCTGAAACTTTTAATTCGTACTGGGAAAAACACTCAGTATTTGAATTGTCATTCTTTCTGTTTTTTTATCAGCTGCTTTTGTAAAATGATATAAATAAAAAGAAAGATATTGCTGAAGTAAGCGTTTAGGGTTAATGATACAAGCAAGGGATTGTAAGTGTGGGTGGAACTCCCACTGAAGAGTATTGGGTTCCAGTAGTGCAAATACATAGACAAAAATAAACCTCTGTCTGTGGTCAAAAGAGCTTGCAAAGAAAAGCGCCTGGACTTCTTTAAGTTGCTTGAAGACGTTTCACCTCTCATCCGAGAAGCTTCTTCAGTTCTAAGGTCAAATGGTGGAGAGTCCCAGATATAAACCTAGTGGGAGTAACCCCCCACAGAGGGACAAAAGGACCCCCTGATGATCCTCTAATCGCCTGAGCCAAGGTGTGAAACTGGGTGTGGGTCCCAATCAGCCAGAGTTTCGGGTGTGTTCATTGTGAAACCTGGCCCCACCTTATCATGCGAATTCCTGAGGTCAGATGGCCCAGGATGTGAGTGGGCGTTAAGGCGTCTGGGAAGGGATCTCAAAACTGGATTATAGATGGCAGAGAGTTGGTGTCATAAACCCCCGCCTCTGTTCAAAGATGGTCGCTCACAGTGGACATAGATGGCTTCTTTCACTCCTCTTTCAAACCAAAGAGGAGTGAGTGAAAGAGGAGTGAAAGAAGCCATCTATGTCATCTATGTCCACTGTGAGCGACCATCTTTGAACAGAGGCGGGGGTTTACGACACCAACTCTCTGCCATCTATAATCCAGTTTTGAGATCCCTTCCCAGACGCCTTAACGCCCACTCACATCCTGGGGCATCTGACCTCAGGAATTCGCATGATAAAGTGGGGCCAGGTTTCACAATGAACACACCCGAAACTCTGGCTGATTGGGACCCACACCCAGTTTCACACCTTGGCTCAGGCGATTAGAGGATCATCAGGGGGTCCTTTTGTCCCTCTGTGGGGGGATACTCCCACTAGGTTTATATCTGGGACTCTCCACCATTTGACCTTAGAACTGAAGAAGCTTCTCGGATGAGAGGTGAAACGTCTTCAAGCAACTTAAAGAAGTCCAGACGCTTTTCTTTGCAAGCTCCTTTGACTACGATGACCTGGATGACTGAGAACCTTCACAGACACAAACCTCTGTCTGTATTTTATTTATTTATTTATTTTTTCAGATGAAATTAACTAAAAGAGTTCCTTCTGCAAGTCACATATTGGTTATAATAAATATGTGCACTACCTTACAAATAAATATTTATACATCAAGGAAGCATCAGTTTGTTTGGCTTTGCTTTTTTGGTCATCTATATGCTTTTGTCCTACCCGCTCTTCTTGATTTTTTTTGTAACACCTGGTATTTAACTCTTCAGTTATGCTGACTCATCCACTTTCAGCTCAAGCATTTTTAGTTTTGAACTTGTTTGTTTTCTGATTCCACTTTTGCTCTGTTTTAATAGCCTGACTTACTTTTTTATAGCACTGGACAGTCTGGACAATTCTGCTTTCACTCCTTTTATCCCTCAATCTTTCTGTCTTAGTTGCTTTCAGAAGTTGCTCCTGGGGGAGAGAATCCCTAAATAAGAACATGGAAACATATGTGTGTGTGTGTGTGTGTTCCTGTCTAGCTATCTTTGTGAGGACCGAAATCTGCATTCTATTATACTAGTGAGAACCAACAGTCACTTGTGAGGACACACAACCCGGTCCTCACAAATTTGAAGGCATTTAAAGGTAATTTTGAGGCTCAAAATGTGGTTTTAGTGTCAGTTTTACAATTAGGTTATGATTAGGTTTAGGGTAAGGGTTTGGGTTAGGCATTCATTTTTAATGGTTAGGGTTAGGGTAAGGGGCTAGGGAAAGCATTATGTCAATGAAGGTCCTCAGTAAAATAGCTGAATGGGGTTGTGTGTGTGTGTGTGTGTGTGTGTGTGTGTGTGTGTGTGTTTGTATTTTCTACTTTAAGAGGCTTAGAGGTTTTGAACATTGAACTATCTTTTAAACTCTTTGGTAATTGCAACAATGAAAACAAACATTTATCTCTATCAGTAATTAGTTGCACATTTTCAGTGAATAGTCTGTGAAACAAAATGCTCTAGTGGAGAAAAAAAAAGATGTTATCCATTTCCAAAAACGTTTCCAAATGGATTATATGGTGCCCCCTCCTCATGCTTAGAAATAAACTTGACACCTCCTTGGCTTTACTGCTCTCTACTATCATGGTTTTGTACATCACTTTTCTCTTCACTATCCTCTTTTTTTGTCTAAACAGTTTGTCCTGAAACCGCCCACAGATTCACATCCTGAAGTAGTGTACAATTCACTTATGTAATGTATGCACTGTTATCTTTTTATGTGACGTGTGTGTCTGTGTATGTGTGTGCATGTGCATGTATGTGAACTGTATATATGCACTTACTTTAAGTGTTTGTGTACATATCAGTAATACTGAAGGTCTGAAAAGCAACTGAGTGTGTGCATGTATGTGCATATGTGTCTGTGTGCATGTATGTGTGTGTGTGTCCTTGCCTGACTGTCAAGGTGACTGTTTTTTTTCTTCTTCTTTTTTTAAGTAGGCCAGTAATTGAAAAGTTAATGTATTTCTAAGAGAACCCATAGAGAACTGACTGAGGACACTATTCTGCAATATATACAGGGAAGTGATGGGAAATGTGGGAGAGGGGGGTACTATGAACAAGGAAGCGTAGGTAATGCAGGAGTTACAATGTGTAGGAAGTGATGGAAAGGGGTCACAAGGAAAGAACAGGGGAATGGATATGAGAGAGGTGAGGCATGTGAGATGTCCTTTTCAAGGTGAATGGGCAAAGAATTACACCAGCAGCTGAGTTACTTAATAGGCAGAGCTGCTGGCATTGTGGGACAAGATAGTTTCAGTTTTTCACTTCAGGTAATATATGCAATGTGATATTCATACAAACAATGCTGCAGTAACTGCATTTTCAGGCACAGTACTGGAGAAATGTTAACATGATTACTATGTTACTCCATGATCACTCTATCATTTTGCTTTTTACTGTATCTTTTGTTTATTCGTCACAAAAAAGGATGATGAATAATTTTGCGTGAATGAAAATGGAAAAAATGAAAGTAGTTGGCATGACAGTTGTTCCAACCTTTTGCATCTTCCATGCTGAAAAGTTACAGATATCTGAAGATTGTCTTTATTCTGCAAAAAAGTCATTATTCCAAGTTTTGTCTGTGGTCCTGCTGCAATAACAGCTTCTGTCTGTTAATACTGAAGGACACTTTCATATAGATCCGGAGATGTTAATGAGAACAACCTACTGTTAAACATTTTTCCTTAATTTCACACCTGACTTTTATTGGGACCTTTGCTTCACTGCCTTCATTCTCTTCATTCTCTGTTGCCAAAAGGTTTTGTTGTGACATATTGCTGTAATACTTTGCACATTACTTGATTTAGGTATTACTTGATTACATAAGAGAAACAGTTGAGCATTCCAATACAGACACAATTTAGATAAATAACCATATCCTGAATATATAAGATGTTAACAATGATAAAATGCATTTAAGGTGGACATTTTCATAACAGATGAACCGGATCTCTTAAATAGAGGTGAGAATATCCTCCAGAGAACCAGCCCATCCATTTATGTCCATTGTAATGGACATTTGTTTTTGGTCTCTATCTTGTGACTTATTTGAGCTATCATAATAAGTCCTAATGTACTAAATAGAGGACATCCTGGGCTTTCCATTGATATCTTGTGCATTTCGGTGCTCTCTTTTAGCTCCAAAGAGGAAGGAAATCCCAAAAATAGTTCAATGGGAAGATTCTTTCCTCAGTTCTCAGGAGGATATAGTCAAATGAAAGTATTTATTCATAAGTGTAGACCTTGAATTGAAATTTAAGTGTTCTTCTAACTTGGAATATGGACTGTCGGGCTGTTGTTGAGTCATGATGTTAAGTTAAAATTTAAGTTATAATCTATTCATTTGTGAAAATGAAGGTATTTTGGGGATATTGAGTTACATATTTTAATGTTTAAGAACCTACGGTGACACCTCTTATATAATCTATTTTGTTGATTGAACTTGATGTTGCTGTTTTACTGCTCCCATAATTTTCCTGAGTGTGGAAATGGGTCGGGCTCTTATGGGTTAAAAGATATTTGAACTTATTTTATTTAAATTTACAGGTACTTAATGTAAACCAATCTCGCACCACCACTTGAGTCAGACTGTTAATGCTCTATAATGCTGTGGCTATCCTTTAAGAATTTGCTGATAAAAAATATAATTTGTTATACAGTTTATGCTTCTTTCTTATTTGTGTTAGCCTTGCCTGTACTTATCTGTTGGTGTATCTAATGTCTGCTGGGACAGTGGGATTCAGTCTGAGAATATGTACTTATGAGAAAATGATTTCAGAGAAATTCCACTGAACTTAGCTGGTAATTTAGACAAAACAACCAGATCAATGCTGTTTTAGCAAGATTTTTGGGAAAATATTTTACTAAGAAGGTGTTATTTGGTGCAGTATGACTTTCCACAACACTCAACAATTTCATTTGGAAATATGTGTACTGACAATGAAATACAACAAGAAACAAATGAATATGAATAAGATGTATAAGATGAATAATTGTAAAATTGTGCTTTACAACTATTTTTTGTGTATGCGAACTATGATGTAAATGAAGTGTGTATATTGCCTGTATTTGTTCCTCTTTCTTAAATGAATATTTTGTTAAAAGTTTCTGGTACATATATTTATCATATCTATTCAAAAGAACTAAACTATTGTTTAATCCCTTTAAAGTGAACTAATGTTGCATTGTGTTAGCTAGTCAGAAGTGTGTTCGCATGTTTTCAGTATGTGATATGCTATGACCAAATTTGACCCTACTGGGACAAGTGATGATTTGGTCTTGGTGCTGCCGCTAACCTGGACTCATGGACTCTTGAATAATTTAGTCAATAACTTTACCAAAATGCAAAATTACATGTGTTATTGAACTAAAGTTATTTGTTTTAATATTTACCCCTGATGTTTGGTTGGAAAACATAAAAAGCCCAAATATTTGCCAAAAAATAAAACAAAACAAAATTGAAACAACAAAGTGCTGTTTGTTTTTTTTGTTTTTTTTATCTAAAACACATTTTAAAAAGCGGAAAGATAAGATGCATTCTAATCTTACTTGTCGGTTATCTAAAGACGACACTAATATTGCAATACTGGACACATACTAGTCCCATTTTTCTTTCATAAAACTCAATGGTGCTCAACTTTCCAAACAACTGAGAGCCAGGGGGGGATTTTTGGATGTGGGGGCACTATTGGGCACTACAACAAAATCAGGGAGGGTACGAGCAAAAGCACAGATCATCACTGCACCACTACGTCATTACCAGTAATGCTATGTTCACACAGGCATGCATGTAGATAAACTATAGCTTGTTTTTCTTTACTTTGAAAACCAAAAGTTAATTATTTGTTTTAGTTTCTCCTATATGAAGGCTATGTTTAAAGTAGAATTTCAAAGTGCGAAGTGTCAGTTACTCAAACAGTCCAGCAGCAACCCTACAACATGAAACTGATCTAAGTCAAAGGTTTGTATTGTTGGCCTGATTGTTTAACAATTAAACATCACCTGTGACAGCACCATACATTGTAGTGTTTGGGTATGGAAAGATAATGATTAAACATGAGTGCTGAAGCAGATGCGACAGAGCAGCAGATGTAGATATAGCAGATATAGAATAACCAAAAAAAGGTATTGATTTACTGTAAGAGGGCTGTACCACCCACTCAGACATAATAAATAAGAAAAAGCGAGCAAAAGGAGCAAATGAAGAAGGTCTAAAGGGCACAGAAACAAGTTAAAATGTATAGGCAATTAAAGGGATAGCCCCATCCAGAGACATGTTTGAAAAGAGTGGAATGACATGGCACTTAAAGGTACAGAGATAAGTGTAACTCACCAAGCAGCAGTGCAACTGCCAGACCAGCGTGAAGTAGATCCCCTGATCTCAGTCGACCAGAGACACTTGAACCAGTGCTGTCCACTGACGCCATGACACCTACGCCACCTGTCTGTCTCTGTTCTTCTCTGCCTGTCTATATGTATACAATGTGTGTCTCTGTCAGTCTGTCTCCTTGTCTGCCAGTCACTGTGAGTGTTTGACTTATGTGCCTCTGGACCAAGGTGGGACACTGAGCTGTGCAGCTGAAGGCAGAGTCTTGCTCTCAGTCCCTCCCTCTTCTCTCCTCCTCTGCACTCTGTCCCAGTAATGAACAGAATGAGGAAGCGCAAAAGAGAGAAGGATAAAATTCCTTTAGGGAGCTTTCTCACATCAAGTTGTTCCTTGCACTGCTCTCCTGCAGCCCGGGGAAGCAGAGGAAAGGAAAGACTGAAGAATGCAGCAGTTGAACAAAGAGTGCAGCCTCTCTGTTTCTTTGCCTCCCTCCTCTCCTGTCCTCTGTCGCTGTCTCTGGCAGACACAGTGGTAATTATCCAGCAAAGCAGAGTGTGAGGCGAAAGGCATAGAGGAGTAGCGAGGCAGAGCGGCACCAGGGTAGCAGCGTTGTGTCAGACCGCTCCACTCCTTTAACAGCAGCAGGAATAGTCAGGTAACCAGGCTGGCCAACAAACCCCATGGGTGGGGGGGAGACATAGGCTGGAGGGGGAGGAGAACACACAAGAGGCACAGAAGGATGCTGGAGGAGAGCCAGCAGGCAGAAAAGCAGAAAGTATGCGTGTTTCCCGTGCCGGCACAGGGAGAAATGAGGTACTGCAGAGGTAGAGGTGAAGAGAGAGCGAGCGAGAGAAGGAGGGGATAGCGAGTGGGGGTGAGGGGTACTGGGTGATGTCTGCTGCCACATAGATGCACACACACACATGCGCCCAGCACAGAACGGCTGAGTCAGCCTTTGCTCAAGAAGGTCTCCGAGTCAGTCACGGGGTGGGTGTTTCACCCATACCACATACTTCACTACATCATTTGCTCATGTCTCCACTTTCATGCTTCTCTCATTTCATGGTTCAACTTTATATCTGTGTTGGCAATCGCATTTTGCTTCCAGTGGCTCTCTTCCCTATACTTGAGTTTCACAGCAGCAGTGTTGAGTTTGTCATCAAAATATCACTACAGTGGAATTTTTTGTAAAGAGTTTTCAGGTTTTTATCCCCCAATAAAATCAGTATGTGCGAGCATAGTGTCCACAGTTCACATGGTAGCAATTCACTTGAAGATAGCAACAACGACTGACAAGCTTTTGGTATTAGCACTTTTTTCGATTTTTAGATCATCTCAAGAATTTGATTCAAAGTTTTAGGTGATCTATTGGAATGGTTCCTAAGCAAGATCTTCAATTTGAACAAGACTTTTTCTCGTACAAATTTGGACAAAACCCATATTGCCTGTTTGTTGCCTGACAAAGACAAAACTCCACCAAGCTTACTGATGGTGGCTTTGGCTAGAAAAGTTCAGAAGGACCCCCCAGATACTTGCGTGCAAAATGCCAGAAAGAAGTGAGAACATGATCTTTGTGCAAAATGGACCCATTTAAAATGTCAAACAAAAATAGGTTTATGGGCATACAATAATTATGCAGCGCTTCCATATGTGTGTGACCTGTGTCTCCTTTAGATTTGCTTGACATATCACTTATATCTGCAGGCCTCCTCATTAAAGTTCAACCAATACAGCTGTTTCCAAAAAAGAAGCCTTCATTTACTGCACTTTAGCTTTCATAGTTTTATTATTACGGAAGACAAAAATCTGTATCTGACATACATTTGTATAATGTTTATTAATTAATTAGCTTTTCTTTATGCAACAAGAAATATATATTTTTGGAGATTTAACAGTAAATTAGTTAGTAAATCAAATAGTTTAAAACTTGCAATATTTTATATGTATATTTGATTTATCACAGTTGATTAATGAACATACTAGGCTATTTGATACTTGTTCATGTGCGACACATCATGTGTTCTGACTCAAACAGAGTGATGCAAAGTGGTGTCTCATCTGTAAAAAATAGGCGATCATAACATTGCAAAATAAAGTTTTAACCTTCGAGTTTGTGATTTTGTTTTCTTTTGTTTGCCATAAAAGTTTGGAACAAACTACCTATTGATATAAAAAAATATTCAGGTGAGCAAAGTGAGTAAATATGTGTGTTAAAATGTAAAAGAATTCTGTTAAATAAAGTGTTGCAGAAAATGACTTTGCATAATTTTGAGTGTGTATTGTGGTTAAATGTGTTAATGTCATGGTTTAATAAAAATATTTATTCTAATTCCCTCTAATTGAATTGTGGTGTTATTGGACTTTATTTGAGTGTAGCAATACTGACAGTCAACTACAGAAAGGGTGGAGCCTATCATAGGATTGTTTTTATGCCTGATTGTTTGCTTGCAATGTATAAAGGGTCTTCTTAACACCATGTTACAAAACATGGATGCACCAAGGCATTACCTGACCATAGCATACCTTTCAATAATCTAAGCCTGGCCTTCAACCCAACTCAGCGAAGGACCACTGCGACAAGTTGTAGTTGAAATGTACAGCCTGGCCTCATTCACAAGATTCATGTCTTCCCTACCAATCAACAAACACATTAATAATATTGTCACTAACGTCAGAGCCACACAGGGCCATTTCTCATAACAATTTCTACACCCAGTATAATTTCCCATTTCACTTAGTGATGTAAGTAAAACGTAAGCAAGCAACAAATTTTGCCTCTGCCTCATGTCAAGTCTACTGGCCTTTACCTGCCATCATAACATTAAGCTGAAAGAGCGAGACTACTTTTTTGCGGCACTGCAGCCTTGCAAATGGAACTGTTCGTCATCTGTAAATTGCTAGCACTCCTTGTGTACCCCACAATCACATCTAACATCCTGAAGAAAATTATAAATGAATCAGATTAGTCATACACAAAATAAGCTACAGTCATAACAGACTCATCCCGCCCACTGTACTCTTTGGCTGCAAGTGAATATCCACAGACAAAACACCACAACATGTTGACATGTTTAAGAACATCTTCAAATGTCTGTGTATTTGTTCTTCTTTACTTTGATTTTGATTATTTAAATTGTTGTTATTGCTCGGGAAAACTGATATAAGGTTGAGGAAGGCAACATTCTGCACATTTAAATGTAAGCAAAAACACTATAAAGTCTGCTGATACATGATTTTATCTTCACTACATTAAAGAATTCCATTTTCTAGAGTCTGACACATTTTCACAGATTAATATTTAATTATCACACAATGATAATGATCATTGGTGTTAATTACACCATTCAGTCTTATAAAAAACAAACAAACAAAAAATGCAAACACATTTGATGTTTGACCCAAGAAAAAAATAAAAGATGAATAAACATAAATAAAACACTGATGATGTGTATTATGCATGCTCCTTACCACTTTCGAGATTTTATTTCCTGTTTTTTCTCCTTTTTTTCAGAACTATCCAAACAGACGCGATGGATCCTTGACCTCCCCAGCTTGCACACACCCACATGTTGTCAGATGATACATCGTTTGGAATTTAATGTCATTTCCAAGTTCGAGTATGTGTGGGTTGCACTGATACATAGTGAGAGACATCCTCTGCCTTTACACAGCAAGGTATGTGTAGGCAAATATGTAGATGAATTCTTAGTAAATCCATGATATATGCACACGGCAAAAGAGGCAGAATGAGATGCATACACATATACAGTGATAAATCAACACATCCATCTTTGCATATGCACACTGCCACACAGTCACATGTGAGCACATGCTCACACACCTGCCACTGGACAGGGTGACCTTGGATGTGTGTAAAGAAGGAAGGCAAAGCAAGAGAGGATGTTGCACTAAAGAGAGAAGAAGAGAACATTTAGGATCAGGAGTGGAGGATGTGGGTCAGCGGAAGAGAAGTTAAAGGAAAGGAAAGACAGGATGGGTACAGGAGGAAAGAAGGGATGAGCGGTCAGGGGAGCAGGTGGGGGGATGACAGGAGCTAGGGGAGGAGAGATGACAGGAGGCAAAGGAGGGAGGTGAGATGAGAGGCGGAGAGAGGGAGGGAGTGGAGGATCTGTTTCTGGGACGGCCAAGCCAGTGAAATGCTGCAGTGGTGCCATACTGCTCTGAATACAGCTACAGAGAAACACTGAGCTCTTAGTCCCTTCCCTCTCCTTTTTTCTATTTCCATACCTCCATCCTCTCATAGCCATCCACCCAGCCACCCACCACTTTCACCTCTCTGGTTAACCTTCATCTCACCCCATACTTCGACCCCCCCCCCAACCCCGCCCCCCACCCCCCTCTCTCTCTCTCTCTGCACCAGCCGGTGAGTGAGCAGATTTCACAACGCATCTGAGTGGAGGAAGACAAGGTGTGGGCCTCTCTCCACCTCTCCTTTTCATCTGTCCTTCCTCCTTTTCTTTACCTGAGCAGGTCAATCTGTCTCTGCTTCTCCAGCACCCATTCTCTTTGTCGCCCTTTTCAGATGTTGCTGCATGCTTGACTTTTTGTCTTTCATTGTCTTTGCTTTCTTTTTCAAATTTGTGTTGTTCCTGCAGTTTGTGCTCCCGTTATTTATATGTCTATCCATCCATCTGTCTGTCGGTGCGGATCCGCATTCATCAAAAGGTGAGTCATGTCTAAAAGTTAAGAGCAAATGTGCTGTCCATTTTGATTCGCACACTCACACACCTACCAGTAAAGTTAGAGATGTTAAGTACCAGATGGCAAAGCCGATATTTTATGAACCTCAGCTGGCCTCTTGCTGAAAATTAGTTTTGGAGGTTTATTGTGCAGTATTATATTGTCTCATTGTTAAAAGTCAGATATCAAGTTGTGTATAATTGGCTCAGTACTCTTTAACAAGATGGTAGCTTGGTGTCTAAAAGGTTTAAGTATAAAAACTGTTTGCAGAAATAGGTTTTGTGCAGTAGCACTGTAGCCAGACCCTTTAAACTCATCATTTTGTTGTCTTTAAGTTTTTATTTTTGTTTGGGTTTATATGTCCCACATGTTGTGTGATTAACTTCACAAGAACATTTAAATCTCCTATTATACATGATAGGAATGTTTGTCAAACTACACACAGCTGTTATTAGCTGTTTCTCTGTAGACTTGTGCTTTTGGTTTCTCGACCATGGTTTTTAATCTGACATTTCTGTATCACCTTTGTAGTTGAAGTGTCAGATTTGTTGCACTGTTGTCATTATGAAAGCTCTTCCAGAGCTGAAAACATTATTTCAAAATCGAAGTATTACTGAAACTGCCTTCTGGGTCTAAGATAGATCAAAACAATCTGTGCATGGTTTGATGTAGGTTTGCTTCTTGTCTGCGTTGTAGTAAAGACACTGAATGCATCCTTTAATCTTCATTAACAAAGTCACCTCTGATTCATTCTCAGTGGAGCAGCTCCAACTTTTCCTCTTGGATGAGATCAGAGTACAGCTTGGCTTTCTAGCTTTGAGACTAATTACTGCTCATATAATGTGTACTTGAGCTATCATAGTGTAAAGAACAGATCCTTGGAACAGTTGAAAGATACTCACTTGGTGGCATAGCATAGTAGTAAAAGAAAATATGCTGCGCAATACTGTCAAAGACAGAGGTGAATGATGGGATGCTATAAGTCGCAACATGGTTACAGCTGTTAGCGGTGTTAATGGATGAAGGATTTGATAGCACAGGTTAGCTTTGACTCTGAAAAAGGGGTTCCTACTGTGGCAATTGCATGGAGGTCTGAATCCTTGCCAGTTTTCTTTGGTGACTTTGTTTTCCACTCAGTGCAAAGACATGAGGCGATGCCAGGACTCTAAATAGACTGCAGCATAAAGCGAGAGTTATGTTATCATGCTTGTGACAACTGGTGCTATATTGATTTTTACTTGTTCCTGTAATCACACAACATTTTTGATAATGCATAATGCGCTTCCCCATCTTGGTGTTGATCCTGCATTGTCATAATAATGTTCCAAGATCAACATTGCACCTGACCAATCACTTTGTTGTGATGTCCTAGCTTTGCAATGTGGGAAGAAAAGAAACAAATACCTTTGTTAGTATAAAATTTCACAAAGTGTTTTCTTTATTAATACACAGAAAACAATAAATTGAAAAACAATAAATATATATAAAATTAGGTTAGCTATTAGCCAAATTTATGCTACTTATGTTATTGTGCTAGTGGTAGCCTTGAATAGAATTAGCCAATTTTTGCTAATGATAAAAGAATCCCACATACCACAACATACTAAGAGGAAGCTATCAAAGCAGATTTAATGTATGCCAACCTCAGCCCAGCAGTCAGAGCCTGATCTTTATCAGGTAACAAAAGCAGTGATGAGCAGCCAGGCTTGTAGCACATTGGCTTACATTTCTCCCTGTACATGGTTCTACAGTGTAGAATTGTAGTTGATTGCTTTAAAGTGTCTTCGCGCTGGTTTTCAGCTTTGCTTTGTATTTTCAGCTCTGTACAGAAGACGATTCGGGCTACTGGAATAAAAAAGTGGGGGCCTCTTTTTTCAGAATTCTGAGAAAAAAGTCAGAATTCTGACTTTCTTTCTGTGTGGTCAAACAAACACTAGAAGACAAATTGTTGGGATTTGTGCCAGAGAGTCAATAAGTAGCTCAAGCTTAACACTATCCGGTTGTTCAGTGATGACGCGACGAATCTTACTTCCAGGTCTAAAGTAGTCTGCGTTTAATATGGCTTTTGTGTTGTTAACATGTTTAATGTTATGTATTTTCTTCTATTTGATCTCAAAAAGCTCCTAAAACAGTCAGTGATCCCTGTTGAGCTCCCTCGGCTTTTATTACCACTAATCATTTATTTAAGCTCAGTTTTAAAACCTTAGGATGTAACTACAGCCCAGCCCATGCAGCAGTATATGAATGACTAACCTCGTATTGTGGATGGATTATCTCAGTTGTTCTCCTGGCTGAAATTTGGTCCTTTTACAGCATCCTGCCATGCGATTACATTTGTTCCTGACCACCGAGAACACTCACGTTAACTTTTATCGAGTGGAAAAAAAGTTAGCTTGTTTATATTATGCTAACATAGCTGTGTCGCTAGCGGTCATGTAGCACATCATTAGCTATAGCTAGCCCAACTTCAGTAACCCTACAAACGTCACTGCTGTTTAGTTTTCTGTCTTCATTTATACTGGAAGTGATAACAGAGCTGTACGTTTTAATTTGTTTCCTAAACCCCGCAGTCAGGACATGCTATATTTTATTTAGATAGAAGCTAGCGAGCTAACTCCCTGCTAACTTCTAACTCCGTTAAATGTCATAAATTCCGTTTTCATGGATGCCTGGATGTTAAACTCAATTGTTACACCTGGTAGAGCAGAACGCTGATCATTTTATTAAAGATGAAAGACTTTAGACAGTTTTTCAACTCTCAGTAATGCCATAGTGATCGTTTGATATATGGACCTGCAGCGGAATTTAGACCCAGACATGGCTAGTGACGTCAGACTGAACAATCGGCTTGACTGGTAATAATGTGACAGTGCATTTCATGTTATGGACTAACAGGAAAGTAACATATCAATCAGTGTAACAAATAATTTTCTCTGGTGTGTAAATAAGTAAGACAATGAAATATGAAATGAAGAAAAAAAAACCCCAAAAGGTACCAAGTGATGTGTAACATATTGCATTTTTGCAATGATCAGAACAAACGTATATCTAATGGATGGATGGTTAAAAAAGGACAAAAACCTGATATTTTCATATATATTTATTTGAAATACATTGCCACTTGTTTAGAGGCAGCGCAGTGCAAGCATAACTTGATGTCCACTAACATGTAAAGTGATATAACAGAAACTATTCAGGGCAAATTCATAGCTTGAGGTGGAAAACAGCAGTGCACAATATCTAGCACATTATATTTTTTTTTTAACTGTAAACTGTTTTGAATAATAAGTATACTACACCACAATATATACTATATTGCTGATAAAACCTGTCTGGTGATAACTGCAGTAAATTTGCCCTAAATGTTAATCTGCCATCATCTTATGGGTCAACAAACCCTGTAACTTAAACATGCATGATTACACACAGACAGCAGTGTACCAGGAAATGTGTGTGTGAATGGGTGGATGACTGGATATGTAAAGCGCTTTGGGGTCCTTAGGGACTAGTAAAGCGCTATATAAATACAGGCCATTTACCATGTGAAAAAGCTAATGAAAAAACTCAAAATTTTGTAATCACTTTATTATTCTTTAGCACATGATTGTACGAAGTGACAATTCTAGCTTTTATTGACCAGCACAGAGCAATACAAGGTTGTGAACATATTACAGTGACTAGATGTGCCATTAATATTTGATGAAATTATGCAGTGCATCATCCATAATAATGGACAACAAATGATAAAATCATAGATCTTAACAGACCTAAATATAGACCTGTACACAACTTTTTTTAAATTTTTTTTTTTAACAGAGCCAAAACCCAGGTCAGGCCAAGCCACCAGATTTGGAACCCTCCCGTTTAACAGTTACTGAGACATCACCTTGTGACACTGCTGTCTCATTATCGTAGTAAACTGAAGTTGAATCATCATGGGACATTCTGACAATAACAAAGTGTACATGCTGGACTGATATTAAAGAGTGATCAAGTATTTTACTAGGAGAATATATATTTTAAAAACATTCAAGATTCTCTAGTCAACCTTATAGTGAAATACACAATCACACATTCCCTATAACAGTTTTAATATCATTACAATATCTGCACTATATATGTTTTTTTCCCCATTTCCATTATATTCACATGATCTCCACTACATTAACATTAGAATATGTATCACTGTTTTGAGGTGCAAACAGTTTTGCACACCGTTGTTGAGGTAAAGTCATTACTTTGGAGACTTAGCTAGAATAGAATATGTAAAGCTTTACAACTATTTAATAGACATTTTTTCTTAAGCTTTTATATACACTCTAAAAAGTGTATAAATTGGGAAGCAGTGATTCAGTTTGTCCATTTTTATGTTTCTATAAAACAGGATTTCTGTCAGTTAGGAATGTAAACATTCAAATATTTGCTTTCAGCTGTGACTTATACCAGCTCGTGATATAGGAGATGGAGATTAGTACAATATATTGCTGTTGTCTGTGTGTAGGTCACTGTTGTGACAACCTTTAATAGATTCTATCAATAAAAGTTGGCACATAAATTATAAGACTCAATATTCTTCAATGTTGTGGCCGTCATTTTAAACTTTCTTTCGTATGTTTTTGTTCTTTGACAAAGTGTTAGTTGTGTTTATATTGTGTGGATTTCTGAGAATCCTGAGTGGAATATGCAAATGACTGTATAATGCAGTGCAGTCACAGATATCATCAAGACTAAAACATTTTAATTGTATGTAAAACAGAGAATGAATGAAATCTGTGCTTATCACTGCAACTTCTCTATTCAGGCACTCCAAGTCATTCCTATACAGTATCAGGCTTAATGGAAAGGTTCCTGTTATGGGGGTGGACGGTATGACATACAGTAGAATTATTTTAAAAAGAAATAGAAAAAAAGAATAAAGAATGCTATTTTGTTTGCATTAGTATAGAATCTAAACTACATAACATATTCTGAAAAGCAATTCATGTAATCAGGTTATTCATTTAAGTTATTCAATTTATTAATAACAAACTGCTAAGACATAGGACAGAGGCAGCTCAAAAATGTGTAGATACTAAAAAACATTTTGTTATTTTGAAATATTTGCAATAATGAAATGGTTTGAAGTATTTGCAGTATTCTAGTGTAAAGACAAATATTAATGGGGCACTTGTTTTTCTGGTTTCTGAGAGAAGTTGACTGAATAAAAAATCTGTAGAGTGCACAGACCAACTGCTTTGTCAAAATTCACCAGATATTAGGAATGTTTGAGAATGCTTTCTGACTCAGACACAAGTAGATTTCGAGCTCCGTGTAAACATAATTTGGCTTACTCACTGAAAACTGGTCATATTTATATAATAGCAAAATCCAGCTGTGCATCTAATGTATGTTAAGACATGGTGTCCATACAGGCAGTTAAAAGACTTTAAGGCAATGTTTAAAAATACCCCACTAGATTCACAGTATGTATGTTAAAAAACAACAAAAAAACCCCATTCAAAACAAAACCCCAACATTGGACGTGTTAGACATTGGAGTTATCAGCAATTTACTGCCACAACAGATATACATGCTGCATATGATAGTTGAAATAGCTTCAGCTTTCATTATGTATGAAGCATTATCTCCACAACCGCTGTTATATTTATCAATAGCTCATTGCAGGCAGTTAAAGGTTTTTCTCCCAAAGCATGGGATTGAATATAAAACATTACAGCTATACAAACAGTAACAGCAAAAATATTACACTGTCATTCAGTTTTTTAGTTAAAGTTCTATATTCAAAATATACCCTCATATAATTTTTTAAGTCATACCGCCCAGCCCCATAGCCCACCATATATTATGCTAT
This sequence comes from Mchenga conophoros, assembly GCF_057382185.1. Taxonomy (NCBI): domain Eukaryota; kingdom Metazoa; phylum Chordata; class Actinopteri; order Cichliformes; family Cichlidae; genus Mchenga; species Mchenga conophoros. The sequence continues at coordinate 14,000,600 of NC_140539.1, forward strand.
GAAAATGGCATTCTGTGTCATAAGAAAAACCTCTAATGTTATTAACAGTGAGTTAAAGCTATGAATAAAACAATATGCATTTACTGGGTAAGTTACCAGATATTTTCGAGGAAATAGACACATTTGATTCAGACATACAAAAATATCCTCAACACACACACACACACACACACACACACACACACACACACACAAAGAAACAGATATATGTGCATTAGACATCCGCGCACACACAAACATGCAAACGGGATGGAAGCATAAAGAGGTGTGATTACTATAGATCCTCAAGAAGGGATGGATATGTCTGAAAGACAAGAGAAAGTAACATTTTTTACTTAAATGCAATAGGTATAGTGTCTTCTGTTCATTACAAGTCCCTTTAAATTTCTTGCTAATGACATTCTTAAGTAGCAAGTAAGATGGAAAGCTAATATTACTAAGGTTTAAGTCAACTGTATTTCCTTTTTTTTCTTCAGGTCAAGTTACACTCCATAGCAGACAATGGGCTTCCAGTGGATAAATAACTGTTTAGCTGAGGAGATATTTACCAGGGTTTTGGGAGCTCCACAGGCTTCTGGTTTAACCACATGATCCATTATGGTTGCCTGTAGCAAAAAGAGATGCAACATTATGACAGCAGGTTGGCTTTGAAGTAGAATGACACATAGATAAATAGCTACGTACTTTATTCACAACCAAGGGGAAATTCAAACATCCAGCATCTCAATTTAAAAGCACACATCCATACATTTATAACCATAAATAAATACATAAATAAAATATTTAACTCATTTCAAAAATGGGGATAAAAGAGGGTGTTAAAAAGACTTAGGAGCCGTCTGCCCAGCCAGTGTGGAGAGGGTGTCTGCTGTTGTCCATTATAGCTTTCAATGTTTTCAATGATGATAAAGTGAATAAGTCAAAGACATAGTTCTGTCAGGGCTATTTTATTTCTTTTGTGCCAGCAAAACTCTTTCCATTCCTGGCCATTGTTAACAATTAAACCTGCACTATAACCAACACCTGGCACAAACTCACTGGTGTTTTTGGGTCAAAACAGCTTCTGTACTATTTATATTATAATAAAGTTAAACTTGGATATTGCATAGTTCACTACTCCAGCACTTCTTTCTTTCTTTTTTCTTTTAAATAAAAGCACTTGCTACATTTCTGCCCAAGAAGAGCCAAGCATGGGGCGTTTTGTTTTTTTCCTTTATAAGTTGAACTTAACTGGGAAAAAATGGCAGTAACAATAATAATAACAACAGAAAAAAAGTACCAGACATTTTTCCTAAGTGTGCTATGTGATATTTGCCATGGCAGAATACTCTTTTTATACGTAGCCTATGTTGTAGGAAAACAGCTGCTGTAAGAGAAGTGGCATCCAACTTCTTTACTTTTCTGTGTTTGTGCTGCTCGTAGTTTTCAAGTGATGGTTAATGCTTTTATGCCAAGATCTCTTACTTGGTTCCTTCTTCCGCAACACCTTCAGCCTCCAGTTTCCCCTCCTCCTCCATTTTCTCCTCTGAAATGAGTTCCTGTTTCCTGTGTCGACGGAGACATTTCACAACTACCATGGAAAGGATCAGCAGTGCTAATGCTCCTCCCACAGAAGCCCCAATGGCAACCGCAATGGTTGAATCCCTTGGAGGTGGGACTGAGGAAAGGAGAGGAAAGGAGAGGAAAGGGTTAAGCATTTTGTAGACAAGTGAGGTGCTGACTAAAAGCTCTGTAGGGTTGATTAAACAGAGTGGAAAGTAAGAAAGTGCTGCTGAGTTGGTCCATGTGAGTGCATATGTGTGTGTGAGAGATGCTGATGGACTAAGTTCAACCTCTTGTTGGTCATTAATAAGTAAAAAAGCTGAATCATCATCATCAGGAGATCGTCATGCTCGAGAAACAAACATATACAAATTTTGGCGATAACGATAACAAAATAACGCTGAAAACCAATAAAAACCCTGAAAACTATACATTTAACACCTGAGCCTCAACTCTCGCGGCCCGGTACCAAACGACTCACGGACCGGTACCGGTCCGAGGCCCGGGGGTTGGGGACCGCTGGTGTATTATACGTGGGTTAACGAGAAGCGATTAACACCTCACGACCAGCTCCCGATCATCAATCGCTTGGTCGTGAGGATTTCAAACAAGTTTGACTGAGGGTGTCACCGCAGCTTGTCACACTGCGTACGCGCAAACACAAATGTCAGCGAAAAAGACAGCGTAGCACGGCAGTGCAGCGTGTGATCTGGACACAAGCGATGGAGGCACAACTTGTAGAACTATTTCAAGCTCACCCGAGCCTTTTCGATGTGGCCTCACAAAATTATCATGACCACAACAACCGTGAAAATAGTTGGATCTACACTGCTACTCAATCACAGCTGCCTGATCAATGTTTTTCATTAGCAATTTAGCAAAGTTGATGGTGGTGGTGTGCGTGTCTGTGTGAGTGAAAGACAGAGAGAGAGAGCGAGCGACAGAATTTCTGTTATAACCTTCATTTTATGGAGGCACAGTGTGAGCACTCAGGTCGCATCAGAGCATCGGGCGGTATAGTGTGAGACCCAGCATCGTGACCTACGAACTTCTAACCCCTGCGAGTCAATAGTACAGTTTGAGCAGGAGCTGAATCGCGCGACTGAAAAAATCGCAGTGTCTGCCCAGCATAAGAGAGGAGCAAAGCTGCAGATCATCCTACACAGGATAATCAAAGCAGTCAAAGCAGTGCAAACAGCCCCAGTATGATCAATGTTATGATAAAGTTAAACTCGCATGTGGTATAGTTCACTATCTGCTACTACTAGTAGTGAGATACTATTTTTTGTCTTACTGACAAGTGGAATTTTTTAGGAATCTGGTGTAGTTGAATATTTGTTTTATTTTCCAAACTGACAACATTTTGTGCTGTGGTTATTGTAACTTGTTGTTCTGAGATGATTTCATATTGCATGATGTTAAATGGCACCAAATGATGCTTAGTGAAATGGGAATGTAATTCTGACGCACATGCATTTGTTTCACAAGTTGATCAGTGGAATAAGGTTACCCACTTTGTGTGTGCAGAAGTTAAAATAAGAATCTTACGTTCTGTGACAACATTAAGCTGTATGATACCATGTCCCTGGATGCGGTCTGGGGGGTTTCTCACATAGCAGTTGTAAATACCCTCATCCTCCAGTTGAACATTTGATAGAGTGATTGACAGGTCATTCTTATCCAGGTTCCCAGCAAACGTGACCCTTTCTCCGAACCGTTCTGATCGAAGAGGCACCATTCCCCTTTTCTTATAGTATGTCATAAACTATGAAAAGAGAGCAAGCTTTTGTAACAGGCTCAGAGATTTAAAATGTAAGTACTTTGCTAAAAATTAATGAAGTATCCATTTTACCAGTTCCTGTGTATCGTTGAGTGTTTCTTGGTAGGTCCAATTCATGGCAAACTTGGTAACATCCATCTTATAGCAGGAAGTGAAGACACAAGAGATTTTTACCGTTGTTCCATTTAGTGCATTAATGCTACTGGCCACAATTACGTCCATGCTTGAACAACCTGTGAATACAAATAAACAGCATTAGTGATGATAGTACTAAGATTAATACATTACATTTAAACCATTAAGGAGGCCCCAGGGCAGACCCAGGACACGCTGGAGAGATTACATCTCTCACTTGGCCTGGAAATGTCTTGGTGCTCCCAGGCCAAGCGAGAGACATCATCTCTCGCTTGGTCTGGAAATTTGAGGTGTGGGTTTCTCTGCTTAGGCTGCTGCCCCCGCGACCTGGCCCCAGATAAGCGGAAGAAAATGGATGGATGGACATTTAAACCAATTTATATCCATTTAAAGTTTGAAAAAAATACAAAAATTTATGAGAATGATCAACATAATTTAACATAAAATGTCTATCAACTGGTTTAGCGTTATTAAAAGCTGAGAACTATGTTTGTATATGTACAGGGTTGGCCATTTATATGGATACTGTCACAGGATACTGTCCTCATGTCTGTATTTAAGCCTTTTGTTTTCTTCATGCCATTGTCGGTTCGTCTGTTTATCTCACCAGGGTCACAGTTTTAGTCATGGTCTTAGCCTGTTTACCTCACCTCAGTCATAGTTCTAGTTTTCATCTGTTATGTATTATTAGTCTTAGTCATGGTCTTTGTTTATTATTTTTCCACCACAGTCATAGTTTAGGTTTTGGTCTCAGTACCATTTAGTATTTTGTTTCTTAGTGTTTTGCCTGTTTGTTTTTGGTCTCTTGGTTCATTTCCCTGCCGTCATCGCATTAAAGGTTCACCTTTCTGTTAATCATTACAATTCCTCGTCATCATCTGCTTTTGGGTCCTGTTTCCACACACATCGGCGCACCCCGCCGTGACAGTACGAACCGACCAGTCATGGACCCAGCGGATTCTGCTCTCACCGAGTGTCTGGAGGAGACTGCTCGGATCCAAGCGATCCTCGACCGCATCTTTTCAGCGCCCGATTTGAAGAGCAAGTTGGTAATGATTAACGTTGCTGAAGCTATTATGGAGAGGGATCCCCGCCTTCTCCAGCTCCCGGACTCACCTGCCATAGTTGCTGCCTTTACGAGGATAAAGGAGATGCTGCAGGCTCAGGGACTGTCGAGTCAGGAAATGGCTTCCAGCACCCACCAGTCACAACAACCCCACAATCAGTCATCACCATTGCTGCCTCCGGAACCTGAGTGTGTTCGTGTCGGTTCGCTGAGATTCGCCGCAGCGTCACCACCTCTCAGCTCGCCAGTTTCCACGCCCTCATCACAGTTTCGCCATACTCCTGTCACAGTTCAGCGCGAGGAAGCTCCGCACACCATAGACTTGGACGACGACGAGCGCCAGTCTATATTCTGCGCTCTCTTGGAGGAGGAGCTCCGGTGGAAGCCGTGGCTCATTCCGGAGCACGAGCATTCTTTCCGGGGAACTCGACTGGCTCTCGGGGGACCTCGGAGTTATCAGGGACTTCCACCCATTGCTCCGCCATCTTCCACTCCTAAGAAAAAGCGGCGTGCGCGCCACCGACGCTCCGTATCACAAACACAAGTGAGTGACTATATCTTGGCTCCTCATGTTTTTTCTCCGGAGGTTTTTGAAACTGACACTGCTTCTCCGGTTCATGAGCTCGGCTGCAAAGAGACTGTTTGCACAGGAAATGCTAGCCATCAGGCTCAGCTAAGCTGTTGTGGGACTGCAAACCAGGCCGTTTTGGAGCCGGGGACGGAGGTGCAGTTTGTGCAGCCTTTTTCAGTGTTAGCTGGAGGGCCCGAGGAGCCCATCCGGCCTCACATTTTGTCTGCTGGAGGTTCAGAAGACTCCAGCCAGCTTCATGCTTCGTTTGCTGGAGGTTCAGAAGAATCCAGCCAGCTTCATGCTTCGTCTGCTGGAGGTTCAGGAGAACCCAGCCAGCTTCAAGTTTCGTCTGCTGGGGGTTCGGGTGAACCCAGCCGGCTTCAAGTTTCATCTGCTGGAGGGCCCGAGGTGCCCGTCCAGCCTCATGCCACGTCAGCTGGGGGTTCAGGAGAACCACACCAGCCTCATGCCTCGTCAGCTGGAGGGCCCGGGGAGCCCATCCAGCCTCATGCCTCGTCAGCTGGAGGGCCCGAGGAGCCCATCCAGCCTCATGCCTCATCAGCTGGAGGGCCCGAGAAGCCCGTCCAGCCTCACGCCTCGTCAGCTGGGGGTTCAGGAGAACCGCACCAGCCTCATGCCACGTTTGCTGGAGGGCCCGAGGAGCCCTTCCGGCCTCATGCCACGTCTGCTGGGAGGCCCGAGGAGCCCTTCCGGCCTCATGCCACGTCTGCTGGGGGGCCCGAGGAGCCCTTCCGGCCTCATGCCACGTCTGCTGGGGGGCCCGAGGAGCCTTTCCGGCCTCATGCCACGTCTGCTGGGGGGCCCGAGGAGCCCTTCCGGCCTCATGCCACGTCTGCTGGCGGGCCCGAGGAGCTCGTCCAGCCACCTTCTGCTTCTGCTACGCCTGTTCCAGCTTCAGCCTGTGCTTCTGCTTCGCCTAGTCCAGCTTCAGCCTGTGCTTCTGCTTCGCCTGGTCCAGCTTCAGCCTCTGCTTCGCCTGGTCCAGCTTCAGCCTCTGCTTCGCCTGGTCCAGCTTCGGCCTGTGCTTCGCCTGGTCCAGCTTCGGCCTGTGCTTCGCCTGGTCCAGCTTCAGCCTGTGCTTCGCCTGGTCCAGTTCCAGCCTGTGCTTCGTCTGCTGCGGCTCCGGCCTGTGCTTCGTCTGCTGCGGCTCCGGCCTGTGCTTCGTCTGCTGCGGCTCCAGCCTGTGCGTCGACTGCTGCGGCTCCGGCCTGTGCGTCTTCAGCCTCGTCTGGTCCGGCCTGTGCGTCTTCAGCCTCGTCTGGTCCGGCCTCCGTGTCTTCAGCCTCGTCTGGTCCGGCCTCCGTGTCTTCAGCCTCGTCTGGTCCGGCTTCGGTGTCTTCAGCCTCGTCTGGTCCGGCCTCCGTGTCTTCAGCCTCGTCTGGTCCGGCCTCCGTGTCTTCAGCCTCGTCTGGTCCGGCTTCGGTGTCTTCAGCCTCGTCTGGTCCGGCTTCGTCAGTGTCGTCATCTTCGCCTGGTCCGGCTTCGTCAGAGTCGTCATCTTCGCCTGGTCCGGCTTCGTCAGAGTCGTCATCTTCGCCTGGTCCGGCTGCGGCCTCTGCTACGCCTGGTCCGGCTTCTGCTTTTGTTTCGCCTGGTCTGGCTGCGGCCTCTGCTACGCCTGGTCCGGCTTCTGCTTTTGTTTCGCCTGGTCCGGTTTCGGCCTCGACTCCTGTTTCGCTGTCGTCAGTTCCGGCCTCGGCTTTTGTTCCTGCTTTGCCTCCGCCTGGGCCGGCTTCGGCTTTTGTTCCTGTTTCGCCTCCGCCTGGTCCGGCTTCGGCCTCTGTTTCTGTGTCGGCCTCGCCTGGTTCTGCGGTTGTGTTGCCGTCGCCCAAGCCTCGTTTTGTCCCTCGGGATCGCCGGCCGCTTTCCGGGCCGTCAGCTGGACATCATTGCCGTCGGGGTCGGCCCCCTGGACCTTTGACCTCCGACCTGCTGTGCTTTCGACCTCCGGGTCGGCCTCCTGGACTTTTGTCTTCTGACCTGCTGTGCTCTCGACCTCCGGGTCGGCCCCCTGAGCTCATGGGTTTTGGACTGCTGGACCGTTGGCCTCCTGGTCGGCCTCCTGATCTTTTGGATTTTCTTTGGTTTTGCTGTCGACCTCCGGGGCGGCCTCCTGAACTTTTGGATTTTCTTTGGTTTCGCTGTCGACCTCCGGGGCGGCCACCTGAACCGCTTCGCCATGCGCTCCTGTTCTGCCGGGTCCGTGGTAGCCCTCCTGAAGATGGGTCTCGGATTTTTGTGCCCTTGTTGTTTTTGGCCTGTGTGCTTCTGGTGCTTTGTTTTTGGTTTTGTTTTCCGGCCATTTAGAAGTCGGCCATCTTGGATACAACTTTTGTTTTTTCAATAGGAAGAGGGCCATGTGACACATCAAACTTATTGGTAATGTCCAAGCACGGGGCGATCCGTGGTAACTTGTTAACGGAGATTTGCCGCGTTATGGCGTTAATGTCATTTTAATGAGATTAACGCTGACAGCACTAGTGGGAACAAAATGAATATGACTGAACATTTACGCCAACATCATCCTAGTGCAAAGACAAGTGGAAGCAGACAAAAACAACAAGCACACATGCTACAAACTTTACGCGAGTCATTTAGACAGCCGTTAACACATGATTCTCCTTATGGAGACCTGATATGTTTAATATGCTGCTGAGAATATAGCCCAGAAGAAGCGTATAGTATAGCTTTTATTTTCTCTGTAATAAACTCTCTTTTCCAAAGATGAGTGATTTCTCGATCAGAGATGTATATGCATACATATATATATATATATATTAGGGGTGCAACGATACACAAAATTCACGGTTCGGTTCGGTTCGATACTTTGGTGTCACGGTTCGATATTTTTTCGATACAAAAAAAATGTTCATGCCTTTTTAATTTGTCATTTATTAAAATTATAAATATATATTTTAACTCAAAAGTACAGTTTTTAAATTTAACCCTAACCCTTGTGCGCGTTTTTTATTTTGACAGCGAATACGCACCTGCGGACCACTTATGTGCAGCCCTGGTTATTTAGCTCATCATATTGCAGCCACAGAAATTATTTTGTCCATGAAACCATAAAGCTGCACTTTCTTTTTGCCTTATAGTCTGATTTGTCATAACTTCTCCGTTTTGTGGTAAGCTTTTCTTTGGCTGTCACTTCTTCACCCTGACCTGTCTTATTTGGCTCAGCAGAACTGAAATGCTTTTACACGCACTCACATAAGCTCAGCGATTCTCTGCGCGATCAACCTCTCACATGTTTAAGCTTGCTGCGGGAGATTTCACTTGTCATGTTTGCATAGTAAGCTAACGATTAATAAGACGATGTCAGAGGAATTGGTGCACAAATTATCATCACTCACAGATCAGTGCTGTCGCTCTCCATACACAGTTCGCACGATTGCAAAGTGAAAGCAAAAAAACAAGCGCAAATTCAAACGCGACTTCAATATGTCACATATTGACAGTGGCTCACCGATGCCAATGACATAATTACCCAGCTACATTTCTGAAAGAATGCAAAAGCATTGACATATATTTTTCCTACAATAGCCCGACGGGCAGGGAAGAGATAGATTTTGGTAGCTCGACTGAAAAAATCGCTAGCTCCGGGACGTCAGGCTAGCGATATTGCAAGCCCTGTATCTGATTGAGGAATCACTCATCTTTGGAAAAGAGAGTTTATTACAGAGAAATGGCTCTTTCCAAAATAAAAGCTATACTATCCGCTTCTTCTGGGCTATATTCTCAGCAGCATAAGGAGAATCATGTGCTAACAGCTGTCTAAATGACTCGGCTAAAGTTAGTAGCATGCTTGCTTTTTTTTGTCTGCTTCCACTTGTCTTTGCACTAGGATGATGTCGGCGTAAATGTGCAGTCATATTCATTGTGTTCCAGCTAGTGCTTTCAGGTTAATCTCGTTGAAATGACCTTAACGCCACAACACGGCAAATCTCCATTAACGAGCTACCGCCGATCGCTCCGTGCATGGGGCTAGACGGCCAACACGTTAACGAGCTAACTGCGCTAACACACTAGTTCACACCAATGTAATTGAGCATTGCATGGCACATTCAACATACTGTTTTACTTTAGTCCATGACTCGCTTACCTTCAGGGTCATACGTCACATGAAAACCAAAATAATTCCAAACGCCAGATCTGAATGAGAGTGGGGGAGGTCCATGTTAAAAGGAGAGCTTAACTTCTGTCTCGCTAGCTTGCCCTGCGCTCTTCCTTCTGACTATGCTGTCTGTGTTGAGCGCTCAGTGGATCTGCGCTCGACAGTGCAGCCTAGGCGGAGTAGTCGAACGCAGATTCACTGAGCGCTCAACACAGACAGCATCGTCAGAAGGAAAATTGATAAAATAAATTACAAATGTTGTATTGTTCGATACATATGCGTACCGAACCGAAAGCACTGTATCGAACGGTTCAATATCGATACGAATATCGTTGCACCCCTAATATATATATATATATATATATTAGGGGTGCAACGATATTCGTATCGATACAGGACAAATGGCATGTCATTTGAAAAAAATAGTACAAAAGAGTGGTCCAAGATAACTTTCTTGGGGTACTCCACAATCTACAACACTAATGTCTGAATATGGTCCATGTTTCCATACACATAGGGAGAGACAACCATTCGCACCTATGGACAATTTAGAGTTACCAATTAACCTATCCATGGCTCCATGGCTCCATGGCTTTGGACTGTGGGAGGAAACTAGAGTCCTGGAGTCCAAATTAGGCCTCTTATCAGGATAAGCACTGATAATACAACATTTAAAAAACATAAGACTAATGTACTGTCATTACTACAGCACACACGCCCATTTTTCAAATTCATATTACCATTTTTAACACCGGTCAAAAGTCAGACCAAATAAATATTGTTTTAGAAGTTTCTTGTATTATCTGTATTGGTAAAGTCCATTCTTCCATAGCCCTGTACAAAACTGTTCTTTTGATTGAACTGGTTCTTGCTTTGGGTAATAAAAATATTTTTCCTGTAGTCTGTCTAGTACAGTATTCCTTTCTGTTGATACTTCAATTCAATATTTTATACAACGTGATGGTGCCTTTGTAACAATAATATTTCTAATAAATACAATTTAAAAAATAAGCAATCTATATTTAACAATTAACCAATTAAGATATTTATGCACAATATTTGTGTTATATCCACAACAAAGGATCATTTGTACTGCTTTATTTTGTGCCATTTGCAATTTCATAATCTGCTCCATTGTACTATCAGACCATACTAATAATCAACATTAGACAATCAAAGACCTTACATGGCATTTAACTACTGAAATACTCTTATTTTAGCAACAGAATTATTAATGTGCTCTGTCCAGAACACTTTACTGTCTAAAGTTACACCCAGGATCGTCAGAAGGAAAATTGATAAAATAAATTACAAATGTTGTATTGTTCGATACATATGCGTACCGAACCGAAAGCACTGTATCGAACGGTTCAATATCGATACGAATATCGTTGCACCCCTAATATATATATATATATATGCCATTTAAGCAACTATTCTGATATTCTCAAATGAAAGCCAAATGCTTTTAAATGTACATAATATAAAATGAAATGAAACAGAAGTATCGTTTAGGTTCCTCAAGTTTCCTCCTCCCCTCTAACATCCTGTCTCAGCATGGGCTCACACTCCCCAGACAGAATCTGTGCCTCTCTCTCAGTAAGTATGTGTGTGTTTGTGCGTGCGTGTGTGATGGGACTCTGCACCATTCTCTCCTCTGCAGTCGAGTGTTTCTGGCTCCCTTCCCACTGCTGCTGCACCACTCCACCGGCCTGCCTCTCTGCACCACACGCGCACACACACACACACACACACACACACACACACACACACACACACACAATTTTCTATGTGCACAGTCCACCATAGTCAGGTGTGCTGTGAAGCAGCACTGCACCTGCTTTAACCCCTATCTCCCTAATAAACACACACATGCATGCATACACATCCTCCAAGAAAGTGTTAGCAGTGAGCCCACCCCACTAGCAGTGCTGTTTCAATGTCATCCCTTCGTAGTGACATATCTTTACACTGCTAACAGCAATGCACTCAAACAGCCTTTGCTGTCCTTGCCGCACATACACACGCATACAAGGACTACCGTCATACATGTGTCTTTGGTAGTGGAAGCTGTAAACATTCAGATATAAAACAAGGGAAACTGTTTGACATAGGCTCCTGCTGACTCAGCAGTCCTGTGGAGAGTCGGAAAAAAAGAGGCAGATGCAGAGACTTGCTAACAGATGAAATACTGCAGTGAAGAACCCTCATGTGACTCCTCCCTCTCACTGCCCCTCCCAATTTCCCTCTCCCCCATCTTTGTCCACCTCTCTTCCCTCCTTCCTTGTACCGCTTTCCAACCCCTAACACAGCCCCCCACCCCCTTTTTTTCTCTTTTTGTCTCAATTGTTTCTTTGTAATGCAAGGTCAGTGCAGAAGAAAGTAAAGTGAGGTAGATCTCTTACCTCCTCCGTATTGTTCCCTCTCCATACCTTGATTTCTTTAGGTTTGAATTGTGCAAATGAAATCAATTTCACAATAAATGTGTAAGTTGGTAAAAAAGTATCCATTTTCATTTAATAGAACAAAAATATTATGAAGGGGTAAAGCCAGCAGTCTAATCCAACACTAAAATGATTCGCAGACAACATAGTGTTCCAAATAACTACAGCCCTTTGGTTATCCAGTAAATATAAAATCCAGTAAAGGTTTGTAAAAACATATATATCTAGATAGTATGCATATAGCATGATTTTCTTTTAGAACTACTCTGGACTAATCTCCTCTGCTTCCAAGTCTCAATCCAATTAGGCCTCTGCAGGATAGCATGGACAAAACTTTCAGATAAAGAATCCGCTGAAGAGCAACTTTACAGAATACACAATATCTGAAAGTCTCTTGTACACATAACAGCAAAACAGCTTTGAGTGCACAAATGCTTCAGTTAGGTATTGAGAGGTTGTTCCAAATAAAATGACATCCCCCCAGCTTATTTTAATTTAATTGATTTAAAAAAGACCAAATAGTGCAGTTCCTAAAAGTACTAGGGTATTAGCCTACTGAGGAGTGGCTTAATATGAACTTCATGTTTGACTCTGACCTCTGACTTCCTCATCCCTCAGAGCCTGACATCCATGTTTACCACAAAGTGCCCATAACCCACTCTAATTGGGTTTTACATTTTACCTACACTGTCTGTCTAAAGACCTCTGTTGTTCTCACAAAATCTAATATTTTAACACCAAATCTGCCTTCAGCATTCAGTCAGACAGTGTCTGCTGGTTCAGAAGTGCTTATTGGTTTCTCTAAGCCATGGGCACTATATTATGTGCACAGGAGATTTGTGAGATTAAGTTGGGACAAGACAGTATTTGTTATTCACTTAGCTTCCACTTGGACAATCATCGTGTCACCGCATGTACTGTTTTTGCGTGTGAAAAATGTTCCAACAAACAAATGATTTTTCGGTGTTTTGGGAGACTTGGTGCAAGCTTGATTGCATGCGGGAAAGGGAGAGAGTAAACACTGGGAACTGTATATATTGCTCCAGCAGCAGAGATCAGTTTTGTTGTCAAGAGTTACACTTGTTTTTAAACAAACCAGACACATTTCTGTGGATAATATTTCAGCACCGGCATGCTGCTTTTAAATTTCTGACTCACTTGAACTGTCTCTAGTGCCCTCTGCCTTGGAGACAGCCTTACTACATTCTGCATACTGCAGCAGCCAGAAGCAACCCCCCGCCCAATCAGATTTTCTCTGATTACGGCACAACTCATTTAAAGATAACACAAAAAGACAATGGAGACTACTTGGGTGATATGTTACACAAATGTTAGTTTTGCGCATGGGAGACAAATAACCACAGATGTAGCCAGGCCTTTATTGATCTTCTTTCATTTTAGTGTTTTAGCCTTAGACTTCTCCTTTAGACTGAAAACAAGACACGAAAATGGAGCAAGTTTAAGGAGGAAGCTTTAAAAAGTACGCCATGTTCTCTGACTTCCTTCACCCTTTATGCATTATTGACAACCAAGTGTACTTATAGTAGAGTCTGGATGTTTTATGGTACACTTTACAGATATTAAAACGCTCAGCAGCCTCACAATCTTTCAGCAAAACCACAAAAGTTTGCACATGTTCACTCAAGTTTTTATGTGGAAGATTTTTTATAACAAACTAAGTATCACTTATTGGTATTGGTACTACAAAGTAGGGCTGCACGATTTTGCATAAAATGAGAATCACGATTTTTTGGCTTAGAATTGAGATCACGATTCTCTCACGATTTTCTTTTCCAGTATAAATATTTATTGCGCTTATTAACTGCACATCAACTTCGTAACAGTTGAGACTGAACATAAAAACAATAAATAAACATAAAAACAACAAATGTCTCACGTTTTGTTGTTGCCACAAAATGTTGTACTGCTTGAAATTCCGTCTCCACCGTTGCTCGGCGCTGCGTGTATAGAGCAGGTAGTGCAACAATAGAAAAATAGTTGCGGACGGCACTGTGTAGCGTTTGTCTAGGGTGTTGATCATTTTCCTAAATCCCTCGTTTTGCACAGTGTTGATAGGAGCCATATCTTTGGTCAGGTGATAAGTAATAGCCCCCGTAATTTCTTTGTGCCTGCGGGAGTTCGACGTGTATAGGGAAGCGCTGTATAAGGTTCCCGTTATTGATGTTTGGGTGGTTGACCGGGACGGATTTTCTCCTGTCACTTTCTCGTCATCCCTGACGTGCTCTCCGTTGTTTTTTCCCTGCTAATTTTAGGATCACACGGCACAGCTTCTGTATCACGTGGTATAAGGCTCCGCCCTTGTCATTTGTTGAGCAGGAACAGTGAGCGCTTGTTTTCATGCAGATTACGTCCCGGATCAAAATGCGGTACAATCGTCGTCGTCTTTTTTTTTTTTTTTTTAATCGTTGTCATTTGGAAATGAGATCGCACATAAGTATGAATCGAGATCGGGATTTTCTAACGATTAATCGTGCAGCCCTACTACAAAGTACCAATTATTACTGGTTATTAACCAACCAAGCAAGGTATTAGCAACCTTTGTAATAGATCATGTCCACCAGGACAATGACTTTGAAATTGTTCATTACTACCTCTAAATAACAGCTGTACTATTCCAAAATATACTAAGGTAAAAATAATTTGTTTAACAGTTCCAGTTTGCTCGTGTGCTAGGAATCATAACTGTGTCCCCAGTTTTTTCTTGCCAAAGTATACACCATACATAAAGACACTTGGACACCCTTCCTCTGCAAAACAGCAAAGTGGAGCTGCGCATGGCTTTCCAAAGTACTTGTCAAATATCTTCCAACAGTCCAACTTTCTGCTACAGTTACCAAACTCCCATCTGCCACAGAACTTCTTCATTTTTCTTCTTCTTGACTACTATTACATTTGACTCAGATATCATGACTGGTGGTAAGCTACATACACACTGGAAGCAAATCACAGGAATATCATCTCTGAGACTACACAAAGCGTGAAGTGACTACTGCCCATTTCCCATCATTCCCATAACTGCGGATGATAGGAAATGGGCAGGATGCGAAATAAACTTTTCTCAACTGAAGACTGAAGTGACTACCAATGAGAGTGAAAAGCACTGTGGTGTTAAGCTGCCCAGTTTGGAACTAAGCCACAGTGCCTATGACAATAATGATGTTAACATCTCACATAATACAGTCGTGTTTCAAACATTTGTCATTTATATAAACAAATTAAATTTCCACCACTCTGAATTACTGTAAGGATTCAGCTGTGATAACCTGAAACTTCTGTACTTAAGCTTGCCATGTTTTAAGGCAGTGCACTGTTATTACATGCCTCCTCGTGTCATTGTGCTGCTGCCCTCTAGTGCCTCTCTGTGAGAACTGAAATGGTGCAGGTGATGAGTAAAGTGACACTGATGGACAGAAGGAATTGTGTTAGAAAGAAAAACTGCAGAAATAAAGTCTGTAGGATGCTACACTCACATGTTTACAGAATTATTTGTCTAGACAACTAAAATTCACAATCCATAACAACATGTAACACAAAATATGTATATGTTTATGGGAACAGGGTTTTAATCACCTACTGTGTCTGAAATGTGGATCAGCATTGCTAAATGACACTGCAGCTAGCTGCTTAGTTCAGATTTTTAATAATGTGAGGTTAGGTTATTTTTGATATATTAAGAGGTATCTCAAACTGATGAGCCTATGTAAGATGCATTTGTCCCAACACAAATGCGCACTCACACACAAAGAGGGTGTGTGAGTATTTCAGCGTTTCTTTCCTTTAGTACTGGATTTACGTTGCCAAAAAACAAACAAACACTAACACACAAAGAGGGTGTGTCAGGCAACAGGTTTGCTGGCAAAAGCTAACTTTTGTGCATCTATTTTCAGCTATAAAAAAGGGTGAAACAACAAAGGGTGCTTTCATTGAAAACTATGCTGCTATGAGTTTACCTATATTTCTAAAATGGTTAATATAACTTACACTATTGAAATATGATCCTTCATGACATCTCCTTCCTGTGCTGTCCCTAAGACCGACCTTCCTAACACAGTGCTGGGATTTTGGATTTCACATTTGAGACTAACATAAGTAGCAGTGGGGGAATATTGGGGCTTCTATTATGGTATAATAAAGAGAGCACCGTTCCGATCTCTGGTAAAGATGTGCTTAAAATTTGGGCCTCTTTACTTATTAATACATTGTTGATGGTAAGGATCTTGTAGGGTGTGCTCACAACGTTACCGTGAATTATCATGTCTATCTGTTGTTGAACAGCCAGGAGTGTCTCCTGGTAATATTACCACAGCGTTAACACGCCATTAAAGGCCTATTTCTATCCATCACTCACTGCACTCACAACATTGAGCCATACTTGAGCGACCTGCTGGGTACTACTATTACTTGCGCAAACAAAGCCAATATTTATTTTTGTGTGCTGCATCATAATCCTCTTTAAGGGCTGTGATGTATTGGGTCAGTATTTTAGCTGTCAACAAAGGCTAAATTAAGATACAGAGGGGCAAACGGGTCGTTTCCCAGTCAGCACAACGGATCAAAAAAGCAGCGCTTTGCTTAAACTGGTCGCATAAAACCACAGTATTATGTTTTTTTGTCATGGCCTTGTCAAACTAGTAAATTCAGGGATGTCAGTCCCGCGACATTATCTCATATTATAGGAATGCCCCCCTCCACCCCTCCCATCTACCCCCTCTGTTGCCATACAACCCACACGCGCAAATACGAGTGATAAGGAAATATAATGTCATCGCACCTTTGATCGTGTACCTATGTATCAGAGCATCGGTTCGGGTGTTTTGTTTCTTACCGGAGAGCGAGAGCATTAGCAGCAGCGCGCTCACCAGCTGAACGCCAGACCTTCTCTCCTGCGCGGAGTAAGACATTTTCTGTCCTTCTTGTTAAAAAAATGAAGCCTATATCTTTATAAAAAATATAGTAAAATATAAAAGCACAAAGCCTGCTCGTGTTTGCCTTAAAATGCTAAAAAGAGTGTTTCTTTTAGAGGCAGGAAATGGCTGGCAGTGTCTGTAGCCTTATGACGGTTGATTTCGTGGTTGTCGAGTTCTTGGGGGGTAACGCTATAGGAGGGAGGGCAGGAAGGAAAGCGTGAAAAAGGGAGGATATCTCCATACAGATGCGACCTCAACAGACCATTTGTCAGAAATGGTAAATATAGCCTAAAACAAGGCAGTAAGCTCAAGGATAAATAGATGGACGACGATTCTTCTTCTTCTTACTGGATACATGTACTGACTTTGGTGGGGAAAATATGTAATTTTCACTTTAGCAAAATTAACTCTGGCGTTTTATACTTCAATTTCTTATACATCAAAATGACAGGGACATTTAAATGATTGTAGGCTCAGTAGGAAAAAAATGTTACGTATTTTTATGATCATTTATTATCATGAATAACAAAGCTTAAATTGAAGCCTATCATTAGAAAAATAAATAAATACACATAAAATAAATACATTTTTTAGTCTGTATTTATTTTATGCGTTTTATTGTGTTTTGCCCTCACAAAAAAAAGAAGCGGTCACGTAGAGAAACAAAAAATAAATGAATTAATAAAACAAAAATCGACCATCCTTTAATCCATTTCTCCATCCAGCCTTACCTTTGTGGTAGGCTGGAGACGATGCTGGGAAATAAAAGAGGCAAACACCCCCTGGCCACATTCACTCATCTTTTCACCTGTTATGTCATCTGCTGCTATGGATACAAACTGGAGAGGCCAGCATCAAGTGCGGCATATGTTTGATAAAACGAGGGAGATGGGCTGGAGGAAGACATGGCTGTGAGATGGATGCAAATAGGAGCCAGTTTATTCCTCACAGCAGAGATAATATCAACTTTCCGAAGAAATCGATAATGTCAGCATTTAGGAAAGAGAAGAAAATTTGGGGAAACAAAGACTGAGATGGAGGGTAGCGGGTGCCTAGACAAGAAGCGCGTAAGAACCCTGGGGGTAATAATGGGGGAGTGGGTTATGGACATTGTTCCATTAGGAGTGGAAAAAGGTTGGAAGGAAGAGAGCAGATTGGTTGCCACTCTGTGTTTATAATAACAACCCTGCTGACTACAACAGAAAAGCACTTAAAAACATCTTTATCAAAGCAATAGGGAGTTATATATAGAGTATAAGCACAGTCAACTAAAAGTTATGTCCATGGGTAGGAGTCTGCTGCTATCCAATCCATTTATGAAACTGTCATACTGTAACCAAACACCACACAGACATGTTATCTTTTTTTGCCAGATTACTCAATTCATCAGTTACTTTTTCATCAGTTACTCCCCCAGTTACTTGTGTGTGTGTGTGTGTGTGTGTGTGTGTGTGTGTGTGTGTGTGTGTGTGTGTGTGTGTGTGTGTGTGTGTGTGTGAATGTTAGAATGTACTTAGGCATAGATATGTGATTGGGTGAGTGAGACTTGTAGAAAGCACTTTTGTAGAAAGCCTCAATTGAGGCCATATACTTACGGGCCATTTCCAGACTTTATTGTTTACACGATGTTGGATGTTGCTTCAGAAGATAATCTGAAGAGCAGCTTGTGTACATACTCCAGCACCATCTGACAGTAAATCAATCACTTACATTAATTCAACAGAATTAATGTAAGTTAATGGTTTACGCTGCGGTGGTGCTGCTGGTGCTAAAGAGATGCATTAGGCTGAAGAAAAAGTCTGGAATGTTGGGGGTAAAACACATTAAAACACATAGAAATGTCTGTTTGTCTGACGACCCATCATGGCAGAACCAAAGAGCCTGGACATTGGTGGTGGGACAATTGGGGCTTAAATGGAGCTCTGAGTGACTTGGATGAGGTTTCACTAATGAGAGTCTAAGCACAGATTTAAACCACGCAGAGTGATGGCTGATTGACTCAAAGAAGGTGGGCAATAAGATGATTATTCAATCCAAACATAAAAAAGTATGAAAGCTATGCTTCATGCAGAATTGTCTCTATGTTTTTGTCCTTGACAGTTTAAACCACAATAAATAGCAACAGCATATATTTTGCTATGGTTATCTGCCTCTTATAACCCCAGTGATTTTCCTGTGATTTGAAATCTCGTGTGATCTTGTGAATTTCGTGAGTGCAGGCAACTAACCGCTCTTCCTAGATTGTATCATGTCATCTGAACAAGAACAAATTAAGTTTTTGAATTTCATGCAGATCCAACATTATTTAATTGCATTCACCATAGAAACATGAAATTATTTTGTTCAAATGACAAGTTAGACTTTTGTAAATGTAACAACCACCCAATTTTCTTTTTTTGAGTGTAAGGCTACGTCCACACTAATGCATTTTCGTTTGAAAACGCATCTTTTTCTCTGTGTGGCCTTTCATACACACTGAGACGGTGTTTTCGCTCAAGGAAAACGCAGCATTTTGAAAACACTCGAAAACGCATACATTTGAAAACGCTGCTTTCGTGTCACAGTGTGGACAGCGAAAACTGAGACTTTTTGAAAACGATGACACATTTTAGTCATGTGATGCAGTGAAGTGACCAATTAAACTAAGATAGCGGAGGGCATTATACAGCAGTTGTTTTGTTTGCTCCCAATTTTGACAGCCCTATTAAAGATTAATATCAGTTTGTACATGCTTCAGATAGCTTTTCTTCAAGTTCTTTAACTCTCACTCGCTTTGCCAACTTTGTACTTTTGTGTTAATCGCAGCAACAACTCCACCTCATTGTTAATCCATTTAAAAAACTCAGTGCTTTTCCTCAACATTTTGCTGCAATGTTTTCAGCTGTTTCAGCTTCACTCTTAGAGATGCTGATTCTCATTGTTGCTGCTTCACACTTGCTTGCAAAGTGATCCAATGAAGACTGTAGGCCACCCTGATGAAGTAGATCACTACCCTATCCACATGGCACAGAACCCCCCTGCAGTTGGTGGGGCCAAAGGAGAGAAGGGTTGAGGTTCTTTTGGGCTGAGTTATATGCTAAGGCACAGCCACCAGGCACTGTCCTTTGAGGACTCTTCCTGGGCCTAGCTCCGAGCTGGTACACTGATAACATAATCTTGGGAAATATATATTGGAATTTTACAGAGGTTTTCTTGTTTAAGACTGGCCCTTTACCCATTTGCCTTGAAAAAACCTACCAGGGTCAAACTGCCTACGGAAACATATCTCCAGGGTCAATGCAGTCTTTCAAAGCACAATAAAGTGGCGATGCATAGAAAGGTGTAGTATAAAACTCACACAGATCTTCTTCAAAGTCCTTGTTAAACTATATTAGGAGATGTTAAGATGTTATGTTAAGAGATCCTTTGCATTTTGCAGCCTAAGCACTGAGTATTATCCACTGTATTAACTCTTAATCAGAAGTATAGATATTTTGCTACTGTACTTAAGGACAATTTTTTTTTTTGGGGGGGGGGGGGGGGGGGTAGATTATTTGAATACATTGTGCCTTCTGGATATCAAAACAGTTCAAACATGGAGGAAACAGTGACACATTCATAATAATCCTGTTGATGTATCCACCACTGGTGCTCATTGCACATAAAATGTGTATCATTTATGTATCATTTTTTCAGTATACTGTGGTGCAAATGTTCACAAGTTGTACTCATGGTGTAGGTAGCACTAAGAGGAACAAACATGAAGTGAGATTTTCTTTATGTGAGAAGCAGCGAGAAATGTTAGTATCAATCTGCTATATAATAAGAGAGGAAGTAAATACTGCAACTGACAAAACTACAGCCCCAGCTTAATTCTATGAAGGAGGATTTGAGTGAATGCAAGAAGAAACTTATAAGTAGAACAAACTCTCTCAAACATGAAGGATCGCGAACATACGTTGGAGAAATCAAAACAGTTACTCATGAAAGAGAATAAAGAGTTGAGAGAAAAGGCTGAAAGTTTGAAAAGCCACAGCAGCAAATTCAATTTATGTGTGTTTAGACTACCAACGACTTCATGGTGTCTCTCTTTAATGAGTTGTTTAGGGACAAAACGTAGAATTTCGTGGAATTTGCCCACAGAATTGGATCAGAAAACAAAATTTGGATGTAGAGTAATGATAGTGAGGATCCAAAGATATGTAGTGAAAAAATCTATCTTGAAAATTGCTAAAGAAAATATGATGGTCAGAAGTTTTATCCGAAATACACCCTGAAAATCCGTTGGCAAAGTTTGAAGTGTTATATTATTTATGCAGGTGGTGGAAAAGCATGCACCGATAAGAAAATGTACTGGTTTGACAGAGAAGGAGCATATGGTAGAAAATTAACAGCCAGCAAATCTGGTTATGAATCAGATTGGCAGGTATATATTAAATTAAGGATTTTTTTTACTGGGTTAAATAGAAAGAAAAGGAAATTATTTTATGAAAATAAGATTAAAGATGAAAAATATGATTAAAAGAATATGGAATATATTAAAGGATTTAATTGTCAAAAACATAAAAGATATATATAGAGACAGGAGGTCAGTTTTTATCTAAGCCAAATGATATTGCAAATCATTTCAATGAATATTTTCTAATTAAGTTAAATAATCTGAAAAAAATTAATATGCCTAGAACAGACACGCGGGTATTATATCTAATTAAAAAGAAAATCCTAAAAGGAAAGAGAAACTTTAACCTAGTAAATATAAGTACAACAGACAATATGTTAAAAAGATGTAAAACAAACCTCTGTGTATTGACTGGATTGACATGACACTGCTTAAAGTACTGCTAATCCGACTGCTCTGGCCATTTGTCATATCATAAATGTATGATAAGTTTTACTGAAAGAATGCCAAGCATGGAAAATTGCAGTAAGAAGTATTTTTTTTCCTCTGCGAGAAAATAGTAAATGACATTTTTGTGGGTCTAATAGTCATCCAATAAGTTTATTACCCGTTTTATTAAGGATTACTGAAAGAATTATGAGCAGATAAATGTTTTTTTCAGTGTGAATATTTAATTAGTGAATATCAGGATGCTTATAGAAAAGGGTATTCTTTAGCTACTGCCTTAACTCAAATGAGTAATGATTGGTTAAGGTGTACAGAAGAGAAGAACACAGTTGGAGCGGTAGTGCTGGCTTTTACAGCTGCTTTTGATATAATCAATCATGAAATACTATTGAAGAAATTAGAATGTTATGGATTTGTTACGGTGTTGTCCTTAATGGGCAGCACGGTGGTTAGCATACGGTGGTTAGCACTGTTGCATCACAGCAAGAAGATCCTGAGTTCTATTCCACCATCAGGCCGGGGTCTTTCTGTGTGGAGTTTGCATGTACTCCATGTGTTTGTGTGGGTTCTCTCCAGGACTCTAGTTTCCTCCCACAGTCCAAAGCCATGGAGCCATGGAGCCATGGATAGGTTAATTGGTAACTCTAAATTGTCCATAGGTGCGAATGGTTGTCTCTCCCTATGTGTATGGAAACATGGACCATATTCAGACATTAGTGTTGTAGATTGTGGAGTACCCCAAGAAAGTTATCTTGGACCACTCTTTTGTACAATTTTTTTCAAATGACATGCCATTTGTCCTCAATAAGGCATATATATATATATATATATATATATATATATATATATATATATATATATTAGGGGTGCAACGATATTCGTATCGATATTGAACCGTTCGATACAGTGCTTTCGGTTCGGTACGCATATGTATCGAACAATACAACATTTGTAATTTATTTTATCAATTTTCCTTCTGACGATGCTGTCTGTGTTGAGCGCTCAGTGAATCTGTGTTCGACTACTCCGCCTAGGCTGCACTGTCCAGCGCAGATCCACTGAGCGCTCAACACAGACAGCATAGTCAGAAGGAAGAGCGCAGGGCAAGCTAGCGAGACAGAAGTTAAGCTCTCCTTGCAACAGGCAAATTGAACGTCATTCAGATCTGGCGTTTGGAATTATTTTGGTTTTCATGTGACGTATGACCCTGAAGGTAAGCGAGTCATGGACTAAAGTAAAACAGTATGTTGAATGTGCCATGCAATGCTCAATTACATTGGTGTGAACTAGTGTGTTAGCGCAGTTAGCTCGTTAACGTGTTGGCCGTCTAGCCCCATGCACGGAGTGATCGGCGGTAGCTCGTTAACGGAGATTTGCCGTGTTGTGGCGTTAAGGTAATTTCAACGAGATTAACCTGAAAGCACTAGCGGGAACACAACGAATATGACTGCACATTTACGCCGACATCATCGTAGTGCAAAGACAAGTGGAAGCAGACAAAAAAAAGCAAGCATGCTACTAACTTTAGCCGAGTCATTTAGACAGCTGTTAGCACATGAGAATATAGCCCAGAAGAAGCGGATAGTATAGCTTTTATTTTGGAAAGAGACATTTCTCTGTAATAAACTCTCTTTTCCAAAGATGAGTGATTCCTCAATCAGATACAGGGCTTGCAATATCGCTAGCCCGACGTCCTGGGGCTAGCGATTTTTCCAGTCGGGCTACCAAAATCTATCTCTTCCCTGCCCGTCGGGCTATTGTAGGAAGGAAAAATATATGTCAATGCTTTTGCATTCTTTCAGAAATGTAGCTGGGTAATTATGTCATTGGCATCGGTGAGCCACTGTCAATATGTGACATATTGAAATCGCGTTTGAATTTGCGCTTGTTTTTTTGCTTTCACTTTGCAATGTGCGAACTGTGTATAGAGAGCGACAGCACTGATCTGTGAGTGATGATAATTTGTGCACCAATTCCTCTGACATCGTCTTATTAATCGTTAGCTTACTATGCAAACATGACAAGTGAAATCTCCCGCAGCAAGCTTAAACATGTGAGAGGTTGATCGTGCAGAGAATCGCTGAGCTTATGTGAGTGCGTGTAAAAGCATTTCAGTTCTGCTGAGCCAAATAAGACAGGTCAGGGTGAAGAAGTGACAGCCAAAGAAAAGCTTACCACAAAACGGAGAAGTTATGACAAATCAGACTATAAGGCAAAAAGAAAGTGCAGCTTTATGGTTTCATGGACAAAATAATTTCTGTGGCTGCAATATGACGAGCTAAATAACCAGGGCTGCACATAAGTGGTCCGCAGGTGCGCATTCGCTGTCAAAATAAAAAACACGCACAAGGGTTAGGGTTAAATTTAAAAACTGTACTTTTGAGTTAAAATATATATTTATAATTTTAATAAATGACAAATTAAAAAGGCATGAACATTTTTTTGTATCGAAAAAATATCGAACCGTGACACCAAAGTATCGAATCGAACCGAACCGTGAATTTTGTGTATCGTTGCACCCCTAATATATATATATATATATATATATATATATATATATATATATATATATATATATATATATATATATACATATATGGCATTTAAAAAATAGTTAAAGATAGATCCAATTAATAGTTAAATTGATAGTGGATAATAAATAGATTTTGAATGTATCTAAGACTAGTAGCATGGAAATTGGCTCTAACCATTCTATTAGTAAGAATCCAGTTTTGCAGGTTTCTATTAATGGTGCACCTGCTAACCAAGTCCGTGAGACCAGGATCCTGGGTGTAACTTTAGACAGTAAAGTGTTCTGGACAGAGCACATTAATAATTTTGTTGCTAAAATAAGAGTATTTCAGTAGTTAAATGCCATGTAAGGTCTTTGATTGTCTAATGTTGATTATTAGTATGGTCTGATAGTACAATGGAGCAGATTATGAAATTGCAAATGGCACAAAATAAAGCAGTACAAATGATCCTTTGTTGTGGATATAACACAAATATTGTGCATAAATATCTTAATTGGTTAATTGTTAAATATAGATTGCTTATTTTTTAAATTGTATTTATTAGAAATATTATTGTTACAAAGGCACCATCACGTTGTATAAAATATTGAATTGAAGTATCAACAGAAAGGAATACTGTACTAGACAGACTACAGGAAAAATATTTTTATTACCCAAAGCAAGAACCAGTTCAATCAAAAGAACAGTTTTGTACAGGGCTATGGAAGAATGGACTTTACCAATACAGATAATACAAGAAACTTCTAAAACAATATTTATTTGGTCTGACTTTTGACCGGTGTTAAAAATGGTAATATGAATTTGAAAAATGGGCGTGTGTGCTGTAGTAATGACAGTACATTAGTCTTATGTTTTTTAAATGTTGTATTATCAGTGCTTATCCTGATAAGAGGCCTAATTTGTGTTATATGGAGCAGTTTTGTGTTGTGTATATGTTTAGTTGCACTGTATATGTGTGTCTGTCTTATAATGCATTGTTAAAATGTAAAGAGTTGCAACGCCAGGAAGAAGGAAGAATAGCTGCTGCATTGCTGCAGTTGTTGGGGATCTTAGTAAACATAAACAGTTACATTAACACTGGCTTTATACTGTCTAGTTTTGGGAAATCGGCCATGATAGGCAGATGTTATTGAGCTGTTATGGCTAAATAAACAAACAAGTCTACTGGACCTCACAACAGAAATGATTATGATTTATTCTGAGTGATTGTTTTCCCCATGCTGCACTACCTCAGCCAGTCTTAGGATTTCACCACGTCTCAAATTCAAGAAGTTGGCCTCATGGTGTAAGTTAGCATTACTGGTTGAAGCCCTGACTGCTGTATATTGTTCCGTTTGGATGTGCAGTCACATTTACAATGCAGGAAAAATCAAATAAAGCTAGTTTTGTTTCTTATTTATTTATTTATTTTCATGCTTGCGTTGAAGCTGAAGAAATACATTAGAATTTATGTTGAATTAAAGTTTGTATTCCCTTGTATTAATATTTTATTATCATATTAATATGGCACAAGGTTCAGTTGGCTTTGCACAAAATAGCTGGAAGGAATGTCCCCCAAATAACCATTTTTATTTTTAAACAATAAGTACATTTTGGAACATTTATTTGTTCACTTTTTCTTGTGTAAGGAAGTTGAATCGGTATTTCAGGTTTTACGAGAATACACGTACATGAGTATCTGTTCATATACTTGAGAGAAGAATGAAAAATGTTGCATACAATATTGATTGGTAGCAAACATTTGTTTACAGAGCTACAAAAAATAAAGAGCCTTTGAAACTAAAGCTATTAAAGCAACAAACAGAATTGTAAAAGAAATTATTGTTTTTTCTTTTCTGTTTCTCTCTCTTTCTGTCTGCAGTGAGAAGAAATGCTGCTATAAAGAGAGGCCTTTTGTTGCTAGGCAGCAGCGATATTGTACAAGAGTGCATCCCCACTGTCCTGGCTGTTGCTGGTGTTATGTACATCAAAGGTAGGGATCTGTGGAGGTACTAGACTAAACAGTCTCAGATGTTGGTAAAGTATGCAGAGTAAATATTTTTAGGTCTTAAAAATGAAATTCATCCACTTTTTTTCACAGGACTGAAATAAATAATACAAGTAAACAAGCACTATAATCGATGCATGTTAATGTTCTGGCACAAAAGCAGGCAAGTAAAGTATATTGTACACTTACAATGAATTTGTTTTTGACAAAAGCTATACTTGCAGCTGCACTCAGCACACTTTCCCCAAGAACAAAACTGCATCTACCATAGTTTTTTCTCCAAGGTTTTGTTAGTACCACACGACCATATGACACACACACACACACACACACACACACACACACACACACACACACACACACACACACACGCACGCACGCACACACACACAGGCTCCTTTACTCTCACTTTCACCTTTGAAACCAGTTAAAAATTGCTAAACAGGTAAGGTAGCTGTAAGTTCAAAAGTTATTTCTTTCCCTTGTGACAAAAGAACACACTGAAACTTTTCACCCTTGCAGGCAAACTGACAATCAGAATCTGGAAAAAGAAAAACATAACCCATAGATATTTAGCCTTGGGTGTTTATTTGTCAATAATAAATGTATTTCTTGAGCTGCTCCAGTGAAATTCCTCCCTAGATATGTGTAAATAACATTACAGAGGCATAAACTCCAATTTTTAATTCTCCTACCAGTGATTTTGCACATGGGTAGCTCACTAATGGATAACTGGGATTAATGTAGTGTTAACGTTTTCAAATTACCCTATAATGCAATGAAATGTATGAACCTGCTCAAAAAGAGAGAGAAAGAGAGAAGACACTTACATGTATATTTATTATTAGTTTTGAATCACACAATTCTGGATGGATGAGCAAACCCAGCCTGCGTTTCATCTCCACTAAAAGTCTGACCTTTCTTCAGGTAACCCAACACCTGATCCCCAGGACAGGTGTAAGTATGCAATGTAAATTAAACCATGATACAATCTATATGTTTTAGTTTGTGTCACATTTATTTGCAAAGGTGAAAATTTGTAGAGTGTTTTTCCCACTGAAAACACTACGTCCAGATGAACAGAATAAATTTTTTGGAACATAACTGGTAAATCTCTTTTAAACCATTCATTTTAAAACTATAATAAACAGATAAAACCCAACCCTAAACACCCAAGCTATTTTACCTTAAATGCTATTTTTAATAAACTCAGTGCATACTACAGAGACACTGGGATTTTATCAGTCTACTTATTCCCACTGAATTGACAGAGCCTTCCTGTCTGCAGCCTAAAAAGATGGGGGAGACAGAGAAAAAAGGACCAGGGTTATTAATTGAAATACAGTTAGTCGTGTAAAACAATAGGGATAAAAATACATTTTTGTATTAATTTAACATTTTATTTTTATTAGAATTATTTTTGTGTCTTAAATGTTGCAAAAAAACCCTACATTTTTATCAGACTTATTGTAATTATCTCCAATTATTAAAGGCTGATCAAAATAAAATTGTCTTTGGTTAAAAATAAGTATGACTCTTCCAGATCTTTGCATTGCCTGTAGTTGAGTATACACAAATGCAGTGAACGTCTCAACCGTGTCCATCTATTTTCAGCTGGATCCAGAAGAGGGCGCTGTGACTCCACGGTTCACACAGCAACCATCGGGACTAAAACTATTGCCGTATTATTATTATTTTTTCCCCTAAGCAAACCTACACGTACACATTTTCTTGAGGTTATTAATCTCCAGTAGCAGCATTTAAGCTATATTTAAAAATAGGGGAAAAAAAGACACTTTCTACTGAGGGTATAAAGTTGTAGTCATCCTAAAGACATGCTTGTTAGATTAAATGGTGATTCTAAATTGGCCGTAGCTGTGGGTGTGAGCATGTGATGTTATCTGCCCTTCTATGTCAGCCCTGGGAGCTACTGGTAACCTGTCCAGGGTGTACCCCATCCTTCACACTGAAACAGTTGAGATAACCTCCAGTCTCCTTGTGACCCCAAGTTAGAAAAGCAGATAAGAAAATGGATGAATGGATACTTTTCATTTGACTTCACGAAAGGTTGGGCTTGAAGGTAAACACAACTAGATTCACATACTAACAGTAGATTATCTTCGCACAAATAGACCTGTGCTTCAGTGACACAGGGAAAAGTGGCTTCATTCCCTTTACCATGGTAATAAGGTTAATTAATTAATTATCTCAAGATTTTTTTTTAATTCAATTACAAACAAAGAACAAAGCATGGACCTTGAAACAAAGCAAAGGTAACAACTGTAGCAACTTTAATACACTGATGGTCATGCAGGTAAGCTCAGAAGTCCGCAGGTGTGCCACTGGGATAGAAACTCCACGGAGTTTGACTGAATGTCTGATTGACAGCTGTGTTCCCCCAACTTCTTTTCTTATCTTGTCTTCTACACACGTCCATTTTGTCCCTCGATTCTGACACCCCCAGACTCTTTGATCACTCTGCATGTTTGTACTGCACTGCAGAGAACGACTGAAGACTGTAGCCAGAGTAGGAGAGAAAGAGATGGAAAGGGGAGGATAGAGAAAACATTCCATCTCTTTGTTTTTCTCTCTGTGGCCTTGTGGGAGTGAGACTCTTTGAGGGGAATTTGAGAGCTTAACACTGGTGTGTGATTGAATTTGTGTGAATTTGCTTGTGTGTGTGCGCGCACACAGGAACCCAGGGGACCGCCGTAGACTCTCTCTTGCTGACTTCTAAAAGTCCTCCAGTGGCCTGAGACACGACGCTGTACCACGTCCTCAACTAACCAAACAGATGTGACGACAAAAACACAAAGAAGATATCAAGAGGAATAAAAAGAGGGCAGCTGGGAATAAAAAAAAATTAAATGTACCAGGAAGAATTCATTAGAGTTAGATGTAGAATACGAGTGAGACTCGGTGCAAGAGACGGAAATAAAGACAATTGACAACAGAGGTACAGGGGATAAGATAGAGGTACGAAGCTGATAAAAGTAAAAGACGTTCAGAGGGATAACAAGGAGACGTGTCATTCATCTGTCAAGGTGACAAAAAGTACAGCTGCCAGTTTCCTTCACTGAACATGTCTTTGCAGATTTATTGACTTGTTGTCTTCAAGAGTTCAAATTGCGGTTAACTGCTGAGTTTGAAGTGGCTTTGGCTGACACTGTAGACGCCTTTTAAGTGAAGTAAAACATCACAATAAATTCTTATGATCGTGTCATTGGGATCAGTTTGTGGCACTTACTGTCTTGCAGTTGGAGAAAGGTGAATCTGTCCTTCATAAAGGTAAAGTGGTGAATTTTCATGCCATCATGATCAGAGATGGGCAGTAACGCGTTACTGTAATCCGATTACTTTTTTCAAGTAACGAGTAAAGTTAGGGATTACTATTGCAAAAACGGTAATTAGATTGCCGTTACTTTCCCGTAGGAACACTGCGATACTGCGTTACTAAAACCGTGATTTTTTTTGCGAGAATATCTCATGACAGTGACGTAAGCGAGTGCGACGTTCGTGACAACAGCTGTGTGCAGATCAACCATGGATCATATATGGAGTGCGGGAGAGAGTATGAGCGTGCAGCGTTTAAAGTGTGGAAGTACTGACCTTACTTTGAGTTTGATTCCATAAAAAGTGACAAAAACATTAGTGTCCGCTGTGCGTGGGAAGAAAACTTCTTTTTACAGCAAAAAACCCCTAAACTTCCAAACAAGCACCGAGTGCGCTACGACCTAATGGGAAATTCACAGAGAAACTCGTGGATTTTTCAACTGACCGCTGCGGCACACCTGCACCAGGGCAAACCTCCACCTACCCCGCTCCTGCTTTACAGGTGAAAATAGAGCAACAGTACTGCTAGTCTTTGATTTTATTTATTTTCTGCTGTGTTTTACTTGCATCTATTTGAAAGAGTGAGTGTAAACACAAAAAATTTTTTTATTTTATGTGCTGGAATCATTCCTGGAATCATTTGTTTAACATTTAAACCTATTTTCTGCACATTCCACTGGAATGTGCAGAAAATAGGTTTAAATGTTAAACAAATTTCTTCCAGTCAGAGAATGTTGCATATAATTACATTTTTTAAAAGATTAAAACTAATAAAACAAGTTTTAAAAAGAGACTTTTCCATTTGATTACACTTTGTATGATGGATTATGCAGAACAAGTAGAATTGGGCTGAAAGATCTATTGCTTTATCACCAGGTTGTAAATCGTGTTTTTAAAAAGTAAATAAGTAACTAAGTAATTAATTACTATTGAAAATAAGTAATCAGTAATGTAACGGCATTACTTTTTTGGGGAAGTAATCAGTAATTAGTTACCGATTACTTTTTTCAAGTAACTTGACCAACACTGATCATGATTACTGTGATGTCCTTATTCTATCCTCAGTGACTAAGTAGATAAATCATAGAAACTAGTAACATTTGGGTCATTTGATTGTTTTCTCCAGAATACTGTAGGGTCTTTACCTGAATGTTCATTGAAATGAACTTGAATTGAAATTAATTGAGTTTACTGAGACTCCAGTAATTATTACATTTATTCACATAGTTAACAATTCAGAAAGTTATGTCCAATATGCTGGTGGTCCTTGCCACTGCTGAATGCAAACACTTTCAAACCTTGACATTTTAGTGATGCCCTTCTCATATTTATAATGATCTCTCCTACTTCCAGTATGTTTACATGGACACTATGACTGACATTGTCACAAGATAATCAATGTATCTCAATTAGCTTCTGATACAAATCTCGGAACCCTCCTAATTCAATCCAGCAGTTGTGCTGTAATACACCTAAAGAGGTTTTGTAAATGCTAGGACTACGTCCAGTCATTTACTGTAGATATCTAGGCAAGTGTGGGATTTAGTGCCCAAAATTACAATTTAGTTGTAGCGCTATAATAGTTCCAGAACCAATTTAAAAATGCTGTTTCATCCAACCAAATGGAGGTGGATTTTTTTAACTTTAAATCTTTTTCAATTTTAAACCATTCTTTAATTTTAGTTTTTAAATTATAGTCATTAGATACTTAAATTGCATGGAGTTAAAAGCAGATCATTAAAACTGAACCTTCAAAAGGTAAGAATAGCAGTTGTAATACTGTTTTCACATTGACATTTTTAAAGAAAGTTAGGCTTTTATTTGAATTCCTTAAATTTCACATTACAATAAGTTAACACTCCTCTAAACAAGTGCAATGGCTTGGGGGAGTATAAGGTTGCACAGCAGGTCTGACGGACTGCAGGGGGTAAATACAGGAAAAAATCAAAGGTTTAGACTCACACCTGCAATCTAATTGAGTTATTTAACACGTTCATGTGGTCATCTACTTCAAAAGAAACAATTGTAAATTATTTCACATGTTTTTTTGTAGATGGCTAAAAAATGACTGTTTTCAAGCCGTCATGTTGCTTTGTACTTCAAAGATTTTAGTTTATTAAAGGGGTTAGCAAAATTTCAGTTTGTCAGGGGGTCAGAAACAGATGTATTATAATTTGTTGGTGTCACCTAGAGGCGAAAACCATGTCACTTTGAAGTTTGATTAAAGCATCCAAGTTATCTATCTATACATAGCACAATCATCACTACTGCACATATTGACTTTGAATTTAAGCATTAACATAAAAATAGGGAAAAAAATCCTACTGAAGTGAATAACTTAAAAAAATCTTTAAAAAATAAAATGTTGACTTGGTGTGTGACAGCTCAATATGGCTGACTGAGTTGTAAAAAATAAATGAGTTTACTGTGAAAGAACTTGACTGGCCTACAATAGTAACCTGAACACCTTTAGGATGAATAAAAGCGTTGACTCTCTCTCTCTACATATATATGTATATATACACACATATATGTACAGATAGATAGATAGATAGATAGATAGATAGATAGATAGATAGATAGATAGATAGATAGATAGATAGATAGATAGATAGATAGATAGATAGATAGATAGATAGAGAGGTAGATATATAGATATGGTGTTCACAATGTGAATGTGCACACAGGCTTTATCTTGTGTGCAGAGGAAAGTACTTTAACTGTTATACATATTTCATTTGATAAATGAGAGGCTATTAAGCTTTCTTTTATTTATGGCGGTGGGATGGCATGGTTGCACACAAGATTTCCCTCTATGTTCACAAAATTCCCATGGCAAAGGCCTCCACCAATCATAATGTTTGAACTTTCTTACGGTGAGGCAGCGCTAACTTCTACACTTCCTTGCGCGTCTGAACTCATGGTACAAAAGAAAGAAACCCCCCCATCCCCAAAAAGGGCTAGGAGATGGGGGGAGCAACAACAGTAAGAACTAGGAAAAGAAAAAAAAGCTGAGAATTTTGTAACAATGATAATAATAGGCTTTTATTACAAATGACCAAGCATAAAGAGACTGCAATGCAACTGTAACAGCAAACAAAGATATCCTGAAAGGGAAGAGGTTAAATAAAATAAAAATATTTCTGCTGTCATCAAACCCAAACTGCTCACTAGCAGCACCACTAGTCTGAAGCACGGAAACTCAAAGCACATCACCACAGTTCTCCACTCTCAGGGCTTGTTCACACACAAACCGACCAAGTAGCCTTTGTTTGCTGATTGCAGAGTGGGGCCAGGTGCACACTGGCTCCTCATGGAAAACAGTGTCTGAGTTCAACAGAGACACAGAACACACCCACACAACATGCAGGCCTGCTTGGGCTGTAGCACTCCCTCCCATAAGTACAAACTCAAGTTTGTTAATGTGGGTCCTGCAGTTGAAAAAAAAAGATAACAAAAACAAAGGGTTCAATGACTGAACTATCACAGTCGCAGCCAAGGGTACACTCTAAAATTCTCTCACCATACACCGTAGCTCCAGTTCACTGGCCAGGCTCTGTAACCTATGAGTGTCAAGTAAGTGATCCATGTGAGTCCTGTCAACTCTAGGAGCAGATGTCTGTGACACCAAGGAACATTAGCAGGCCTAGCTAAACCACTTGTTGCACTTGTCCCCATTGGCTTCATTATACTGGCACGCTGTTGTGCATGGTGATTGTGACTGCAGAGTGTAGGCTATGTCATGGAATGATGCAATATTAGGTGACAGCACTGGGCTGGCACATCCAGCATGGATTTTGTCAGCCTGCAAGAGCGCTGACCATCAGTCTGACACCCATGACTGACTGACAACCTTTAAAGCTGGTTTATAGCAAACGGCTGCCACTTGTGTTTTATTTATTTATTATTTTTTTAAACCTGCTGTGCCTGGCAGCGTTAGTGAGCAGAATCATGATCTGAATGCACTGTTGTGCCAAACACATTTGCTTTGCCAAGAGGAACTCTATAAACTCTCTATAAGCTTCTCTTGTTAGTCCTTTCTTTTCTTTATTTATGTATTGATTTTATTATTCACATTAGTATACGTGCAGTTTAACAATGCCAGAGTTGACAGGTGGGGAGGGGCAGATTAGCGAAAAAGAAAACAGAGAGCAGAGAGATAAGGAAAAGAAGTAAAAAGGGAGGGAAAAAGAAAAGAAAGTGGAGGACATAGGAGAAAAGATAGAAATAAAGGGCAAAGCACAAAGCCAGTAAGTGTAGCATGTGTAACAGAACACATTCAGAAAATAAACAGCACCTGAACAGTTTCCTCAGTGGATTGGTATTCATCAGCCTACAGAATGCATGTGAATCAATAAGGCCAGTGTCTTTATAAAGACTGGTTTCAGGAACAGCTGAGTCAAGCCAATATACAGCTTTACAGTGTGTACAGTTTCTATGAGTGTGTAAACCAGCCTATTCCTGTTCTTAAAGAAAGCCAAGACAGCCACACAGAGTTCCCGTGCTTATGCTGGCCGATAAAACCTCATCAGAACCAAATCTGTGAAGACAATTATCCTACAGAAAAAAATGTCTGTAAAACTCAAGCAGGTATGGAAATAAAGTTCAGCCCACGTCTTTCACAATGTGACACACATACTTAATTAGGCTGAAGATGACAGAAACAGAATCTGAACTTTCATGCAAAACCTCAGAAGCTCCTTGTATATTTTCTGTTTCCAAGCTCAATGTCACTTCTTGTCACCTCATACATATGTCCTACTTTCACTAATTACAACTCTTCTCTTCTCTTCTCTTCTTTTGTAGAAGCAAGAGGTAGAACCTGTAAACAAATATAAAGTTCATCCTTTTGGAGTTCAGTTCTTTTACATGTGGACCCAAAGCACAGGGGTCTAATTATTTATTTGCCATGCTGAGGGCTTGAAACCAGGACTCCCTTGCTTTGTCGGGAGCTGTACAATCTGACACTATGTACACTTTTAAACAGTGAAAAAGCAAGCTTAATCGTATTAGTCCCGGGATTCCAGTAATCCCAATTTACTGTATTGTAAAACATCAAGGTAATCTAATAGCTCTTTAAAGGATACAAGAAAGATTACACAATAAGAACTCCAACATCCAGATAATGAGGACTACCCAAACACACACACGCACACAAAACACAGTGGAGCCATTATCTTGTTCAAACACAACAATAATGTGCACATGTACAATATGCATGTAGTATGCACCACAGAGCAAAGATAGAGTCACATACAAATAGAAACAGAAAATACCCAAAGTCTTTTGGGGAGATATTTTCAAATGAACCAAACCCTCTTCGAACAAACTGAATCTATCAAAAGGGTCTCAGTAGGAGTTGGCCAGCGCTCGTCTCTTCATCTCTTTCTTTGCCTGCATCGTCCTTCTTAGCTCTTCTCCAGGGATTTTTTTCAACCAAATTCAAAGTGAAAGGATTTTAGAGGCTAACATTCACAGCTTTGTTTGGAGATTAGTCAAGTAGAATAAAGACGATGAGGGTGTGTATGTGTGTGTGAGCAAATGCGTACTGTGGCCCTTTGTTGACAGCTGATGCATAGTCAATGTGATAATGACAAGCAGAGATGCAATTTGTTTCCCAGGGAGCTGCGTCATTGAGCTGTTGTGGGGGGTTAAAAGGTCCAAAGCAAAGCAGCACCAGGAAACTGTACCATCAGGATGTTATATTTATAGCCAATCACACTGACATCAACAGGGATTATATTATTTATCGGCATCAACAAAAGTGACATTATTTATCTGACTTTGTAAATCAGTCTTTCCCTTTACTCATCCACTTTAAGCCGTCTGTCGCTTATACTGTTATTCACTGTTGTAATACAGTATGCCTGGACTTTGCCAAACATCTGTTGTTTAAGTATCAGTTTTTCACTGGCAGTAGGGTCTGAAAGAAGGCTCTGAAAGTAAATTGCTTTTTTTGTCATAGATGGCAGCTAAATTCAGCTTGGATTCACAGCAGGTATGTTGGAACAACATACTGCATGTGCTGATGAAAAAACGACATTGAAGAAAACAAGTGTCCTTTCCAGCAGCATGCACAACATCTCTTTCATGTTGGAAACATTAATGGCTTCCTAAAGCAATGGCTACATGCGGTGCTTCAAAACTACCAGAAGGCAATGGTGTGACAAAACCTTATATAATTGGCTATAACTGTGGTTCTTAACTTGGTAGCCACAAGCTAATGGAATATGAATATTTTCATCTTCAAAAAGTGGTGCTATCATTATAAAACCCAGTTTGTGGTTGCTGTATAAAATCCAAATAAAAACACAATGCTAATTGCAAGATTTGCTAATCTCATAAACCCATAGGGCAAAACAACACAGAAAATACTTCAAACGCCTTAAATTTACTATTTTCTGAAAGAATATGATTCCATTTTAAATTTGAAGGGAGCAACACATTTCAGCAATGTCTGACGGAGCAAAAAAGGCTGGATAGGTAAGTGGCACTAAAAAGAAAGAGCTGAAGCTTCTTTGGTGTAAAATTGCAAACACTGAATATTTCATCTGTTGTGGTAACACAAATCACAATTTGAAATTCTTTTTTGAAAACATGGACACAATATTCTCTGGACTAAAGAGCAAAGGAACCATTCAACTTGATATCACCATATAGTTATAAAAAACGAGTCTCTGATGGTGTGAGGGTACATTGGGGCTTTTGAACACCAACACATCTTTTTGCCATCAAATTCCTAAAATGGTACATTTTGTACGTTTAAACACTTGCTATATTTTCTAAGTTCTATCATGAATAAAACATGGATTTATTAGATTTTTAAACTCACTGCATTTTGTTGTTATTTAACTTTTTTGGAAATTGAGTTCTGACTGTACAGTATACTTGGAAAATGAGGGAGACTCATATCACATTATGTAAGCAAATTGTTCTGTGCATTTAGCTTTCCAAAACATACTGAGTACAGCGCTCTCACAACTTGAACAGTTAGAACAATGTGCGCTTTTTGCAGCATGTTCTCTCCCTGATGTAATGTTATTGCTTCCTTCTCCCACATGAAAGCGAAGATTAAATCAAGGCACATTTACAAATTTTAATGACATATTTCTAAGCTCCAAAACAGAGTCACTGGGTTCCAGTTGTCTTCTTCTGTGAAACATATTTAAGCTGACTTCTAAGCCTACTCATGATTCCACTGTTGTTTGACAGTAAAATGTAAGTTTTAACTTGTTTCTTTTCAAAAAGCTAAACAAGACAGAAGCTTGTAAAACAAGGTTCTACTTCATGCTGCTTGTTTATGAATTTTCCTAGCTAAAGTGTAAATAGTTTTTCAACCTATGCAACCAGGCTTATATGCAGTCCTCCAAAAACCCAACACATGGACAATGATATGTTTAGGTCGAATTTAAAAAGTTTGATTAAAAGTGGGCCAGAACATGGCATTGACTACAATAGCCAGTATAAAAATACACGTATTTTGACTTTTGTTGCCATGATGCCAGGGTCTCTCTTAGAAATTAGATTTTTAATCTCAATTAGATTTTTTACCTGGATAAATAAAGGACTAATAAAAAAATAAATAAAAATAAAAAAGATGGATGATGCTACCGTGGTGTCACCCATTGGTTTCTGAAATTATATTTTAAACTCTAAAGATTAATATTTATTATGTCACTATCTTGGTTGCAAAATACTGAGTGAGACAAAGAAAGTTGGGTCTGGCAGTGAAACTGTATGCTCAATGGCTAAAGGCTTGTGAGAAAAGTTCATTAGCCAACGAATGTTGATTTTCACACTACAGATATTCCTCCATTTAAACAAAAAAACATGACCAAGGATTTACCGAATACTTTTTTTTTTCAGTATGATCCAAGATTAGCGACTGAGCCCAAAAACGTAGGTAGTTAAAATATGTTTCCCATAGACTTTTGTGTGATCAAGATGGCGCCGAGTATGGCAGCCTCGTCGCGAGCTCCCCCAAGCAACGGCTTTCTTCTGTGTTTAATTTTACTTTTCCTTTATTTTTTCACGAGCAGCACTTGTCTCCTTGTGTACGACCGACAAACCTTACTGGACATAAAAGACGGTCTTTCTTATAACTTTCCGGAGTTCAAGTTTTGCAACACGGACGCTCCGTTTGCAGACCCCCCATTCATCTCACCTGAGACGCCTTTGTTCTCTGGCCCTGGAGGCCGCAAACGCCGACGCAGAGGGAGAAGATCTGGCGTTCTGGTTCGACTGAGACGGCGCACTTACAGACCACCGTTACCCAGTTTCTTACTGGCTAATATGCAGTCTCTGGAGAACAAGCTGTGCGAGCTTCGGGCACGGATCTCATTCCAGCGAGAGATGCGGGACTGCTGCGTGATCTGCCTCACAGAAACCTGGCTATCGGACAAAGTACCGGACTCCGCAATACAACTGCCGGGGTTCTCTGTGCACCGCGCGGACAGGTCACAGGATCTTACTGGGAAAAGCAGAGGCGGTGGTGTGTGTTTCATGATCAACAACAGCTGGTGTGATTATGCGAACGTGCACCCGGTCAAATCCTTCTGCTCACCGGACCTGGAGTACCTGATGATTAAGTGCCGGCCATTCTGGCTACCGAGGGAATTTACAGCAGTGATTATTACGGCTGTTTACATTCCCCCACAAGCCGACACTGACCGAGCACTCAGGGAACTGTACAGCGCGATCAGCAGCGAGGAAACCGCACACCCAGAGGCAGCGTTTATCACAGCCGGAGACTTTAATAAGGGAAACCTGAAGAAAGTCTCACCAAAACTCCATCAACACATCCTTTTCAACACACGTGGAAACCGGCAACTCGACCACTGTTACACCTCTTTCCGGGATGCATACAAAGCCCTCCCCCGCGTCCCATTCGGCCAATCAGATCACTGCTCCATCCTGCTCCTGCCCGCCTACAGGCAGAAGCTGAAACAGGAAGCTCCAACCCGGAGGGCGGTGCACTGTTGGACGGACCAATCGGAGTCTGCGCTGCGGGACTGTTTTGATCACGCGGACTGGGAAATGTTTCACGTGGCCGCCAGAGACATTGATGAATACACAGACTCAGTCTGTGGATTTATCAGGAAATGCGTGGAAGATGTCGTCCCATCCAGAACAGTCAAATCCTTCCCAAATCAAAAACCCTGGATTAACGGAGATGTTCGCGCGGCACTGGCGGCACGGAACACCGCCTTTGCCTCCGCGAACACATCGGACTACAAACACGCACATTACCAACTCCGGAAGACGATCAAAGCAGCCAAACGTGAGTACAGGGACAGGGTGGAACAACAGTTTGACAACCCTCGGAGTATGTGGCAGGGACTAAACACGATCACAGACTTTAGAGGGAAAACCAGCACACCGCAGACCACGGCCTCTCTGTGTGAGGATCTAAACGTATTCTACGCTAGATTCGACACAGCGAACACCATGAGACCGGACAGTGTGCGCACCGCGGATGACGTCAGTGCGCACACTGTGTCTGAGGAGGATGTGCGGAAGTGCTTCAGGAAGGTGAACGCACGCAAAGCTACTGGTCCGGACGGGATTCCCGGCCGCGTCCTCAGGTCATGCGCGGCTCAGCTGGCTGGAGTGTTCACGCACATCTTCAACCTTTCCCTCTCTCTGTCTGTAGTCCCAGCCTGCTTCAAAATGGCCACCATCGTCCCTGTACCCAAATCCTCCACCATCTCCTCATTGAACGACTGGCGACCTGTAGCCCTGACCCCCATCGTAAGCAAATGCTTCGAGAAGCTGGTCAGGGACTTCATCTGCTCTGCACTACCCGACTCACTGGACCCTCTACAGTTTGCATACCGCCACAACAGGTCCACTGATGATGCCATAGCCCTGACACTACACACTGCCCTGTCACACCTGGAGAAGAGAGACACGTATGTGAGGATGCTGTTTGTAGATTACAGCTCAGCATTCAATACCATCGTTCCCTCGAAGCTGGACAGGAAACTGCAGGATCTAGGACTGAGCAGCTCCCTCTGCAGCTGGATCCTTAGCTTCCTGTCTGACAGACTGGGCAGCATCACCTCATCCCCCATAACACTGAACACTGGTGCTCCACAGGGGTGTGTACTGAGCCCTCTCCTGTACTCACTCTACACCTACGACTGCACAGCCACTAACAGCTCCAACATCATTGTGAAGTTTGCGGACGACACTACAGTGGTGGGTCTTATCACCAACGGTGATGAGACGGCTTACAGGGAGGAGGTCAGCGCCCTGACCCACTGGTGTCAAGACAACCATCTCACCCTCAACGTCGCAAAGACAAAGGAGTTGATAGTGGACTTCCGGAGGTGCAGAGAAGTACACACCCCCATCACCATCAACGGCGCTGCTGTGGAGAGAGTGAGCAGCTTCCGGTTCCTTGGCGTACACCTGGCTGAGGATCTTACGTGGTCAGTACACACAAACAAAACAGTGAAGAAGGCGCAGCAGCGCCTCTTCTTTCTCAGGAGACTGAAAAGATTCGGCATGAGCCCCCGCATCCTCAGGACCTTCTATCACTGTGCCATTGAGAGCATCCTCACTGGATGCATCACCACCTGGTATGGCAACAGCACCGCCTACAACTGCAAAGCTCTCCAGCGAGTAGTGCGGTGCTCTGAACGGATAATTGGAGGTGAGCTTCCCTCCCTCCAAGACATCTACAGGAAGCGGTGCCTGAGGAAAGCGGGGAGGATCATCAAGGACTCCAGTCACCCCAGCCATAAACTGTTCAGACTGCTTCCATCAGGAAGGAGGTTCTGCAGCATCCGGTCCCGAACCAGCAGACTGAGAGACAGCTTTTTCCATCAGGCCATCAGACTGCTGAACACGTCATAGACACCTCAGCTTCACTACTGGAACTTCAACATTATGCACTCCACACTGTATATAAATGCCACTTGTTTTGCACATATTCAACTCTGTATATTTTATATATTTTATTATTATTATTATTATTATTTTATTTTATTTTTTTACTATTTAATTTGTAAAAATGTGTATACACACACACACACACACACACACACACGTAGGAAAATATTTAGTATACACATCCAGAAATGCATACACTATTATATATTGTACATATATTTATTAGTTTCAGGTTGGCCATTCTTGTATTTTGCTCGTTTGTGTTGTTGTGTTTGCACATCTCTGTTGCTTGTGGGGCTCGCACACAAGAATTTCACTTGCATGTGCTGTGCCAGCGTGCCTGCACATGTGATGTGACAATAAAAAGTGATTTGATTTGATTTGATTTGATTTGATTTGATTTATAGAAAGTCATTTTGCAGCTACAGCTATCGCCATCTGGTGGCGTTCAGATAGAATGCAGATTTTTTTTGGTAGTTCTGCTGGAGCTTCATTGTTTTTTTCGACTACATCCACTCTGCGTGCTTTTTATGACAACAAATGGGGATCCCAAATAACTGAAATTCAGCACATCATATACTCCCTCTCTACTTTTACGTTTAGGCTTTAAACTTTCCTTTTTTAGTAAAGCTTATAGTTAGGGCTGGGTCAGGCTGAATCCTCCTGTAGTTACACTGCAAATGGTTTGGCCTGCTGTGGGCTTCACATAAGGCACTGAGCGTTTCTAGTTTTCTCACGTATTTTCAGTCACCATGTGTTTATACGCCACTCTGACTTTACTCATGAGTTATTATTAATCTCTGACTCTCTTCCACAGTGTGTCTTTTGTCCTGTTTCCCACCCTCACCCCCAACCAGTCGCAGCAGATGGCTACCCCTCCCTGAACCTGGTTCTCCCAGAGGTTTCCTTCTGTTGAAAGGGAGTTTTTCTTTTTCTCTGTATTATTGAAAGGTCTTTACCTTACAGCTTAAAGCACCTTGAGGCAACTGTTGTTGTGATTTGGTGCCATATAAATATAATTAAACTGAACTGAATTGAATCATTACTGTACATATGTGAGTATGGAGTACTGCATGTTTGTGTGGGTCTTTGGAACATTTAAGCTTCTGCTTTTCTCTGATGATTTTAAAAGTTTAATAATAGTTTATATGGAAAAATGATAGCAAAACACATCACATCTGTTCACCTGAAGCCGTGGGACCAATATAAAAATTAATTTAGCATTATTTTAAGACGAACAGATTGTGTTTTCCACCCCCAATTGAATGGGATTGATAAAGTATATAGAGCAGAATTTCAATTTTGTGACCAAATGTCCACACTGTAGGACATTCTTGGCTAGGGGGGGATAAGGAGTCTTTTCAACTAAATCAGTTGCTTTGTTTTACAAACCTGCACTAAGCCTTTTTCTATTTTTGCTTATTATTTGTTATGCACATGTTACCTATCCTGTCACATTGTTCACAAAACCTTAATCAAGGTTATACAGTGGGGCAAAAAAGTATTTAGTCAGCCACCGATTGTGCAAGTTCCCCCACTTAAAATGATGACAGAGGTCAGTAATTTGCACCAGAGGTACACTTCAACTGTGAGAGACAGAATGTGAAAAAAAAATCCATGAATCCACATGGTAGGATTTGTAAAGAATTTATTCGTAAATTAGGGTGGAAAATAAGTATTTGGTCACCTCAAACAAGGAAAATCTCTGGCTCTCACAGACCTGTAACGTCTTCTGTAAGAAGCTTTTCTGTCCCCCACTCGTTACCTGTATGAATGGCACCTGTTTGAACTCATCATCTGTATAAAAGACACCTGTCCACAGCCTCAAACAGTCAGACTCCAAACTCCGCCATGGCCAAGACCAAAGAGCTTTCGAAGGACACCAGGAAAAGTATTGTAGACCTGCACCAGACTGGGAAGAGTGAATCTACAATAGGCAAGCAGCTTGGTGTGAAAAAATCAACTGTGGGAGCAATCATCAGAAAATGGAAGACATACAAGACCACTGATAATCTCCCTCGATCTGGGGCTCCACGCAAGATCTCATCCCGTGGGGTCAAAATGATCATGAGAACGGTGAGCAAAGATCCCAGAACCACACGGGGGGACCTGGTGAATGACCTGCAGAGAGCTGGGACCAAAGTAACAAAGGTCACCATCAGTAACACACTACAACGGCAGGGAATCAAATCCCGCAGTGCCAGACGTGTTCCGCTGCTGAAGCCAGTGCATGTCCAGGCCCGTCTGAAGTTTGCCAGAGAGCACATGGATGATACAGCAGAGGATTGGGAGAATGTCATGTGGTCAGATGAAACCAAAGTAGAACTTTTTGGTATAAACTCAACTCGTCGTGTTTGGAGGAAGAAGAATACTGAGTTGCATCCCAAGAACACCATACCTACTGTGAAGCATAGGGGTGGAAACATCATGCTATGGGGCTGTTTTTCTGCCAAGGGGACAGGACGACTGATCCGTGTTAAGGACAGAATGAATGGGGCCATGTATCGTGAGATTTTGAGCCAAAACCTCCTTCCATCAGTGAGAACTTTGAAGATGAAACGAGGCTGGGTCTTCCAACATGACAATGATCCAAAACACACCGCCCGGGCAACAAAGGAGTGGCTCAGTAAGAAGCATTTGAAAGTCCTGGAGTGGCCTAGCCAGTCTCCAGACCTCAACCCCATAGAAAATCTGTGGCGGGAGTTGAAAGTCCGTGTTGCTCGGCGACAGCCCCAAAACATCACTGCTCTCGAGAAGATCTGCATGGAGGAATGGGCCAAAATACCAGCTACTGTGTGTGCAAACCTGGTAAAGACCTATAGTAAACGTTTGACCTCTGTTATTGCCAACAAATGTTATGTTACAAAGTATTGAGTTGTATTTTTGTTATTGACCAAATACTTATTTTCCACCCTGATTTACGAATAAATTCTTTACAAATCCTACCATGTGGATTCATGGATTTTTTTTTTTTCACATTCTGTCTCTCACAGTTGAAGTGTACCTCTGGTGCAAATTACTGACCTCTGTCATCATTTTAGGTGGGGGAACTTGCACAATCGGTGGCTGACTAAATACTTTTTTGCCCCACTGTATTTGTAAATTTTACTACAAAGCAATAAAAGTAACAGTTGTTGTTATCTGGTTGAGCCTACCAGCAAGGTTATAAATAATGATGTCAGATGAACAATTTCTGAAAAATAGCTATGAATTCAAACAGTAGTATTAGAGTCCTTTTGATTTAACGACAGCCTGACTAACAAACACAGCTCGTGTTAACATTTTCTCATATGGATAAGTCTTGTAATAATCTGTCCTTAACCAGTTTTAATGCTGAAATGTTGAGTCAGCCCTGTTTAGCCATATATGTATGGTGTGTGTGTATGTGTGTGTGTGTGTGTGTTTCATTTTTAATAAAGGCTTTGAGGCTTCTCATTATGAGAAATGTTCTTGTGCATTGGTTACACATATGATATCATAGTAGCAGGCAATGTGTTTTTAGCCATATTTTCAAGTTGTGCCAAAGGGCCACAGTGTGTTTTTCCTTGTAATTACAGAGCTGTACTTGTTGATAATATTGTAATCATGATTTAAAAGAATAATATTAATAAGAAAAAAACAACTTCCCTCTGGTCTATGCCAGGGACCCCTGCCGTTTAGTGATCTCTGGAAATGACTGTGCTGCCTATTCATTGCTCTAGTTCTTTTTTCCTTACCAATTGAGCCGCAGCAGTGCGTCTCACCAGATCTTTGGCTGAAGATCTGATAAACAGATCTGCTCTACCATGTTTGTGTTCTCGCATTTCTATAACAGCATTGCTAATGTGGTCCAGGGTGGATGGCAAGTGGGAAGGGACATGCTGCAACACTCATGGGAACAGTGCTGGACAAGTGTGCTCCACTTAGTGTTCTGCCAGAACAACTCTGACAGCATGTCAATGCTAGTGAGGCGATGGGTGCCAATACTCTACCCCATATTAAGATTTTACACTAGAGCAGATGCCATATGATCTTTTCTGCCACTGCCACATGTCTCCTTCCCCTTCAGTTTCTCCTCAAAGGGATCCAGTAAATGGAAGGTGTGTGCGTGCGGGGAATAAACAGACTTCTTTCCAGCTTTGTGTTGCTAATGCGTTTCAGTGTTCAAAAGTCAACACTGCTAAAAAAAAAAAAGAAATAAGCTAACTTAACAGCATAAATACATACATACATAACAATAAACATCAC
Organism: Mchenga conophoros; assembly: GCF_057382185.1. Lineage (NCBI taxonomy): Eukaryota > Metazoa > Chordata > Actinopteri > Cichliformes > Cichlidae > Mchenga > Mchenga conophoros. The sequence goes on from NC_140539.1 coordinate 14,045,006, forward strand.
CATTCTTCTGTTCCCTCACAGTAAGTGCACAGTTTTTACATGTATTTTACATGGCATCTGTGTTTGTGTGTGTTTGTGTGTGAGAGTGAGATAATCAGGTTCTTTTTTCAGACAGTTGCAGAAACACCTTGGCAACAGTCCCGAGCTTCAAGTTTCAGCTGAAGCCAACTGCTTAAAATCTCAACTATAAACAAACTAAAAAAATACACAATGTAGGTTAGCTAGCAGACATATATGAGAGGCAGTATATATGAAAAAGGTCACAAACTGTTGGTAGCTGTTCTACCTGCTCTCTCAGGCTTCCTCTGACTGCTGTTAGCGTTCTCGCTTTTATCATGTGATTCTTTTGTCATCTGTTGTTCTTGTTTTCTTTTCAGGATGAAGATGATGTCTAAAAATTCCACTTTTGACATCGTCAAAAGTGACATGCATTTTGACAGGCTGAAAGTACCCTTTTTTTATGGTATTCTCTGCAGATAATCTGGTCTTACCGGGACACTAAAATAGAAGAGACCCTCCTATGTTAATACATCTTGCTGCTCATCAGGCAATTTGAAATGTCTCCAGTTTCATATTTGTGTTATTCTGAAGAGGGTCGTGCTTCATTCTTAGACTGTCAATAATAACTTAAATTTGTGAAAATGGTCTTTGGCTCTCCTGGCCTTCCTTTGCATCAGAGGTTTTGGTTTCTACTCAGGGTAAAGATTTATCATAACCCATTTCTCTTATAGTAATTAATCTATCGGCTTCACATTCTCTCCTGCCTCAGTCTCATTATTTTGCCTTTTTTATTCTTTGTTCATTTTCTTTTATTCTTTACTTCACATCTTTCTGTCTCTTTCATTCCCTTGTACACTAGCTGGTGTTTATTTTTTAAAATTTTCTTTTCTTTTTTTTTTTAAAAACTATGTCTACAAGCCTGTCAAATTGAGTTGAGATCATCATTTGTTGGGTAGATTTCTTGTTATTATATTTTTGCTCCTTCTTACTGGTGCTTATATTTATCCAACATTATCCCCATCTGAACCAAACTGACTTGTTCTAGATTCCATTTTGTATGACAAGATTTTTCCTGGCACCTCATAATGAAGAGAGGGGGGACTTTGTTTACTCAATTTACCAACTTATCCATCAGACTCAGTTTGGATTAGTCTTTATTTTTGGCACAGATTTACTTTTCCTATCAATCTCTCTCTTGCTCCCTCTGTCTCATACTCGTGTACATCACTCAATCTTGCTGTCTTCGTGTGTGTATATCCCTGTCTTTGCCTCAGTGTTTAGTGTTAATGGTTAATGAAGAATGTTGATAAAAAACTCTACATCTAGAATACAAATGTCAGTGAGTTAAACAAGGGTCTGTTTTGCTTCTCCTCTGCTTCAAGGCTCTTTTTATTTATGATATTCAGTGTTATTTCGGGGGGGTTTTCCAACTGAGATTAAAGCAGCTAAACAGCAAGTTGGCCTGCTGTCATCCGCTTGTATCATGTGAAGAACCCATTTATCAGGAATCTACAAATAAATGCATTTAATGACCAATGCCTCTCGTTTGTCAATCATGTTCACTGATAAGATATGTTTAAGCCGTGCAGATTCAAATTCTACACATGTTTTTGACATGAGTGGAAAGACTGTAGAACATAATCAATGTCTTTCTGCATAAAAACGCAGAAAGACATGCAAACACGGTTAATTTCCATGATTTTGTTACTTTGATGCATGCTTAGAGACTTTCCCACATGCTTCCCATTGAGATGCTGAAGAATCTTAAGAATCTTAGGTTAATTGTCTGTCTTGTTTTTCACATTTATTTCATTTTGTCTACAAGCTGCATCAAAGAGGAGTTTTGGAAAATAGTTGGTGAACATATCTGACATTCTGTAGGTGCATAAACAGATCGAAGTATAGCAGATCATTGTTAAATAAGGAAAGATCCTTAGAAAGAACTGAGCATGATTTATTGATATATAGAATTCAGTTATGCTGTTTAGCAATTAGACTCCGATGGCCCATCACATCAGAATGAAATCCCAGCTGTGATAGGAATTAGGGCAGGACCCTAAACGCTGGTGGTGGCGAAGATAAGATGAAGGCTTGGATGTAGTGACCTGCATGAATTGGAGATAGTGAGGAGGTGGGTTCCATGAAGGAGTCTGCAAGTGAGAATGAAATATGAGCAGTAAGATGTAAAGTACCCAGAGCGGAGGCTGATTGGCTTGAGGAAGGCAGGCAGAAAGATGTCAGAAAGAGTACAGCGATGGTGTCAGCATCAGGTTTTACAGCATGGGAAGGTGGATGTGAAGTAAAGAATAGACTAGCAGCCAACCACCTGGGAAAGCAGACAAATGAGTGAATACAAACATCCTTTATTGAACTCATGTACAAGCTTCATATTTTATTGCTCAGTTCAAGATTAAAATAATTCCACCAAATAAATAAATATATAAGTAAATAAAACAGTGCAATGCTGTGTAAGTCTTTCCTTTCAGAAACTGCAAACTGAGGGTCAGCACACTTCCTGGCTATGCTGTCTCTCGTTCACAAATCAGTAAGCAACTAACTCTTAAACAGTATCGTTACATTAACTGTGCATCCAGTGGGTATCACCATGTATATATTTATGACTGTTTATTTCTGCTGTTTCCCCCTCTGCCTGGGCAAGCCCAGTCTGTAAACCTTATCAAAGATTCTGTCTGATCAAAATCTATAAATTATGAATACACAAACAACCATGTGTAACTGTGTGTGTGTGTTTAGACATCTTTGTGAGGACAGAAAAATTGGCATGCTACTATACTTGTGGGGACCAACACTCACTTATGCTAGCCTAGGGAAAGCATCATGTCAATTGGATTTCCTCACTAAGACATGAAAATGCGCGCGCGCGTGTGTGTGTGTGTGTGTGTGTGTGTGTGAGTGAGAGAAAGTGTGTAAGAAGAAAAAAATTACAGTGAAAAGAATAGTTGGATCAAGTCTGATCATATTTAATTAGTTCTGATAGTGAGAACAAACAACTGTTTGATAGTAGAAGAGGAAGCCCTGCAGATATTCTCAGCTGAGTGCTTGAGAGTAAGAGAGAGAAGGCAACTGTGTTATGCACTTTCTTTGCTCTGAGCATTTGGTAAATTAACAAATGTTAGATGTATTTTCAAGTCATTTGTTGTTTGCATTTAAACTCACACAGTGGCCGGACGCCTCATTTATTAACCATTCATATTAACCATACATACAGTTTTGAGAGAATGCCGGTGCTAATTTCTATGCATAGAGCCTGTTTCATGACATTAAATTTAAAACTATTTTACCAGCTTAAAAAAACAAATCAAATAAAGGACAGCACAAAACAGCCAAAAATAAATAAATAAATAAATAAATTCTGAAGATCTTAGGAGTCTCTAAAAAATATCCACCTATCACACATTTTCTTTACATCAGTTGTCAAAGACACATTCAGTAATAAATTTTTAAGCTTACAGGTTACAGGTCACTTTGCTTTGCTTTCTTATTCAAGTGGGTTGTAGCATTATACTATTATATTTTGGTTCCATTATTTTTAGTAATTCGTGCTTTTAAATCAGTATAATTTTCTACTCCCTGGCCATGGCCAAGTGAGGCCTCTTATCTCATTATTCCATTTTAAACTCGACATATAAAAGACCGGGAGTTGATTCCGAATGTTAGCCATGCATTTGGTTGCTATTCACTGGAATTCTCAATGTGAGGTACAAAGATATGTTGATGCAAATGAGAGATGCCATTATTAGGCTGAAAGCCCCAAATAAACTAACCGGGAGATGCCAAAACTGTAAAAAGGGCCAAATCAACAATCTGGCACATTGCTAAGAGAAGTAATGCATTGGAGAGGTTCACACCAAAACCAAGACCACAGAAGATAGCTAAAATGGATGTTCACAAATTTCATCATTCGTTGAGAAAAAAGTTTTAACAACTTCAAGACAAAAGCACTCTTAAGGACGGTGTATCATTGTGAAAGTCTGCAATCGAAAGATACCTTCCCGAATGGAACTACAGAGGTTTTATGACAACTACTGGTAACACTCAAGAACAAGAAGGCTACATCAGAAGTTGCTAGTAAACTTCTACAAGAGTGCGAAAAGATATGGAAAAAAGAATAAATCTGTGCACATGTAAAGCTGAGAAGAAACAGTTCATGATCCCAAATATTCCATGTCATCTGTCAAACAAGGTGCATGGCATGGGTCTCATTAGTGTTTATTGATGATGTGACCACTGACAGAAGAAGCAGAATGAATTGTGAAGTGTATATGGCCATAGTCTACTCAGATTCAGCCAAATGTTGCAAAACTGGTCAAACAACACATACAAAAGCAGCACAAAATCAACTGAATGCAGAAGGATGCACTATCAAGCAGCAACTGAAGGTGGCTGGCAGAAGGTCTCAAGGGAGGAAACAGTATCCAGTGATGTCCATGACATCAGGCAGTCACTGTCTGCAAAGGATTTTGTCCAAAAATTAAAATTATGTTACTTTTGAGCCTCTAAAAATGGGGGACTATAAATAAAAGGGACCGAAATGAATGAAAGACTTTTGTCAGTTAAAGCTGAAACTCCGCACATGCCATTATCCAAAAACTAATGGAACTAACTGTAGGTGATGGAGACGAATAATATAACTGAATCCAATTAGCCATTTCCCTATTTTCTTATTGCTTTTTGTGGTATTGGAGTAAAGCAAAAATCTTAAATTTGATTTAAGATATTTTTTTTCTGTTTTTGCAGGGCAGTGAAAGACAACTAAACAGTTAAAAAAATAAAAGAGGGATGCCTTCTTAAAAGTTACCGTCAATCAAAATGCTTCATTAGCAAACTCAGAAGAATATGACAAGTAACACATGCATGTGTAATTGAAAGCTGCTTGCCACAGAGATGTGTGAGATCTACAGAGATTAAAGTTTTCATGGCTATGTTGCCTCTCTTTTTCATCAGACGGTCCAGTGGTTCAGATGACTGTTTGAAACTTCTGCTGATAAACTGAATGTGGTTTGACACGTTGTAGTCCTCATTTCCCCCCCTTGTACATGGTGTGTTTGTGTAGCTGAGTTTCCTCTTTGAAAACTGTGCCCACCATATCTGTGTGCAAAGGCTTACTTCCTCCCACACAACAGGACGGCCACCTGGCCCATCCGCCAGGAGCATTGCAGGGCATTAAATACACACACACACACACACACACACACACACACACACACACACACACACACACACACACACAAATGCTCAACACTCCCCTTGACAGCTGATGTGAGTGTAACATCATAAGCTGTGCTGTTCACTTAGAAGAAGACTAGCTCAGGGTAAGTATTGATTCCTCTTTTCTCTTTACTCTATCTTTCGCTCTCCGCATCTCTCTCTTTCAAGCCTGGCTTCCATAAGTGTTGTAATTAGTTTCATCCACAGACGCACGTCCCTTTGCAAAGACAATCATGGGAATGAAACTACAGCACTTTGAATAAATGGGCTCTAAATATGGTTCATCTGGTTCATCTGTCTGACAATTTATGCTTTTTGCAAAGTAAGAAAGTAAGAAAATATTGCCCAGTGCTGATGAGCCCTCAAAAGCACATCCTTATGTTTAACAGCAGGTGTAAAAAGTTTATCTGGTTTAGGATTTTGAGTTGATAAGCTTTTTGCCTTGTGTGTGTTAAGATGGGGCTAAATCAACTGCTAAAAAACAAAAGTGTGCACGTCTTTCATGCGTTTGAGTAAGTGCCTTGCAGCTTCAAACTCAGTCTAGAAAGGAGCAGGCATGTTTTACTTTTCACAACCATGAGTCTGTCAGGGTCCTCTTGGGTCTGAGTGATGTAATTACATCATCAGACGGTGAGCACGAGGCTCTGAGCAGACAATACACTTCAAGTATGCATGGAACTTTAAGGCAAACTTCAAAGAATTATAAGAAGAATGACTTGGCTGTGGTGTCTCCAGCTGGCTGTGTCCACAGCAGAGTATAATCTCCACTTTAGACAAGTCCTAAAGCCAGAACTAAGCTTAATGGAGAAGACTGGTAAAAAAAAGAAGGCACTAAGTTATGAGGCTAAACCAAAGAAACTCAGTCAAAATAACACTTCAGTGAATACTGACTAAAAACAAATTCAGAAACTTCGACAATGCTTTGGAGAACAAAAGAATGAAAGCAAGACTGATTTAACATCAAACACAGGTCGAAGGTGGCGATAAATCAAGACAAATAAAAGGAAATCCCCTCTCTATGGGAAGCTCTTATTGCTTTCAGGAGGGGGCAAACAGGTCTGCTTAGAACTACCGGAAAATAGGATAGTGAGAAGATCAGAGCTGCATCCCCAAAACAACCTGGTCAATCAAGGATAATTTCAAGAGTCTGAGAGGGGAGGAAAATCTCAAATCTGAGTGCAATTGAGGAAAAACTGAGAAAAAGGTGCAAGAGAGCCAAAGAGGAAAGATATCTATAATAAGACAAAGGTATTCAACGAAACCACAGAAATAAGGAGGTTTATGAAATACCTCTCTCTAAAGAGCTGCACCACAATAAGATGGAGCAGAAAGTAAAACCCACAATACTGTTGAGAAGAGCCTGTGCAATATAAGCCAGGTGGTGAGAGTTGATGATCATGCAAAAACAGAATGGCTACATTTAACTATTTTACTTCTTTATAGTTTCTGTTCTCCAGGTTTGCAACTGAGTGCTTTGGTTTCCTCCCTTTAATTAAAATTATTTAAGTAACAATAAAGTAAATATTCTTTTGTACTAGCTGCCACACAAAGACAAACACGCGCACAATAGTTTTAGTGTCAAAGTCAATAAGGGAACAGTGTGTGTTTCATGTGGAATGTGGTTTGTTTTCACGCAACTATGCAATGCAAGCAGGAATGCAATTAGAAATGTCAAAGCTGACTATTTGTTGTTTGAAACATTAGACAATCTGAATAAACCTGTGACATTTTAGATCATTAAACCGTTGATGGAGATAGAAAAGCCCTAGAACTCCCCCCACAAAACATGATGAATGTGTTGAATATGAACAATACAAGCATCACTTTGCCTCTGGTTCTCGGTTCAGTTCTTTTCATGTTATGCTCCTATAGCACGTGATCAAACAATCATATTGTGCCAGACCATTCCCATAATTATTTTTTCTTATGTTGCTTAAAGCACTCAAACATTGAGATACATTTAGATTTAGAAAGGAAGTCAAAAGATAACTACAACAACAAGCAAGTAACTGAGTTTAGTGAATTGTCTTTGACTTATATTTTCAATCTCTCCCTGGACACTAACAAACGTCTTCTACAGGATATGGAAATATGTTTTTGTTCTTCCTTGTTTAATTGAGTTGGCTTCAAATGGAGCAGACTGGGATTGTACCACAAAGGGTGGCCTAAAGAAACAGGGGTAAAATGAGTCATTTCAAGCTGTTTGTGAAAAAAGGTGATGCAACAACATACAAACTGTAGACATAAATAAAAAATAAAAAAAGCATATAAACCTATTCTAGTAGACCTCAGGAATAAAATTATAAAGCCAGCAAATCAGTGTAATATGGAGCCTTTAACATTTTGTTACTATGGAAACTTACAGTCTCATCAGGCAGCCGCACTGCTGACAGACAACAGACATAACAACACTGCACTGGGGCTAGGCTGTATTGCATATTGATCAATAATGCATGCTGCTGGCAGGATGAGAGAAGAATTGGATTCCCCAGAAAGAGGAATGGTAATAGAATTGGCAAACCCTTCTTGATCTTCCTGTTTTTTTGTGTGTGCATCCTCGCTTATTGAGAACATACTTGCTCATACTAAATTAAGTTAAAGCTGAGCGGAAGAATGCTTAAACTGAGTTCTTGAAAGATAGATAATAAAACTGCTGCTGTGGTGGAAACTGTGAAGATATGGAGCTGAGTATAAAGTGCTGGTCCGTACAACTGACAGGTGTAGACGTATATATGTATATGACAAGAGCGGTGAACTATCATCTTTGGCAACTGGCATTCCCACCTGAAACACTGGTCATCAACGAAAAAAGTATATCAAACGCTCACTTTTTGGGTTACTGATCACTCTAGTATTCATATACACTGGTCACCTTTTTAGGTACACTTGTTCTTTCACACTCAATGTATTAAGGTGTTTAGAAATAGTCAAAGACTAGTAAATGAGCATCAGAATTGGGAAGAAAGGTCATTTAAGTGACTTTGAACGTGACATTCTTGTTTGTGTCGGAGGGGTTGGTCTAAGTTATCCAGAAACTTTTGACTACTGAGACTTTCACACATAACCGTCTGCTTTGTGCTGATAGGAAGGGAACAGTAACTAAAAAAAAAACAAAAACTCATTTCCAACAAGGTAGGCAAACACCCAACACAAGGAACTCTTAAACAGTTGGGGATATAGCAGCAGAAACCACACTTATGATAGCTAAGAACAGGACACTGAATACAATTCCTACAGACTCACATAAATCTGACTTTCCAGGTCAGCTGCCACATTTGCATGGTAGTGTCAGAATATGGCCTAAACAACATGGATCCATCCTGGCTTACATCAGTTGAGGTTGTAATGCTGATTTTCTCGGAACCTTAGTGTTGTGGCTAACCATGTCTATACTTTCATGACCACAGACCCATCTTTGGAATAACTCATTGTATCACAAAGCTCAAATCACCTCAGACTGATTTCTTGAACGTGACAAAGAGTTCAGTGTACGGAACAATTTCTCACGAAATCTCAACCCACTTTTGGCATGTGATAGAACAAGAGATTCACATCATGAATGTGCAGCTGACAAATCTGCAGCAACTTTGTGACGGGATCAAAGATCCCTGAGGACCATTTCCAGCATCTTTCTGAATCTATTAAGGTAGTTCTAACGGCAAAATGAGATCTAACCCAGTGTATCCAATAAAATGCCCGGTGAATGTATTATATATTACTTTTTAATGTTTTTTAGAGGAAGGGTGGGCAAAATAAATACACGTGAACAGTGAGAACACCTAACATTTCTACCTAGTTTAACAGACTCACAAGATCTCAGGCATTGTGGTATTTGGAGTCAAGTTATCAAACAAGTAATTTAAGAACCATGAAGTAGGCAAGTTTTGAAAGGACTGGAGCAAAGATGTTTGGCACCTGGGAAGAAAAGGGGGGGAAGCCATAAAATGAAATGCTTTAGACAGAGAACAGTAGGGGCCACTCAAAAAGACAGATATTCAAGTGATTGTTTTGTATACTGCAAAGGCATAAAACTGATGCAAGACCTTGTAATGTGGGTGCCCCCACACATACATTGACATGCACACAGACGTAAAGATCACAGAAGAAATGTTTATTAAACGCTGCAGCTTTGCATGGGCCAAAAACCAATTGACCATGAGGAAAGTGATGCACGTAAACACACAGCAAACCAAACTACCACTACTTAAGCAACAACAACAAAAGACATCTGTCCTAGACAGATGCCAATAATAACTGATGACAAACAGTTTGTGACATAAAAAGATAGCCATGCTTCGGTGTGAGCAAACCTGAGGGCTAAACTACCACATAGCACAGAGCTCAACACACCTATCCTTTCATTTCATTTGCTGGCTTGGCAAAACTTGACAAAACCTAAAATTTAAATGATAAATTGCGATAGGCAATCCAAGTTTTCTTCATCAGGGTCTGTGCAGAGTTCCAGATAAAGGGCAAGCAACATTTCACCCTTCTTCTACACAAAACAGACCAATTCAGTACCACCTATTTTAGACAAGAAAAGCAGGTCTTTCAAATATATTGTGTCATCAATAGACCTGTCAACAGTACTGCTGAAAGTCTGTTTTTTGAACCAAATCAATCATAGAACATTAGCTATAGTAGCACTGGGTTTGGAACATGCATCAATCATAATGTGCTGAGGGATCTAGTCAGACTTGGGAATACCTGCAGATGATTGGTGGCAAAAGAAAATATGTCACAATGACCCAGCAGCAGTAAATGTCCCTTTGTTCTTCTTTATTGCACACTATACAAGTGGTAAAAGATGTACTTTTTCTAGGTCTTCCAAAAGTATTGTGTGTAATTCTATGGTATTATATGGCAATTCATTGACTTTAGGGAATGCCAGTGACTGGGGCTGTCTGGATGGTAGAAGTAGATAATTACGTTTTGGAACTATGACATTTTTTAAAGACTAATAATGACAACTTGAGAGTTGTCAACATAGCCTAGTTCATTTCAGCCTTTATCCTAACACACATCATCAGCAAGAAACTTCTGGAAATGCATTATCTAACCAGGTTTATTTAACTTGGTTTCTAAAAATATACATTAATTAATCACATAAGTTGGCCCTACAAATAGCTGCAAGAGCACTAGCAGCAAACCGATGAGGACATTAGTAAGAAGGACAAGGAGGCATGTGGTGTACAAAATAAATGATATATCCCACTTCCGAGGAGAAAAGTCAGACTGTAGGTGCTGTCTGTTTACTAAAAGTTCCAATTAAGATTTCTCTTTATGAGGTGAAGAGATAAAAAACGGAGAAGGAACCATAAAGGCAAATGTCACACACAGTCAAGGAAAGCCTACTCAAGCTAGAGATGTGGTCTAATAAACTCCACAAAGATATCCAAATACCATGCTCTAATTATGTTATCAACATATTCGTCTAACATCAAAGTGAGCTTTTTATTTAAAAAAATGACCATGCCCTTTTTCGTGTCTCTTATTCAAGCGTAGTCTAATCAAATGCATCCTAAAACTTGCTTCTTTGAAAAGTTTGGACCAACCTGAAAACTTTACTTCAGTTCACTCGTGTTGTTTCTGAACATTTGTACTCAAGACAAGTTTTGCTTTCAATAAATGTCACTATATCAATTGCACTGGACACTAGAGAACCATTTCAAGACCCAGCAAATTTCACAAGGAAGATTTCAGCTTAAAGTCCTTTGCTGTTTTTCTATCTTGCCGAGGTATAGCCTATTTATCATCTTACCACCATTCAATGCCAGCTAAGTTTAAGTATATGTTAACTGCATCAATGACAGCAGTGATTTCCCAAGTATTCTCGCTTGTGAACCCTACAAAAAGTCACTTGCATACACTGTCAGGCCTGTTGTGAGCAATTGAAGCAAAGAACAATTTTCTGTTCAATTTTGTTCCATTTGAATAACATTTAAAGGCCTCAGTAGACAGATTTCCCCTTACAATGAAAAATAAACAATTTTATGAAGCAGAAACATGTTTTTCCTCCTCATTTTTCCATTAGTCATTTTACTATCCTTCATTATCTTGCAACTAGATGAAGAGTCGTTACCCAAAGGATTGGAACAAATGCTTTTATAGAATGGATAACACATGCAGCTCTCAAATACTGACAGATGAGAAAAAGTCTTGTTTTTTCAGTGGTTTCAGTGATCACAGCTTATCTAATACTGGTGTAAGAGCTACTGATCATGTTTCCAGTGGGGATTCAAGCACTTTGACTTTAGTATGGAGGTATGCTGATATAAGTCAGAGATTTTATTTAAAAGGTCATGTATTGATCTTTTATACAAAAATAATAATAAAAAAACAATTAAATGAATGTTATTCATCCCAGTGTTAGCCTTTTGATGCTCTCCACAGTCTATCCAAATGTCCAGATGGACAGACTTACAGTGTGTGTGTTGTCTTTATGAATGACTTCATGTGGGTGTGTCACTGGAGGCCACAAGACAGTGAGATGCCTCCTGACTGGCAGAAAGAGACTGTGACTGTGACAGTGAGTGAAACATCTGCAAGCATTTAACCTTAAAACGTCTGCAAGCATTCAGCTTTAATCTAATGACAGTTTTGTGCAAAAGCTTTTTTTTTTGTTTCCATCAGTGGCCTGTAGAGGTCCCTCTTGTACTATGACAATGGTCAGATGTGTGCGGTTGTAAGTAGGAGCAGTGTTCGGGGGTCTCCGTACATACCTTTTTAAATACCTGTTCTGGCTAAAGGTGACATTGCATAAAAAAGTTTGAATGTTAGTAAGTTACATTTTTTGCATACAGTAAAAGTAAATTTGCTTTATTTTACTCAAAGTCAGCGTGTTGAGAGCATAAAGAAATAGGATAAACATTGCCAATGTAACGTGTGCTGCTTGTTTTGTCAATGCAAATGCTTCTTTTTACCAATATAAAGTATATTGCAGAGAGAGAGAGCAACAGAGGTACCCTTCACATGTTTGCCTGTGACAGTTGCTCTAAGTAGGTCAGTCAGTACATCGGGCCCCTCGCCAGTATCATCAGAGCGTCTGCTAAGAACCTTGTTATCATCTTTGACCAACATCTGAATTTTGAATCTTACATGTCATCCAGCCTTGCTTCCTTTATCTCAGAAATATAGAAAAAAAAATCAAATCTTTACTGTAATTCATTAATTTGGACCTCTTCTTGACTTTTGTAACTCACTTTTCACAAGCATCCCCATAGCCTGTCTCCAATTGGTGCAGAACGCAGCAGCAAGGCTGCTAAAAAATGTAACCAGTGCTCATAATCAAACCTTTTCTTGCTGTACTTCCCTCTGTCCCAGTGAAATTCAGAATCCACTTTAAAATCCTATTATTAACATATAAAGCACTAAGCTCCTGCTCATATATCAGAGCTATGAAGATCTTATCACTGATACCGACTTCTCATCTGATCTCCTAATTACTCATATTTTGAATCCAGAGCTGATTACACTTTTGAGGTTGTAGTACCCAAATTTAGGAACAGTCTTCTTCAGCCTAACAGGTTTGTTTGCTGAAAACTCATTTTTATAGATTAGCTTTCCCTTAATCTTTTCACCATTATTTGGGCAATACTGTGGATCTATTTTTGTGTATGAAAGTGTGTACGTTGGAATGAATGTCTTACTCTATGGTTGATTATGAGTCTGTATGTTGGAACGTGTATATCTCTAACGTGTGGCTTTTATTCAAACTGTGAAGCCAGACAATATATTAATCAATCCATTTTTCCTCCACTTATCTAATTTAGGGTGGAGAGGAAGATGCAGGGTAGACCTCGGACAGCTCCCCAATCTATTGCTGGACAGTGACAATATATTAATGGTACCACTTTACAATAAGGCTCCCCTTATAGATGCTAATAAATAGTTTATAGCTATATTATTAATTAATTTGTAAATGCTTTATAAACCATTATTAATGGTTTATTATGCATTAGTTAAGGGTGAGAAAGAGGAAAAAAACTGACCGGTTTCTTGCCAAATAGTGAGCCAAATGTGTTCACCTATATATTTCATCTAGAGTTGCTATATTAAACATTTCAGACTAAGTTACTATCCTGTAAGCACAATCAGCATTTGTAAACATATTTTTTATCATAGAAAATTGTACTTCAGAAATGCATTATAAATATCCACAACTATCAATCGGAGCTTTGTTGTAAAGTGTAAAGCATAAAACCATTTATTAATGAATAATAAATATTTATAAATGCCAAATGGGAGCCTTATTGTAAAGTGTAAAGCATGACACCATTTATTTATGACTAATAAACATTTATAAATGCCAAATGGGAGCCTTATTGTAAAGTGTAAAGCATAACACCATTTATTAATGACTACTAAACATTTATAAATGACAAAAGAGAGTTTTGTTGTAAAGTTTAAAACATGTCAACATTTATTAAGGACTAATAAACATTTATAAATGCCAAATGGGAGCCTTATTGTAAAGTGTAAAGCATAACACCATTTATTAATGACTACTAAACATTTATAAATGACAAAAGATAGCTTTGTCGTAAAGTTTAAAACATGTCAACATTTATTAATCACTAATAAACATTTTTAACTGCCAAAAGTGAGTCTTAAATGTATAATGTCACCATTTATAACACTTAGACCTAAATTACAATCAGTGCTTGAAATAACATTTAACTACTGTCAAAAATGGCAATGTATTGTAAGAGTAACACATGTAACATTAAATGTGTTTTTTAAAACACCAAACAGTCACCCACTCCAAAAAAAGTTCATGCCAGACTGGTTCAAACTGGAAATATTTTTTGTATGTCCTTAAATAAGCGTCCCAGTGGTCCATCAGGGTGTCGCGCTCCAGTTCCTCCTTAAGAAAAGTCAGTTTCTCTCGCTCCTTGTTAAGAAGGGCAGTTGCAGTAGGGGCAGGATTAGAAGAAGAATCTAAAGAACAAACAATTATTAAATTACAATACTAAAATAATTTATAATCTAAACTTGGGAAACTCAAATAAAATATTGATTAAAAACGGTTACAACTTGAATTTATAAAAAGCCACTTTGTAAAAATTATGTTATATACACATGTGGTGGTTCAGACATTTCTAAAACAAGGCAAATAATTCTTATGTGTACTGCCTTACCAGGGTGTTTAATATAAATTTAATGATGCACATAAACAAAACTAAAAATATACAACTAAGTGATATCAATCGTTTGGAATAACCAATAGTAATAGAGCTATTCACATGTTATGTGATGTTAGTTAGCCACTGTAGCTAGCAGCCAAATGGCTCGGTAGCTAGCTAGCTAGCTAGCATTATACTCACCTTCATGTCTAACTGCTGACGTCGTTGGCTTAGTGCAATCTAGATCATCCAGTCTCTGCTTTTTGTATCTCTTCGAACGTGTGCTAACTGTGTAAGTCGCAGACGCACACAAATTTTTATCTTCTGCTCCATCCATGGTGCAGCAACTTGAACGAGCGCCTTCAGTGTGTCTGTTCATGCCCCTTTGGCTTGACCTTCCAGAGCGCTCCACTGCCTGTCGCGCTCTGAGAGGAGGGGCTTTCCTTAATAAAGTTAACTGTGATTGGATGGTTGTATAAGCTCCTCTGCGTTTAAATTAAATTTGTTTTCCCTCCCTTTGGCGGCAGAACATATTTCTTTAGCATGAATCCAGCGGGTTAGATCTACATAACAAAGTCGGAGATACATTATAACAGGTGAGACAATCCTCTTTTTTGCGTGGGACTATTTTTCTTATACATTTAAGACTCACTTTAGGCAATTATAAATGTTTATTAGTGATTAATAAATGTTGACATGTTTTAAACTTTACGACAAAGCTATCTTTTGTCATTTATAAATGTTTAGTAGTCATTAATAAATGGTGTTATGCTTTACACTTTACAATAAGGCTCCCATTTGGCATTTATAAATGTTTATTAGTCCTTAATAAATGTTGACATGTTTTAAACTTTACGACAAAGCTATCTTTTGTCATTTATAAATGTTTAGTAGTCATTAATAAATGGTGTTATGCTTTACACTTTACAATAAGGCTCCCATTTGGCAATTATAAATGTTTATTAGTCCTTAATAAATGTTGACATGTTTTAAACTTTACGACAAAGCTATCTTTTGTCATTTATAAATGTTTAGTAGTCATTAATAAATGGTGTTATGCTTTACACTTTACAATAAGGCTCCCATTTGGCAATTATAAATGTTTATTAGTGATTAATAAATGTTGACATGTTTTAAACTTTACGACAAAGCTATCTTTTGTCATTTATAAATGTTTAGTAGTCATTAATAAATGGTGTTATGCTTTACACTTTACAATAAGGCTCCCATTTGGCATTTATAAATATTTATTATTCATTAATAAATGGTTTTATGCTTTACACTTTACAACAAAGCTCCGATTGATAGTTGTGGATATTTATAATGCATTTCTGAAGTACAATTTTCTATGATAAAAAATATGTTTACAAATGCTGATTGTGCTTACAGGATAGTAACTTAGTCTGAAATGTTTAATATAGCAACTCTAGATGAAATATATAGGTGAACCCATTTGGCTCACTATTTGGCAAGAAACCGGTCAGTTTTTTTCCTCTTTCTCACCCTTAACTAATGCATAATAAACCATTAATAATGGTTTATAAAGCATTTACAGATTAATTAATAATATAGCTATAAACTATTTATTAGCATCTATAAGGGAAGCCTTATTGTAAAGTGGTACCATATTAATATTATGCAATTTTACAAAAAATACCACACATTGTGAAATTATTAACTGTCTCATTGCAGTAATATGAAGCCACCTATTTGAATACTCAGTGCCTTGGGCAGATATTGTACATGTTTTTTCATACATCATGTTAACCAAGAGAGTTTCAGTGAAATACTAACACTTTGCTATGTCTCTCGTTCTGTTCTCTTGGTTTTCCAGATCTTTTCTTAACTTCCACAATTTTCTTTAACATGAAGTTCTTAATGATTTTTTAGAAATGGGAAACTGCAAGCTCAGAGTGCTTTGATATCTTTTTATAGTCCTTCCCTGTTTTGTAGGCACCAATTTGCTTCATTTTCACATCCTTACTCAGTTGCTTAAGGAAGACTTTGTTTGCACAGTGCTGTGTTAAGGTCTGAACACTCAGTCAAACTCATCAATATCTGGGAAAACAGGTAATTTGTGCAGTATTGCATACAAATTACATGTGGGGTAACTTCAAGTGAGGTTAAAGCCTTTCTCATGGCTGAAAAATAAGCTTAATTCAGTCAGCCAAACTATATGAAAAGCGTAAATATTACATGCATATGTACAGCTCTGAGTTGTCTAGGGCTTTGACTTGATTTCTCGCCACAAGAAAAAACCAAGCTCAGCACAGCAGGAGGAGGGGAGTAATGGTACTGACTTGGGGAAAGGTAAATTCGCAACCTACACGTGGGCACTACAGTAAAGGAGGGAGTTATGAAATGCTCATTACTGCCAGAAGCAGTAGCAGCCTCAAATCCCAGCACAGTTTCGGTGAGCGGTATGGTACCAGGCAGCAAAAAACTGAGGGGCACATGTTAAACCCACTACCGGCATTCAAAGAGTCCATTGGGTCGATTTCGCCATGTGAATGGGAATTTAATTTTTAAGCCACAAAGTTTTGTTATTCAGCTTCCAACATTAAAGTCAGATAACAGCCCAATTTAATCCACTAAGTGTAGCTGAATGAATACCGAGGTACTGATATCATTACTAATAAGTCTTGGTTAAATATCAATACTTGCCTCAGTTGGATTGTTACCAAAAATAAATTGCTCTCTTGCTCTTCTGAACTCTGCCTCCTGACATCTGACCCACGTTAAACTCATGGACTGAACATACACACACCCACAATGGACAACTGTACCCTCAAACACAATAATAACATGGACTGAACCACCACTCACAACCACTAGCACTTTATATAGCCTCTGTAGAAACTATCTACACCCTCACTTATCTTAACTGCACTACTGTATAGCTCTGTGTAAATAATCATTCTGTACATTCGATAATCTTTAATCCTACAACTGTTTACAACTTGCATAGTTCCCATTTCTGTATAGCTGTATATCCCAGATTCTGTAAAGTTATTTATTTCATATTCTGTATAGTTTTTCATATTTATATCCTGTTCATATCCTGTACATAGCTTGTACTCACTACAGCCTGTACATACTTATAGTTATAGAATATTCACAACATACTTCATACCGTGTACATTATAACATACCATAATAGACCCATTTCTGTAATATACTCACATATCTATATTATTGCTAATATATATTGTAATAGATCTATATCACTAAAGCACTTCTGGATGGATGCAAACTGCATTTCGTTGCCCTGTACCTGTGCATGTGCAATGACAATAAAGTTGAATTCTATTCTATTCTATTCTATTCTATTCTATTCCTAGTGTCTGCAATTTTTCTGTGTAGCTTTTTTTTGCTCAACACATTTCTTAATTATCATAGAGAAAAGCCTAGGGTTTTATCAAGCTTCTTTCCTACATACTGTACGTTTGGTAATAACATGGTAATAAAAAATGACTGGAAACACTCGGTGCTGCTTAGTATCAGATTAGAAGATGATTTTGTGCTATTGCCTACCATCCATTACCCTGACCACCACCTCTCACTTTCATTTTTCACCAGTGCTTCCTGGATTGACGCTGAACACTGCATGGGTCATGAGCCATGCACTACTGAATTATAGATGCAAGTAATTTCTAGGAAGATTAAATCTAGGCTCACATCTATGTGCCATGCATTTAAAGGGTAGCAGGTAAAAGGTGTGGGATGACAAGAAAAAAATGTACTTTCACAATATAATACTATAAAGAAAGTAGCCACCAAATATTATAAGATAAAATAAAAGAAACAAATCAGCAGTTAAAGATTACATCAGATGTCACCAAAACAGTTGGGAGTTTTTCTTAAGGTATCAGTATAGAGTTTGGAAAAATTTGGATGGTTATTGTATGCACAGTGAGGAAAACATCAAACATCAATTTTATATCCTGTGATATCAAGAAACCATAATATTTCCTAAGAATGTCATTTTGCACTCAACGTCTCCTACCATTGCAACCGAAGTTCCGAAATGAACTTTGTTTTTGCTTATGTGAACATGTCTGTATAATCACGTTGTATTACCAGCGACAGTAGTCAATCTCGGGAAGGCACTCCCATATACAACGCCCAGAAGGTTTTAGAGATAAATAAATTATAATTTAAGAGCCCTTCTATCTCTGGTGATAACTTTTAGCTTATTTCAATCTTTCAGTGACAGCATGCACTATGTATTTGTGTACATATGTGTGAAACCTGGTAAAATACACCACGTGTTGACCTGAGTCAACACAGTTTAACCTAAATAGATGGAAAGAGACGTGAGAGCAACTTTAGAAGGACAGTGAGCGACAGAAAGATGGAGTCAGATTAGAGCAAGGCCCAGATAAGTGTGCTGGAAGGAGCTGAAGAGGGGAAGAGAGAAATTGGAGACATGGTGACAGAGATATGTAAATGACAGAGAGAGGCGCGCTGAGAGTAGATGCTCAGAATGGTGGAAGTGGAAATGTCTGTCTGGTGACATGTGCATTAGCATCTCATCAGCGGAAGAAGGCCATGACATTGAATGGAGGTGACACAGTGAGATATGTAGTAGCCAAGAAGAACTCTTTAAGTCTTCTTCTTCTTTATATAGTCTGTCACTCTTGCTTTCTCTGTGACCCCTCATTCCACTCCTTTCAGTTTTTTAAAGTTCTGTTTTTTTTCCTCTCTGTGTTTGCTGTCACTGTATTTTATTTTTTCTCTACCCTTTCTCAAAGGAATAAGCACCACTCCATTAGCCCAAAGCCACGTCCTCAAAGATTAATCTCAGACTGCAAAAATAAATGCCAAGTTTCTGCTTCTTTCACTTGACCTCAAATTCTTTACGTGACTTTGGGTGTTTTTATGCACATGTAATGCACCAGTTTAAAGAATCTTAAATGTCAACTGTGCACCTTGGAGCTATTTTAGTGCAGCTAACAAACCTTTTTGCTTAATCTCTGTGTCATATTGTAAGTTGCTGGTTACTTGAATATGATATGCAAGAACTGAAGAAGCCTCTCAGATGAGAGGTGAAACATCTTCACAAAACTTAAAGAAGTCCCGTTGCTTCTTGTTCCAAGCTACTTATACTAACATGACCTGTCACCTACACAGACACTAGCTAAAACAGTAATAATTGGCACTATAAAAAAAAATCCATCCATCCATCTTTTACCACTTTTCCAGGTTTGTGCAGGGGAAGCCAAGCCCTCTGGCACCTCTGAAAGTCAGTCAAAGATCTCCGTCTGCATCAGAACGTATGGCCTAGGGTTCGTCCTGGAGGCTTTCTAGTCAAATACCAGAACCATCTCAATTAGCTCCTTGTGAACAACTCCACTCTGAGCCCCTCCCAAAAAACTGAGCTTCTCGCCCTATAAAGCTGAGGCAAGACATCCTTTGGAGCCTATTTCCCCCTTTTGTATCAAAGATCTTATTGTTTGGGTTACTACCCACAGCTCGAAGCCATTAGTGAAAAGAATAAACAGAATCTGAGACAAAGGGCAGTCTTGGCAGAGTCCAGTGTGCACCAGGAATGAGTATGACTTATTGCAATGCAGACCAAGCTCTCACTGCAGTTGTACGGGGACCAGAAAGCCCTCAACATGAGACCGATACCCAATACTCCTAACAGGATGCCCCAAGGATACATGTAGATTGGTTGGCCAAATTCCAAATCCCAAAGAAAATTCCAAAATGTGGGATAAATAAAGTATTTCTTATTTTATCTTACCTTATCTTATTCCCCTGAAGTTGGAACACACCCTCTGATCCCCTGAAAAAAGAAACAATGAGCTGGGTGTGCAGTTCAGAAGCAATGCTCCAGACCTCAATGTCACAGAGGCGTGTCAGTCTTGACAACCCCACAACATCCAGAGCCTAAATAAAACTGAACTGATTATTGCATACCAGGCTAGCATGGTGTGTGTTTATCTCTCATATTCAAGATGGAGTAGGCTCCATCACAGACAGAGCAGCAGATGTCCGGGCAGCCTGACGTGGCCTCTCTACTCGCCCACAAACGGGCAGCATATTGACAGTCTACATTCAGTGCGACAATAGTCATAACGATTGATTCACAAGCTGCACTACACACTGCTTCCACAAAATCTTGATATTTTCTGTTTAGAACTAGCGAAGTCACTATAGTATGGTTGTAGCGCATATGTAGAACATGTCATTTGAAAGGTCATTCAGAGAACTGAAGACACACAACACAAATGGAAAGAGGTAAGTGAATTGTATTCACTTATTTTACTTCTATTTCTTTATACACTAAACTGCAGCTGGAGAGGCAAATGTCAATAAGGTGTTAACTGCTGCCACGTCATCTCCTAAGCCCAGATACACTAAAAGTATGTCTATATGTGATGTGTATGTGCATTCCTATGGGTGTGAATAAGTCCTTGTAAAATAAGTAAAGGAAATAGGATTCTGTGTCGTAATAGGGCTTCCTAAAGAGTGATTGTCAGTGTCTTTGGAAAGAAATTACATTTGCATTTTGTATGTGACGCCCACTGAAGTGTGAGCTCACTTAACCTAATTTATACTTCTGTTGTTTCTATTGCAAATGTAGGCATTGCCATTTGAAAATACTGTTAATTAACTGATTTAAGCTCAGGATATAGTTTCTCAGCAAGGACACTTTGTATTTGTAGATGGCAATGTGGTTTAACCTGATCATTACACTCAGAATCACATGTTTCATGTTTTCCCTCATAATGGCTGAAAAGTCAGCAAAGACAAGGCGCATCTCATTGTCTTTCTTGTTTCCAGCTTAGGATTTCTCCCAGGTTTCTCTGTATTTTCAGACCATCTCCCATGGCCTTCTGTTATAGCCTTTCTCCAGGTAAGCTCCAGGAATTTGTGTGACCCTCAAAACTGACTTTGACTTTGAGCACTTGGAATTCATGCATCAGTAAGTTTTATGTGTTCATCTAATGTTACACGTATCGCCAGATTGTCTCTAATATGCAGTCGACACACACAATCCACGCTGAATAGAATTTCAGTGCATCTGTCAATGCAATGCAGCAACACACAACCCGATTCAAGTGGTGTGTGTTGCCACTTGTCTGAGATAATCAGCCCTTATCTGTTGTTTCACTAATTTAGCTCTCCTTACTTCAAGGACAGAGAAAAAAATGGCTAGTTAAAAAGAAAAAAAACCCCCCAAAACAAACAAAGAAAAGCCATATGTGTGACTCTTCAGATGTGTGTTACAGGGAGTTTCTGACTTCATTATAGTTGTAAAGCTCTTCACTGAGTCGAGCTTCAGAATTAATAATGCATAATTGAAACATTAATGATGCCTCTTTCTAACTGTATACAATGAGTTCCAACCATTTTCATTATAATTATCCATTCTGGACCATTAGATGAAAATGCCTGTAAATTGTTGTCTATGTTTGGAGAGAGATACCGAGATGAGTGTGCAGGGACTGTCTTCAAAGTGCAAGTCTGGAAAAATTTTGAGACAGTACAAAAATATCGTGTCCCTAACTTATTAGAGAAAATATTTAATAATTTCAATTCCAAAATAACATCACACTTTATATATATATATATATATATATATATATATATATATATATATATATATATATATATATATACGAGTCACTGGAACTCTATTCTTACATAAGATATTCTCTCACTTGGTGTTATGTCGTGGTTGATGTACAATTGTGATTAATCTGATGAGTACAAATGCCATTGCACATGATTCACATCACAATCCTACCCAGCAGGCTCTGCAAGTGACCAGTCACCATCACTGAAATAAATCATATGATGAAGATAATTACTTATTTCAAAATACTGAATTCTAGTGAATTTTGTTTCTACAGAGAGAAGTGGACCCAACCCATTCCAGAAAAAAATCCTTTCCTTTCCTTTCCTTTCCTTTCCTTTCCTTTCCTTTCCTTTCCTTTATTAACTCACTTTCCCCTGTCTACCACTTATACTGAAGGAAACAGCTCTCTTTCCATCTGACCCTGTGCAATATCAGCATAACATTGTTAGGTGATTACTTGCTGAGGGAGCAAGATGTAACCGGTTACAGAATATCACGCAGCACCGCTTGATTAACAATCTGTCTGAGACATGTTGTGCAACGGCTGCTTTCCTCCAGCGGTTTTGGCTGCTGCCTCAAAGGACAGCAAAGGGACAGCAACTAGAGTCCAAGAGCATTAATAGAATCTGACGCAGCCAGTCAGTAGTGTATATATACATGTATGTGTGCGTGTGTGCGTATGTGTGTGTGTTTGCCTGTGACAGAAAACAGAAGGATAAGTGGGAAAGGTACAGCACTCACTGTAGAGACATACAGAGACATCTTTCACCATATTGCTCTGTCTTTCTTCTTTTACTGACTCAAACACCCCTTCTCACTTGTCTTTGTGGTTCTCTCTCTGCTTCCTCCATTCCTCACCTTCATATGCAAATGAGTAATGGTGAGTAGTACCTAATATGCTTCAGTCTCACCTACGCTAAAAGGGAAACAGTGACACGATCCAGCCCAGTATGAAATACGACACTCGGATTCTCATAAGCACATTTCCAAAAACTTTTCAAAAGTTCGTGACTCTTGAAGAGGAAAGAAAAAAGAAAGATGCCCTTTGTGGAAATAGTGGTTGAGAAAGCTGTACTTGTGCCTTAGAATGCAGGGTTTGTGAAGAGAAGAAACAACAATGGAGCCAGAGAAAGGGGGAAAAAATACAGACGAATAGAAGCAAGCACAGAGAGACAATGTACAGGCAGAAACTGAGCATGACAGAGCATCTGTGTCTCTACATACTCCCCCACAAGTGAGAGTGATAACAAAAGACAGAGAGACACAGAAAAAGAGGCCAAAAGTGGATGCATTTTTCTTCCCCTCAATTAAGTGGCACACTTTATTTATGGTTACTTTTCATTGCCTAGATCCTCAAGCTCTCTGTGTGCCGGGGGGTGTTTTTTAGCAAGTTGTCCCAATGACTGGGTGAAACAGATGAAAACGATGTGATTTGTTGTAGGAGTGCTATTTTCATGCCATCACTTTTTTTTCTTTTCCTGAGCTTTTTGTTGTTTTTGTTTGGTTGACACTTAGAGAAGGGGATCTTTGGCCCCCTCCGGAACTGTTCCAGTTCCCAATTCCCAGTTTGCTCATCAGCGCATGTGGGCGTGTGTGCATGCACATTTGTGTCTTTGTGTGCATATATTAGCTGTTTTCATGCTACGTATTTCAACATGAATGGATTTAAATAGAGAGCCTAAAAAGAGAAACAAAGCAACAAAGCAATCTCAATAATCATCATCACCTTAGGTGAAGGATCAGACATTGACAACCAAATGATGGAAACTGTGGGTTAAGCTGTGTTGAAAGAGTTATTCCCTCAGAAAACATGGCCTATCTTAGTCTTGAAAAGGCTGAAGTGCTCAAGAGATATTCTGATGGCTGAACATGAAGAGATCGTGTTACATAAATACAACTTAGATTTGTCATGTTTACCTTTCTTGTAAAAATGTGTCTGCTGCACGACGCATTAAAATAAATATACATGGGCATTAATACAAAATGTGTCTAAATAGATTTGAAAGAAATAACAAGCAAATTTATTCATAGTGCCAGCTACGCCTTAGTCTGGATTGTATCTGGTGTCATGGACATGTGTATCAGACTCCTGTAAAACATTGGCAGGAGGAGGCAGAAGTTTTAAAAGGAATTTTGAAGCCATGCACCCACAAGCTTAGTCATTGTGGTTATGTAAAAAAACAACAACAAATATGATGCAATGAAAACAGCTGAACTGGTTAAAGTTAACAGTGTGAAGGCAGGGTGCAGATGACAATGACAAATGACACTGTATATGTGACTATATTGTCAATATTAGGGTTAATAAAGAATATATTTACAACAGTACCTAATACCAGTGTTGATTTTATTACTATGATTGTGATAACCCTACTGCAATGCATTGATTATTTCATTTTAGACACAAAAGCACCATAACGTATTGACCCAGCTAACATTACTTAGAGTGAGTTTCTCTTCTGAGATGGAATTAAATTCTACACTAAATAAGCCAGAGGTCATACCTTACTGTCATGATTTAATGGTGTCAGTAAATGGTCTGTGGTAAAGGGCACCATTCCTGTAAATGGCCAAACTGAACAGTAGAATTTTCAAGGGACCATACAAATGAAATATGAGTTGTTCTGAAGTACACTCAACAAAAATATAAACGCAACACCTTTGTTACTGCTCCCATTCCCCATGGGATGGACGTAGAGACCTAAAATTCATTCCAGATACACAATATAACCATCCCTCCCAAACAGTGGTCACAAATCAGTCCAAATGTGTGGTAGTGGGCACATCTGCTATATTGAGATAATCCATCCCACCTCACAGGTGTGCCACATCAGGATGCTGATCTGACATCATGAGTAGTGCACAGGTGTACCTCAGACTGCCCACAACAAAAGGCCACCCTGGAATGTGCAGTTTTGTCTCACAGCAAAATGCCACAGATGCCACAAGCAATGAGGGAGCGTGCAATTGGCATGCTGACAGCAGGAATGTCAACCAGATCTGTCGCCCGTGCATTGAATGTTCATTTCTCAACCATAAGCCGTCTCCACAGGCGTTTCAGAGAATATGGCAGCACATCCAACCGGCCTCACAACCGCAGACCTCGTGTAACCACACCAGCCCAGGACCTCCACATCCAGCAGGTTCACCTCCAAGATCGTCTGAGACCAGCCACCCAGACAGCTGCTGGAACAATTGGTTTGCACAACCAAACAATTTCTGCACAAACTGTCAGAAACCGTCTCAGGGACACTCAACTGCATGCCCGTTGTCTTCATCGGGGTCTTGACCTGACTCCAGCTCGTCGCCGTAACAGACTTGTGTGGGCAAATGCTCACATTCGATGGCGTCTGGCACGTTGGAGAGGTGTGCGCTTCACGGATGAATCATGGTTCACATTGTTCAGGGCAGATGGCAGCTGAGAATGTCCCAGTTCTTGCATGGCCAGCATACTCACCGGACATGTCACCCATTGAGCATGTTCGGGATGTGCTTGACCGGCGTATACGACAGCGTGTACCAGTTCCCACGAATATCCAACAACCTCGCACAGCCATTGAAGTGGAGTGGACCAACATTCCACAGGCCACAATTGACAATCTGATAGACTCCATGCGACGATGTGTTGCACTGCATGAGGCAAATGGTGGTCACACCAGATACTGACCGGTTCTGGGTCCCCAGACCCCCAATAGTGCAAAAAACTGCACATTCCAGGGTGGCCTTTTGTTGTGGGCAGTCTGAGGTACACCTGTGCACTACTCATGATGTCAGATCAGCATCCTGATGTGGCACACCTGTGAGGTGGGATGGATTATCTCAATATGGCAGATGTGCCCACTACCACACATTTGGACTGATTTGTGACCACTGTTTGGGAGGGATGGTTATATTGTGTATCTGGAATGAATTTTAGGTCTCTACGTCCATCCCATGGGGAATGGGAGCAGTAACAAAGGTGTTGTGTTTATATTTTTGTTGAGTGTGTTTTCACAGATTTGCTGACAGCCACAGGATGTGAACTGATGTTGATAGCTGCTGCCCATTCAGCCAGTCAGTGTTGTCACCTTATAAAGATTGTATCCTGCAAACATTAAATGCTGAATGACCAATGTCATTGTTCAAAAGTCCATTCAAGTCGCTGTGTCATTAGTGAAAAATAGTTTCAAAAGGACACCTGTGCTGATGTCCGGGACATTAATCCGAGGTCTGTCGGATGTCCTTCCTGGGTGTTGGAAAGTGGGAGCAATGAGATACACAATTGGTCCAAGAAAACACTGCAGAACCCAAACATTAGTGATACCATGTCCTCAACTTACTGAACTAACTGACTGCAACTCTGACGACCAAAAAAATCACAGGCTCATAAGGCTTACATGAAAAAGGTAAGGGGAACAGTTGTTAGGTGGTGTCTAGAGGTCTATACTGATAACCAGGAACACCACTAACTTCTAGAAGCCTTAACTTTTAGGTGCCATAGCCACAGCTAATGTCTGTGAATGCATCACATGGATAAACAAAAATCAATTATTTATAGTACAGAGAAAGCACATGAGAACTAAAAATGGGCTATAAATGCCACAGGATACAACATGTTTTTCCTACTAGTCTAAAGAAGGAAAATATTGAGTTAGACACTGTGGGAGCTAAATGGGTCATAATATAAAAATTAATGTTATTACCAGCCTCATTTGCTTGAAGCCAAACAATGGAGATGGACAAATGATTTGAGAGACTGTTCTTCGCCTGAAATTTAAACAAAAACAGGTATTGGATAAATTAAAAAGAATGAACTGTTAAATTTTGGAATGCACATTAATCATTAAATTAATCAAAACAAGTGAAAATTTGAATTTAATCAGACTCTCACCTCATTCAAACTCCCAGTTCAGAACTTTGGAATAAATAAATGAATAACTGCAATCAAACTTACAAGAGTTTTAGAGTTCTGAACAGTATAGATTGGTGATATTGACTCATATAACATTTACCTTTCACATTTGAAAAAGGATAACGAGGGATAAACACAATATGCATTCTGACTAAATGTGTTTAAGAAAGTTCAAAAGGAACATGTGTGAAGGATGTGTTTAAAAAAAACTGCTTTCTGCTGTATATTTGCTGTGCACGCTGTAAACACACGTGTTCTTTCAGAAGCACAAAGAAATATGTGGGGCTCTGAGTTTCCTTACTGTGTGCGCTTCTGTTTAAGCCAATTCAAAATATGTGTAGGCTTTGTGATCCATGTAGGATGGTGCCAAGTTATGAAGGAGGATGGATACTTTTTCAGCAAGACTATCTACGTCTATTTAAAGTATAACCCACAACAACCTTGCAATCACAATAATACAAGTTACTGTAAATAAACCAAATTAATACACGTACTTTGATATGCACTCCTATGCTTAGCTATGGTACCTGTTTTTTGTGTGTGTTACTCCACTGGCTGCAAAGTCATCAATGAAGTCATTGCAGAGCTAGGCTGTGGAAGGTTTGGTTCTGAAGTCTAAAGCAGCTTTTTCTATGTTGTGTGATGCTACAGGTCACACAAAACTACTTAGATACTCTTTATAGAGTTGCTAACCCAACTCCAAACTTCTGCGTTGCTCCAGTTTTTTCTAAGTCATTTGGGAGATTTTGTGTTGTACCTGCTAACACCAACTATACCTGATTACAAGTGCACAATCTGCTGGCTCTGCTGTTTCTTCTGGTCAGAAGTCATAGTACAATAACAGAATAATGGGGTGGTGATATGGTCATTACAGGAAATGAGTTGCATTTGAAAGTCAAAATTCAGTTTAATTTAGAGGCATGGATAGATTCATGTGGGGGTTTTTTTTTCTTTTTTTTTTTCTTTGGAGTCATTTACTGTGTACTTCATTAAGGTTTACATATTAACTTATGGCTGACATGTAGTGATACAAGGGATTAAAAAATCTTCTCTCACCTGCGGTTTAATGCCTTATCTTTGTCTTTCCTAGAGTATAAATTAGACCTGAGTTGTACCCATTGTTGTGAGTAATCTGCTTCGACACCTTCTCACCAAAATAGGCTTTATTCCCAGGCTTGGTGCCATTATAGAGAATATGTTGTTATTATACTATGATGTATCTTGTCCAAGGTGCAAACAGGGACTGACTGTGACTATGATATTGGCAAATAGTTGATTAGATATTTAAAAGGTGTTTTAAAAAACATTAGCAAGATAATCTAATGCATTTACATAAATCTTGTTTTATTAATCCGACCTGTTATGGCCCATATGCAGCAATAAATAGCCAAATTGTCAATACTACCACCACCACCATTCTCCAAAGATGGGTAACAATAGGCTTCCTCGATAAGTATATAATTTGTTTTACTGTAGATAGGGAAAAGAACCCAAAATTTTAAGTGATGTTTTGCAACTTTTTCACTCTAATGGGCATTACCACTGCTGATTTCTAATATTTTCAGAAATCACCTTCCCTCATACCATAAATGACTTTGACTTACATACAGAATTAGATACATAATGTAAATTTAAGTTATTTAATAATAATACAGATAACATAATAGTAGGCAGCATGTAGGGAAACATACAGCAAAGTGACATGGATGCAAGCCAGTAGAAGACATTTCATTATTTTAGAGCCTATTACACCATTAGACATTGAGATGGGGTTGAAATTGAACACTTCAGACATAACATTTTTCTAGAATTGGACCAGTCATATCTTCAGTGATGCTGGATGGCCAGAGGCATAGTGCCAATAAATGACAGTAAAAACCTTCATGTCATGTGGACTAAAACACCTGACACATTTTCAATGAAGAGACAGTAAATACATTCTTCAAGTTAATAGTGTTAAATTCTATTAATATTTAGTGCAGTTTAAAGTGGGATCACTTTAAACTGCACTACTGCTGTGTACATTTTGTGAAATAATTTAATCTGAAAAACTTGAAAAAGAATGACAGAAAAGGGATAACTGCTACTTCTCACTTATGCTGCAACCAAAAATTACAATCACAGTAACATGAATAAATGACTACCTTTAGCTAAACTTACAGTTTAGCTAAATGCTATTTAGTTTATTTAATAGCTAAATGCTATTGCTCTGCTAATAATAAATATTATTATTCTAAAAATATACATAACAAAAGTTGTAGTTTGTGTTTGGTGTTAATTAGGAGCATTTTCTATAGTTATGTGCTAAATTAAGTTATTATCTGTGATAAGTTGTTAGTAAAAAAAAACAACAAAAACATTTTAAAACAGGAAATAAATGCATGATAGTATAATGAGATTAACAATGTCAACACATTAGCAAAAACTATTCTATATTCACAAAAGTATTCATTCACTCATCCAAATTACTGAATTTAGGTGTTGCAATCACTTCCATGGCCACAGGTGTATAAAATCAAGCATCTAGGCAGCAGAACCCTGAACACATTTAAATGAAAGAATCGGTCACTCTCAGGAGCTCAGTGAATTTCAGTGTGGCACTGTGATAGGTTGCCATCTGTGCAACAAGTCCATTCATGAAATTTCCTCACTACTAAATACTCCATTGTGTCAAGTGTAAAGTTTGGGAAGAATTATGGTCTGGGGATGTTTTTCACGAGTTAGACTCAGTCTCTGTACATGACTGCACTCGAGTGCACAAAGCAAGGTCCAATAAGCAAGCGAGTTTGGTGTGGAGGAACTTGCACAGAGTCCTGATCTGAAATTGATAGTACATCTTTGGAATGATTGAGAGTGAAGACTGTGAACCAGGACTTCTCATTCACCATCAATGTCTGGCCTCATATCTTTGCTTCTGGAAGAATGGTTAAAAATTCCCATAAACACTCCTAAACCTTGTGGAAAGCCTTCCCAGAAGGCTGCAAAGGGTGGGCTAGCACTATTGCAAACCCCATGGACTATGAAGTGGATGTCACTCACAATATAGCAATATAGTATATCTTTTCAGCTCTAATTTTATAGAGTTGCCCTCATCATGTACTACTTTCAGGTATCACATTTGTGTGCAGTGAGATGAATTTATTATCATCGAACTTTGAAACTCTCTTTGAACATTAGTGTTTTGTGATCATAAGAAGCTAGTCTCCTTGGTTTCATGTATCAAGGCAAACTGAAGGCTATACCATAAAAATTGAAATGTTTACAATTGATTTCAAAGAGTAATCCCCAAAAAGTAATCCATCAACCCATCAAAGAAAACAAAGCATTATTTTATCTGAGAACCTAAACAGATCATTGTCAGTACAGATGTTAGTTTTTCTAGCTTTTTGCATGTGCAAATACACAGTTTACTGTAAGTCTTTACATACATTCGCCCAGGTTTGTTGCAGTTGTACTCAGAGGTTTGGGAGTGGCCAAAAATGTTTGGCAAATCCTTGCAAGCAGATTCAAAAATTGTTTATTAAAGTGTGTTTGTGTATGTGACAGCTTGCTAGTTTGCAAAAATTTGTTAAAGCAGTGAATTCTATTTCAGGCTTTTCTCTGAATATAGATCACTGAACAGGGACAACAGTGGTTGTATTCAAACTCATATGTTGCAGCAGAATCTCAATTACCTGCACTAGTGGGCCTAATATGAATGGAAAATTTATGCAAACATTTAATGCATGATTACTATTACTATCTCTGCTCTGTTTGTACAATAGGTGTGCGTGTGTATGTGTGTGCATTTATGTGTGGATGTTTATAGCTAAAGTTTGTGGAAGATTCTTCTTTTCTTGCATCAAGGTTGAATTACAATGAGATTTGCTGTGAGGGGAAATGTTTTGTAATGTATCTTGTCTCCCTTGATGTGCAGTTCAGCAGACCACTAAATCTTCTGAGGAGAAATTCAAAGTGACAGAAAACAAAAAGCAACCATATTTTTTATGTTAGCACAAACAAGAACCCGGAATAAAAGAGAAAAGCGAGCAAGAAAAAGAGAATTAACAGAAAAAGCAGATGGAACCCATCCTCTCGAGCCGTTTAATCCTTCTGCCTCGCTGTGGAACAAAGGAAAACTGGGGTGAAAAGTTTGTTTAAACCATTTCTGTGAAGATTAGCCATTCTAAGAAAAAAATGTGGAAAAATTACACATCTCTAAGTACCCTCCTCACGATGACCTGCCTACGTGTTATGTGCTCTTTACACATGGGAACAGATGCTGTTTCACTCACCATTACAAATTGTGCTTAGTCAAAAGGTGGCACTAGTACCACACTTTGGCCTTTTGTTTTACAGGCAGTGAAAGGGGGCAAAAGAGAAGGGGTAAGGTGCAATGGAGCGGGGTGGGGGGTGGGCGGCAGTGGAGGGTAGCAAAACATTAACAGAAGAAAGTGTGTGTTGAGTATGTTTGTTTGGTGAGGCACAGGGTAAAAAAGGAAAATAAAGTTGTTGGTTTTTTTTAGGTAGTATAATTAATTTAGCAAAATGAGCCTCAAACTGAGAACATTTCTCAGGCTAAACTTCCAACCCACGTGAAGAGGGAAGGATCATTTTACACAACCTCTCATGCTAAACCTGTCCCTAAAAATGTGGAGTGACTTAAAGTCCTCATCTATGATAAAGTCAAAGAAGTGGGACAATGAGGCAAATTCCTGGGTGGACAGTAAGTGGACATGAAGAGGATGCTCAACTGGACAGGAGTGCCTAAATATTTTACTTTTTTATTATATTTGACAAACCAGAAAAAGTGCACATATGTCTGCTTCATCTCTGCTAAAAGACTTATGATATTGGTAATCTTGTGCTATAAAAAAATCTTACTTTGGAATAGTTATCTTTTTTAATATAAACAAATTCATATAGTAGACAAATAACTAAAGTATTATACACTGGATAGGGTATTAATGATGATGTGTTGAATTTCCAGCAAAATGTGTAGTCAGTAGAAGATGATTAAAAAAAGAGACTGTCCTAAACTTTTCTGCCATTTTTGACTACTATCCCATCAGTATCCATATGACCACATGACCATCTTTTAGCTCAACAGTTTTTGAAAACTTTGAGAACACTGACAAAATGGGAGTATGTGTTCAAGATGAATTCCATGCCTATACAGAATAGTTATTTTGTTCTTTTGTCCAGCAGGACATGTTAGGGAGGCATCTAAGGACATGCTGTAACTGAGCATATGACTGGATAGAAAATAACCTGGAATTGAATGTATAAAAGAGAAGAGCATAAGTATAGTGCATGGGAATGGAACTGGTGACCTACTCCATGCTTAGTAGTTTGGTGACCAGTGACCAAACTACTAAGCATGGAGTGGGTCAACTTGGGACTGGAAAAGAGACTGAGATATTTAGATCTTTTACAGTATGTGACAAGTCATTTTATCAATTATTAATAGTTTTTAAATATATGTTTGAGTTCCAAGCACACTCTGTGGTTTCTAAATCTGTGTAATTTTAGATGTGCTGTAATGGAAGAGTCAGGGTCCTGGGTCTGAGCGACCCAGGATCCCTGAGCAGTTATGAATTATGTTATTATTATTGTATGTATATTTGGTGTTGCTGTCTTTCTCCCTGTTTGCGTGTGTCTGTGTGTATATGTGTTTCGGCGGGCGCCTTCAGGCCTTGTGGGTGTGGCCCTGCTGACGGTCTGGCCACACCCAAAGCCACACACCTGCTGCTGATCAGGCCTTGTCAGGGGAGCTACTTAGGAGTCTTGGAGCTCCCACCGACGCGGGATCATTGCTTGAGACTCCACGAGAGGGGTGGAGTGCCAGACAGCAGCCAGCACGGGGGAGTGCTGAGACACGGGAGCGGAGAGCACAAACACTGGGAGAAGACACGACACAGGAGTCTGGGGAAAGCACGGGGATTTATTGTTGTTTAGATTCATACACTGTAAATAAACGCACTGTTTACACACAGAGTGCCGCGCCTGGGTCCTCCTTCCCTACACCCCCACGGTCTGCCAGCCAGACCGTGACAGGAAGGACAGAATAGCATTCGTCTAAAAGATATTCCCTTGTTTGGCATTTTGATAATGGCTGTGGAGGACATTGTCTAACACAGTTGGTTCATTGTCTTCCATTATTGTTCAGTTATTGAGATCTAGGGACCACAAGGCCACAGTATATCATTCTCATATTTTTCATACTTATCAAGCCATTAATTGACCTCTTGTGGCCATGGGAACATTGTTGTCCTCACCACAGAATAAAAGTGATCACTGAGATCAACTTGTCCTGATTTTAACGCCTACCTCTAAGAGGACAAGTGGATACAAGTATTTGTCAGTCTGAAAAAAATTAGGCACATGTTTAAAAATTCTACAGAAACATTAGCAATGCCTTTACCTTTTGTTTCTTATTGCATCACTCACTGTTTCTTTACAAAAGATTTGTAGTTGTTGTATTTGTCAATATGACCTGTTTGTGGTGCCAAGAATAAATCCTTCACAGTGCTTTCTTTCCAGAAACCTTTCACTTATTAAAAGAAAAAAAGGAAATCAGGAAGGGGGCAAACACATTTTCAAAAAAACATTGAATTAATGTCAATTAGCCTAAATATGTGTTAAGTACTGTTGCGGGTTCAGATATTGAGGGTGAGCACAAAAACAATAATGGTCCAGAAGAGCTTCGATCAAACAATGATTTTAATGAACACACGCGCGGGGAGATGAACACTGCCCGCAGACAGCATCGATCTCCGCCCAATGATACACAAATGGTTGTTTTATACCATCAGGGTTTGGTTTATGACGCCCCCCTCATGCGTCAAACAGATACAATTCACATACAATAATATTGACGACTTTCGACATATATGGAAGGAGCCTTCTCTCCGTCTCGAGGCCAGGTGCCGATTCTCACTTATCTCCTGGAGCATACTTTTGCAGCTACAGGCATTTGCAAACTGTTATTTGATCTCCTAGCCTAAACATGAGCCTAACTGTTGTCTGTGTGTGTGTGTGTGTGTGTGTGTCGACCTCCAACGCACTCAGCCTCACCCTGCCCGTTGGCGCTTCTAATCTTTTCCCAGACAGAAGCTCTCAGTGGTATGTGTAATAATCTTAACTAAAAGTATGTGTTATCTATTGAATAAATGTTTTACCAAAATGCCCCTACTCAAGGCTTAATAAAAGAATGTAAAATATGTGTTGTGTAAGCGTGTTCTTTCCATATGATAACACCAGTAATACAAATTATAACATAATGCCAACAATCAATGTTTTTGATGAGAATAAGAATTAATGCAATGGTTAATGATAATGGTTATGAATAGTAGCAGTAAAATATTTCCCTGATCTCCACACTCCTCCTTTTGACCTCTTGACCACAAGAGGTCACCATACATTGCTTGTGTCACTCCTCGACCCACTCAGCTGCTTCCATGTCCATCAATGGCATCATGGGCCGTGTCACCGTTGCCAGGTCCACTGCCCTCGCTCTGACCCTCTCTACCCATCCTCTGGCCGAGGGAATGAGACAACAACCTCTGAGACATGAGACAAAAACAAGCGCCTTTCCCTACTACGCCTCCCACACTTATCTCTTCAATTGGTCTCTTAATTCTTCAGACTTGGTTCAAGCTATTATGTTTGGGACTCTCTAATCAAAAGCGAGCCTGACTTATGGCCTTGGCTCCCTATTTCATCTACCTTCAACAATGGTGGGAGTGAAGCTCCCGTGGAATGTGCTCTCTGTCTCCTCTACCATCTGATAAAGCAAGGTCCTGACTCTCTGAAAACAGCATTTCTTATCACTCAGCAGTATAATGCATCATAAACAATATCATTCATTCACAATAAATCAGCAGTCTAATGTAATACAAATCAGTTTAACAAATGTAATAGTTTCACCTTCTTCTAATTCGGGAGAATAATGCAAACTAAAACTACATAATAATTTCACAATCATTAATCAGGGGCATAACGTGGCATAAGATAATATAATAATCTCACAGTACGTTTCTGATTTCCCTCTAATTTCTCTCTCTCTAATTTGTCTCTGAGTTATTTTCAAAAGTGTATTTCTCTCAGTTGTCAACATGGGTCTGTTACTCTAATACTGTATCTATACAGGAAACAGTTCACATCAATGTGAATTGTACTGCATCTCTGTGTGCACAAAAGTACTGGTATATTAATAGGGTAATAAGTATATTGGAGTCATACATAGGCAGCTGGAACCTGGAATTTTCATTTGTGACCATCGGCTTCAAAAGGAATGCTTAAAAAGTATATCGCAAAACTGGTTTTACACTTGTAAGCCAAGTTATCAGTGGAATTTATATAAGGCACCTATATGTTTAACAAAAATACATAAATAAAAAGAAAACTGTCCTGCTTTCTTGAGGAAATTTGAAAGTTAGGAAGCAGTAGAAGCTACAATGCAGTTAGCATATGCTTGTAATAAAAGTTATTACATCCTGTAAATTGAAGCTCTAAATACTTTGAAGGTGATTTGAATAATATGTCTGCCTCTTATTACATCCAACATTCAACAGTAGCTCTGACCTTATTAACAACTAATTCCTCATAGACGTGTATATCTTAAAGTGATTTTCTGATTATCCATCATCATATCTATTATCATATCATATTCATTATCTTATCATTATCTGAAGTCTGGTCGTAGTAGCAGCAGGCAAAGCAGTGTATTTCAGACATCCTTCTCCCCAGCCACACTTTCCAGTTCCTCCTGAGTGATCCCGAGGCATTTCCAGATCAGACAAGGAATATAATCTCTCCAGTGGGTTCTGGGTCTCTTCCCAGTTGGGTATTCCAAAAACGCCTTTTTTTCTACTCTGTCCCGTTTGAGCTCCTTGCCATATCTCTAAGACTAAACCTTGACACTCTGCAGATTGAACTAAGTTTATCCACTTGTATTTGCAACCTAACTCTTTCTGTCACTACCCAGATTTCATGACCACAGGTGAGATCATGGAACGCCGATAGTCTGATAAATCAAAAATGTTGCCTTTTGGCTCAGTTCTCTCTTTACTCTCAGTCCAGAACAATGGCCCTATTACAGCTGATGTTTGACAAATTTGCTAGTCCAACTCGTGCTCCACCTTTCCATCACTCAACAGTAATAATATTCTAAGATACTTGAATTCCCTTGCTTAAGGCAGTGGAAGCATTCCACCATTTCTTTCAAATCTGATGATATGGTAAAGAACCACGGCCTCACATTTGCCACACTCTGAGCCGCTGCTTCTGTGAGTGAAAAAAGGCCTGCTGAAGTGGTGCAGGCATCTGGTTAAGATGCCTTCTGGCTGTCTCCCTTTGGAGGTGTTCCAGGCAAGAGAACGCATAACACACTTGAAAGATTATATTTCTGGTCTGTTGCCTTGAGATCATGTCCATGAAAATCAAGAACAGTATCGGAGTAAAGGTGCAACCCTGGTAGAGCTGAGTACCCACTGAAAACATGGTTGACATTGTGTCAAGGACGCAAGACACAGCCCTCACAGTTGTTATACAAGAACCTAATGGCCTATTGCAGCAGGCCTGGATGAGTATGGGGTCAGTCTGGTCTGGCCCTTATACTCTTGCAGTAGACCCCACAAGTGCCCCCGGGGAACCTGGTTGCAAGTCTTCTCTAAGTCTACAAACCACATGTAAACTGAATCGATGAACTTCCATGATCCCTCCAGAAGTCCTGCAAGGGTGAAGATTTGCTCCACTGCTCTACATCGAGGACATCATCCACATTGCTCCCTTTAAATCCCAAGTTTTGTGACTGTGATTTGCAAATGTTGCCAGAATCCAAATCCATGCAAGGTATCACTTTGGATGTCTTCTTTTTGATCCATATTCTTCAAGTCACTGCCACACTTGGAGAAATGTTGAAATGAAGTCCATAAATAGACAATTTGCTATTAATAGTTTCAGACCTTCAAGATGTTTAGCTTCCAGGGTTATCTGATTACTTTCCTTACAGGCACAACATGATCAGGAGACAACTTAGTAGAAGGGAAAATGGGAGAGAAAAATAAAGCAGCATCTGTGTTTGTGATGCTAATAATGACAGTTTAATGAGTGTGGTAATGATAATCTAATTTGATGACGTATTCACTTGTGACTGCAGGGACATGTTCTCTTCTTTTCTCTTCTTGTTATTTCCTTTTCGCTTGCAAAGTTGCGGCATTTTCAACTGCTGTGGAAAATTGCCTCACATTTGCATTTCTTCCCTGCTTTGTTTTCTCTCATAACTTATTCTCCTTTAGAGCGCACAGCTTTACTTTTTTCATCTAGTTTACCTCTCCACATTTACGACCAAACCCTTTGAGTCATTCTCCTCTATTCCATGCACCCTTTTACCTTTTCCCAACTGTTGGCAAATGAACCCCGCGAACCCACTTGATTTCTTTTCCCGCTTCCACTTTCTTTTCCCCGATTTTCACTCTACTAGTTTAACCCCTCCACATCTGAAAGTCTTGCTACTTCTTCCCATTTTGTCAGTACCTGTTTACCACTTCAAAGTCCAATTTCAGCCTTACAAAACTTTAAGAAATAGTCCTCTTAGTACACTATGTGTCTGAAAAAACTCAGCCCTATAGAAACTAACAAGTGTTTTAACACTATTTACTAAGGTGACAGTTCAGCTGTCCTGAAATTTTAGGTTTGGTAACAGCTAGTCTTTGAAGGGCCATGTGTCACCCTCTGTTCATTTTACTTTTGCCCCGCTCTTAAATACTTCAGTTCCAGAGCATAAATCCACATGAATCAATCTCCTTTTGCTCTCTGGTCTGTTCTAACATTATTTACCTTTTATTTCTTTGGTTCTTGGCATTTTCCCCTCTCAGCACTCTTTCTTTTAATTTGAACATAGTTTAGTTTTTACTTCATTATTCATCCTTCTTCATTTTGTAACTTAATGTGATCTCAGCAAAAAAATTCTTTCTCTGTCTGCCATTCCACCCACATTCTCTCATTCATTCCTGCTGTGTAGTTCTGATCAAATTCTCAGTAACATCACAATGAGCTAAAGGCAAAGAATTATTGTGAAATGTACGTCAGAGTAAGACTTACAAAATTACAACAATAATCAATCTTACATTGCGTTGTTTTAAAGATCGAAATGTGATGTTCAAAGCAATCTTTATTTAAGCTTTAGGCCCTGCATTCTCTGGACATCAAGAGTTTGATATTAGAATCCAATGCCTATGTGAAATTGCCTTATTATCATGAGGTCAAACATACAGCACGCTGCTGTAGTTGTTTTCAAACCTTTCCTGTCTCGGCTTACTTATTCAGCGCTGCTCTTCTGGCCTTCACATCCTCATTGTCTTTATGGGGCACATTGATCGATGTGCTGCTGTAGCAGACTGTGACGAGGTTAGGAACTCTGGCCTCGGGGGTGTCTGTGTGTTTGTGTATGTGATGAACTCAACCGGTTATTGCATGGTTGTGCACTTATTTGTATGTAGGATGTACATATACTCCGCAGGAAAACATCCATCTGATGTCAAGTTGACTGTGAAGACTGCAGGAAGCATGCTATTCTGAACAGTGTTTAATGCTATATTCTGGTTTGTTATTCCGCGTATGTGCGAGACTGTGTGTGACTATGAGTCTGTGCGGAGAAGGTTTGTAACTGTCAAAATAATGATTCCACTACTCAGTTTCTTGCTGTTCTTGCAGTGAACTGAATCAATATGACACACACACACACACACACACACACACACACACACACACACACACACACACACACACACACACACACACAGGTGTCATACTTGTGCTCCGTCTCTTTGAACTAGTCTCATCGATTGCTCTGCTATTCAAACTCCCGTTAGGAGTTTGTCATGGTTTTAGCTCATTGTTTTTACCCCTGACATCTTAAAAGCTGTGTTCCTTTAGACAATCATGAACATGAACATAAACATTTACAGAGACGTGCATGCTCAGGTTCATACAGTGTATTACTTTCTTGAGCGTATAAATATTCTGCATTTAGAATTTTGGAATAAAGCCTTACAAATGTACAGATGGGTGATGGACAGGAAAATCTGACTAAAGGAAGTGGAGAACCACAATACATATGAATGCTTTCTCACAGCTGGGCTGGATACTACACAACATTCAGTCACGCTCTGTGACATGTATTAAATGTTGAGCAGGCTTACATGATTCTGTTCCTTTGTTCCCACATGATGACCAGAGGAAATTAGCAAAGTGACTTTGAAAAAGGGTTCAATGTTGAGGCACAGAGCTTTAATCAAAAAGACTGTTTTAATAGGAAATCTGAATAAAATGGTTCCTTTGCTTGTATGTAAGAGAAAGACACTGGTAGATGCCAGAAATTTTGCAGAATTTATGACTCGTGTATTAGTGAAATATAAACAAAATAAACTGAGGAGCAACTCTTCTTC
This sequence comes from Mchenga conophoros, assembly GCF_057382185.1. NCBI lineage: Eukaryota > Metazoa > Chordata > Actinopteri > Cichliformes > Cichlidae > Mchenga > Mchenga conophoros. Next base: position 14,084,273 of record NC_140539.1, read on the forward strand.
GGGTGACTGAGCACATCAGTCGGACTGTGTCAGTGAGAACAATATATCGATTACATAGCGATGGATGTGATAGTTGGGTTGCAGTGCATAAACCCTTCATAACCAAGATGAATGCACATTTGACAGTTCAGCATTGGCACTCAGACTGCAGGGATGAAAATGAACATGCTGGCATTTGCTCTTTAGACTGCACGTACCATTTTACCCATATATTCATGTAGCACTTTATTCTACACACTTGATTACTTTATCTGCCTCACATCCACAGCCAATTCAAAATCACCAATTAGAGATTACATCTTGCTGCGAGGCAACAGAGCTAAGCACTGCAGTATAACAGAATAACACATCTGATATGGCCCGATGATTTATTCTTCACCGCATACTTGATATGTGGGCTAGTGTTTGTGTGGTCTACAGTACACTAGAGTAAGGAACAGTACAGCCCTGAATGCTTGAGGAAGGGACATATTATGAGCAATCACCTTTGTCCTATGATGAAACAGTTCCATCCTATTGAGAGCGGTCTTTTCTAGACAAACTCATGATACATAGGGCTTTAGAGTATGAAAATAATGGGAATATAATATTTTGGCCTTTGCAGTCATAATAGTGAATCTCGTTGCTAGAAGGGCTCTTTACCACAATCATCAAAACACACAGCAGACTTTTTTTTATTTTATTTTACACATGAACTCTGAGATAATGTTGTCAGAAGTTACGCTTTCTCACATGGAGAACTAAACAGGAAGACATGTTGCTGTGCACGACCTTCTAAGATGATTTTACCTTTTTTTCTCCTCCCAGAATGTTTTCAGAATGCTTTGTTGTACTTAGCTGGTACATAGCATGAGATTTAACATTGTTTTCATGTCCTAAGCTCTGCAACAGCATTTAGGGGCTATGAAGATTCACAAGGTTAGGGAAAGAAAACAACTCATCATGTGTAACAGGATCACAAGGCAACTGAGAAAAAAACAAAACGAAAAAAAACCCCACTTCATGATATCTGACACCCGGCATCTCTGCATCTTGGCAACTAGTAGTTACCATGGTGATGGAGTTGGCAACATCAGCTGATGACATCAGCTGATTATGGTGTTGTTGATCAAGATGAGGAGCAATAAAGATGAGATTCATGTCTCCCTAATATTTTGAATAATTATTGTAATCTTTGTACTTTCTTTATCCGTGCCTTTGACCTTAGCTGTTTTGCAGGGTGTTCTTCGTCAAAGTGTACCCCTCATGGTTAGCAGTTTTCCAGTATCATGTTCAAGGACACTTCAGCAGGAGAGACGCTTAGTGACACAGCAAGGCACAACAGTGATATATCAGGAAACTGTGCCCTGTAGTTAAAAGACAATATATCCACTCTGGTGCTAGCTTGTTACAGGGATAAGCTTTAGCTTTCACTTAAATTTCCTCTTTGACAGGAAATTATGGCAGAAGTGAATATGAGGAAGAGACTGTAATAAAGCCATACAGTTATTTGGCATGGGCTACTGGGGTGTTCTGCTCTAACTCTTCTTGGCTCAAGAGGTGTGTTTCTGGTTGAAATCTGGGCATGATCATATTTAATTCAGTTGGCCTGTTTTCAAGTTGATTTTGGTCTTAAAACATTACAAAGACAAGAGTGCTGTAGAACAAGAGAAACTGGATACAGTACACTGAAAATGAATTTGAGGAAACAACATGAAAATAATTTGAGAACATCTACAGAATAATATTAAAAATAGTTGTGGTAAATTCATAGCGATTGTTCAGGAATTGTTTGAGAAACACAACAAAGAGCAGAGCCTCAACCCGACCTCCAAAATCCCCATAGCTCAATCCACAGGTGTTTCTGTGTGTTGACTGTTCAGAAATGTTTTGCAATCAAGAGAATGACAGGTGAACTTTACAAGCTTACAACTAGAAGAAGAAGAAGAAGAAGAAGAAGAAGAAGAAGAAGAAATTTAATTTATTGCTAATTTTCAAAACACTCAAGGTCAGCTTACAGCACTAATGAATAACAAGAACAGTATTAAGAGAGATTTAAAATGTAATGCAAAAAATACATAAAACAAAACGCCACCAACAACGAGAGATGGTTGTAGTTAATAGACTGCTGTAAAGAGCTGTGATTTAAAGTGGTAGTGGTTCCAGTGACACGGCAGTGCAGATAAAGGCTTTGGCACCCATGGTGTTCAGTTGCAGCAGAGGCTGAGTGTACAGTACAGGAAGGGGTGTGAAGATGAAGGAGGTCTGTGAGATATGGGGGTGCCAAGTCACTGACAGCTCAAGAGTGTGGAGCAGAATCTTGGACTGGGTATGTTGGGGAAGAATGAGCTGCTGAAGGTGAATGAGAATATGTGTAATATGATTGGTGGATGTGGTGCAGGTGACACATCTTGCTGCAGATTTCTGTACCATTTGGAGGTGATTAAGCAGATTTTAAAGGAGACAAGAGAGTATAGCATCACAATAATCCAAAACAAAGGTGACCAAAATAACATAAATGGCGTGTGTGTCTCTTATATTTTTCATGTATGTGTTTTTATTTAATATTAACTTACTATCAAATTACTTGGCAAATTAGAGAAATTAAAGTGACAAAATTTTGTAAACTGCAAAGAGAAAGATGTCAGGCAAACACCAAAAAAATATCACTGGACACTATCTTATCTTGCCCTTTGAGTGCCATTAGAGCAGCAGCTAAGTAGCACTGTCAGAACCTGTGGCGCGCGCGCACACACACACACACACACACACACACACACACACACACACACACACACACACACACACACACACACAAAAAAAAAAAAAAAAAAAAAAATTCTGACCTTGGAGTGCCTTTTTTAAGGGAAGAGTGTTCCTTTCTGGAATATTAGCGACTCAATGGCACAGAAGAACTAATGAATAATCTTGAAGTATAGAATATTTTTTTCTATGTCCCTAAAATGGAGTGTTGGCTTTTCAATGTCCTTATGTAATTCCATTAGTTCTCTGATATACTGTAGACTATAGAGTGAATATGAGCAGGAGTGTGTGCGTGGATAGATGACTTTGACAGAATGTTATGAGCTGATATTCATATCCGAGGACAAAGGGGGCCTAAGCACTGCTTTAACAAAAAGTGTCCAATGAGCCATACAAGACAGAAAAATCGGAAAAGTTAGTGTATCTCAATCACACCCTCATAGTTTACTATGTACCATTTTAGGTATTTGGCTGCCTCTTGGTTTTCAGAAGGGTTGGGTTTTTACTGTGTGAACGTGAATGCTTTATGTTTCTATGTATTCACTCGATTTCTATTTTTAACATGCAGATATGATGAAGCTGACTGTTGTATTTAAATAGGCTTGTGAATGCGTTAACCCTGTGATCTCGGCTCTGTGACATGCTTCTCACCCATCCCAGAAGTTTGTGGCCTGGGTTAAAGTGCAAAATTACAAGCGAGACTGCTGCCATGACACATGTGCCACAACTACAGAATTAAATTCAGCATGCTTTGTTTTACTGATGCTGCCTCGATATATTTCTCATTATTTTGATACCTTTTTTTCCCCTGTGATTGGTGTCTATGAAAATCATGAGAACTGTAGTAAATAAAGCATAGATGGATAAAATCATTAGTCCTACCATACACTTACACAGTTTTCTGTCACCTATCATAGAAAAGATGCCTAGACGTTCTTCTCCCCAGCCAGTCCCTGCAGCTCTGAGCCCGAGAACCTAGCCTAGCCATCACTGCCCACAGCGTCTGGCCATAGGTGACTGTAGGAACACAGATCGACTACTATATTGAGAACTCTGAGTTTTTTCTTCATCACACCAAGCTTTCCCAAACAGCATCAGTTCATCTTTTAAAAACCCACTCCACTCTTCCCCTACTTGTGAGTAAAGATTTGATCCTGAGACCACTGAACAGGGCACCGTCTGACACTTGACCTGCAGGGTCTGTCCAAAAAATAAGCAGAATAGGTGAAAAAGTGCAGCACTGTTGCTCACAGGAAACAATTCTGAGTTACTGGTTTCATCGGGGTGAAACATCCAGGTTTGACTGTTATTTCTCAGGAAAACTTTGAGGTTCCCCAATAAGACCACAGGGTCTGTGACTAGGATGCTTTCTAGCAGCCAAGAAAGTTTTAAAGGTATTCCAAGAAGGTTGCAAATGTAGTGGTGACTGGTTCTCCGGTGAGATTTATTTCAGTGTTGCTTATCCTCTGTCTTGTTCTAGGGTAGAGGTTTACTGTATACCAGTGGTATACTATTGAGCTGACTGTTGAAAGTAACCAGCACTAGACCACAGTAAGAATCTTCTGTGAGGCGAGTCTGTAGAGGCTAGAGGCTATCAAGGTCATGTTAGAAACAAGAAGGCTGTCTGCTGAACGCTGATAGGCTTGACCTTTTATTTTATACTGTATGAGACTTTGATGAGAGGGGAGAGATATGTGCGCGTGTGTGTCTATGTTTGTGTAGACATTCAAAAATACATGAATCTTTTCAGGTGGTGGTACAAAGAAATTGTTATTATTTTTGTGGTTTGATTGGCAGCCAAAGAAGCAGGGTGCAATTTGGCATCTGATTCAACAGCAGATTGTATGTGTGTGTTTCTTTGTGTGTGTATGTGTGTGTGTGTGCCCAGTATATTTCGAACTTATTAATGATTAAGTCTGAAGAAAGATCTTTTTGAATCAAACATTTAGCTGACTCAACACTCGCATCTGACATTCACGTCTTTGGAGGTTTCATTGCATGAAAAAAGCTTTTTCAGTTTTGAAAGAACTAGTGAAAAGTGGTAGCTACTCTTTGTATTCATGCATTATTGTGTGCATATCCCCATGTGAGCAAATTCCATTTCTGTGCATTGTTCCTTTGAATTGAAGAAAATTACATTTAGTCCTACAGAGATCAAGAAGAAGCTCTGTGTTACTGTTGCAAAGACCCACCGCTCCAGAATAACGTCTATCACAGAAGATCCTGGCATTTTCATTGGGGTGAAATTTTATCACTGTAAAACATAATTTTGCAGTTTTTGAATGTGTTTTGCAAACAGGTGTATAAATAAAGTTTTTCTTCTTCTGCTATGATGATGATGATTATTGTTATCATTAATTTAAATGTCCACATATTTAGCAAGCATTATCTAAAGCACTATGCTTGAACATGCTTGAAGAAAATTGTGAGAAGACTGGATTGCAACTTTATTTGTAGACAGAATCAAACTAAATTATAATTACTAATTTTCCAAATTGATAACTCGTGTCATGGCCCATCAATAAAAGAGGAAAGCTAAAATACAGATTATGAAATAGTGATTATGTTCACAGATAAAAACAGGGTTTTGATTGCTGCAAGAACACGGGGCTAATAGATTTGAATATCCTCGCAAACATTAAAAAAAAAATAAACTGATTTTTTTTGGATATGTTAATGGAAATGTTTTATTTATTGTTCTTCCTCCAATTTTATGAGTGAATATTTGACCTGATATCACTAACATATCATCTTGGTTAGCATGTTCAGTTACCTTTAAATGGTGGAAGGAAATAAAATAATTAGCAACTAGAATGTTTTGATAGTCATAGCTTCAGAGTTGAACTATTCTACTCCTGTCAACCTGGATTTGTTTGTATTGCTGCAATATATCTGCGTGCACAATATGTTACATTTATCAATTTGAGACAGGATTAATTCACTTTCACTCAATTTAAACATCAAACATACACAAGCTTCTAGATACAGATAAACATAGTACATGTACACACAATCTCCACCGTACAATCGCTTGCTTACATCCTACATGTACAAGTACAGCTTATAAGCATGACCAAACCACATGCTTATAAATATGCATACTGCAGTTATTCATATAAATATAGTGTGCCGTGTCTTAGCTCCAACTGTCGGAATAGTGGTGTACTGAAGTGCATTCACAGATGGAGTGGCAAATTGGTCACACTCTACATAATGTGTCACAAACTGGTAAACTTTTTTCTTGGTTGCCATGGAAACAGCTTTGAATGACGGCAGCAGTAGTAATGGGGAGTTTCCAAAACAAAACTGCTGCCTGTGTATTTCCCTTTTTTTCTATTAAGCATATCTGTTCATACATCATTTACCATTCCTCAAAAGTTTCATTCGGATTTCCCTGAAATGCTTCAGACAAAAATAAAGTATAAGGACTTTTAAATTTGCAAGTCATACTCACCATTGTGCATGCATCATTTATTCTTTCGGGTTCTCTGAGATTAAACAGATACTATAACTTCCCCTAGACATGTATTAAACGTATTCTCTATACTTTTTAAAAATAACTATAATTTTATTCATTGCCATTGGAGGTTGAGTCAGAACTTAGAAAGCTGACAAATATATGAATACGTATTTATGTCTGCTTACAACTGTAGTTTAATTTGGTGCCAACATGTAAGAGTTTGTGGAATGTTCTTTGTCTGTGTCTCTGTATATAAGATGAAGGGCAGTGGCCACAATTCAGAGATGGTCCTGGTGTTTTACTGGGATGCTCTCTCCACATTGCAATGTGTTTATTAAACCCATTTCAAATCAAGCTTGCTGGGTGTGTTGCAGGTTATTGTTAAATTTTCCACGACAGTAGACAAAGTAAAGTACTGGAAGAATCAAAATTCTAATTAATGTAGTCCACAAAGCAATGATGATCACTAAGTCTTTGTCTCATGAGTGTCTCTAATTCCAGGATGATGAATTATTTTGTATTTCATAATGAGCTGATTCTTTTCAGTTACAGTAAAGAAAGTACAGCTAATTGGCTCTGGCTCTGCTTTGTCTTAGTGTTCTGTAACCCTTATTTGCTGAATAGATTCATTGATTTTCTTTTTCTTTTCGCATTTACATTTTACTGCTCTATTTTGTTTCGTTTATTATAACAAGTGAATCATTGTTGTTCTGCAGGACACTCATCCTTTAACATTTTCTTCACTTAGCCCCATTTATTTTCCTTAGTCAACCATTCTGTCTTTTCCAAGCCTCTCACTCACTTTCTCTTAGTTCTGGTTTCTTTCTTCCCCTCTTCACTGTCATCCTCACTTCCCCACGTCTCCCCCACTCCTCTCCTTTCTTCCTTTTCTCTCCTCCTTCTGTCTCTAGCTCATTCTGGGCAATCTTCCAGGCAGATTGTATGTGATGCTATCTGTGGCTCTAATTGACCCTGACAGGACATTCATCATTAGCCACAACCTTTAATGCTGCATCGCTGTTAGGGATTCAATTTCTTCACTAAAACTGACTTGGGCCATAATATATGACCATTAGAGAGAAAAATATATCCAAATCTTCTTGGAAGTCCCCTTATATACAAACAACTTCCTGAAAGTACAGCACTGGGAGATACACCCCTATAGGTTTTTACAGTAGTGTTAAAATTTTCACCTCAATTAAAAACCACCAATGTCAGATTTAGATTTAACATTGTCTCCCTAGAGAAAATAATTCATTTTCAAACATAAGTAGACAGACAGCTTCAGCTGACTGCAGTTGATGATAAATAAATAACTGGCCTAGCCAGTTTGACTCCATTATGCTGATTTTTTAATCTAGCAGTTCATCAGTAGGAATTAAATCCATCAAATCTAGGTCCAAAGAAGCTTCATCTAAGTTCTCTTTGCCGTGGATCACTGGATGTACTCACTTGTCAGGGCTGTTTGTCTCCTCCATTCATCCTTTGTAGTGTTTACTCACTTTAGGATGCTTGTGCCTCCACACCTAATTAATTTGCGCAGCTGCCAATTTCACAATTGTGTTTGTTTCACGCTGGAAGAGACACACACAAACACACAAAATTAAAAATAAAAAAAAGTCTAAGGTTATATGCTTTTAACAGACTGATACATTTGGATGGCTCAAATTCGGAAAACCTACACCCAAACGACAGGCTCCCTGACATACGTTCACCTAATCTCTTTGCACCTCATTCACGTGCAGGTAGTCAAGCGATTATGCTGTAAGTACTACACAGAGTCACTTTAGAGCTCCCACAAAGTAAATATTTGAGTATACCTCTTTAGTGTCTATGGAGTGTTTGACTAATTATTTAAACCAGGAGTGTCTGGGGTCACTCCCTGCTATCTTTGGCTCTCCTCTGCAATATTAACTCTTAATAAGAAGTAATTCTTCCATTGTACCTTTCATCACTCCCCCACTGTGCAGACAGATGAGGTGTTTGACATTTCTCAGCTTTTGCTAGAATAAATTGAGGATAATCTTATTTTTGCCTTTTTAGAATATCTGCAGGGGTACTGCTGCCAATTAATTTAGATCATCAGCTTTCCTCTGCCTCCAAGTTGCTGTCTTTTGTGTCTCATTACTTATCGCTTGGTACTTTTCAATTCTAAATGTGTTTGTCTCCTCACTGGAAATTGTTGTGCATCTCCCTGTCAGCTCTAGCCCTATGGTTTACATTTATCCTTGGTTTATCCCTTTCTCTCTGCCCCTCTCATCATTCTAACCGCTGTGTCTCATTTGTAGGGGGAAAGGATGGGAGAGACAATAAAAGCAGAAGGATGGCAAGGAAAGAAAAACGGACCAAGGTGAGCCAGATAAGACTAGGACAATAATGCAATGATGAGGATGCGGTGATTAGACAGTTCATGTTCCACTTTCTCTCTGCGATACTCACGCTCTTTTGCAAGCACATGCGCATGTACGTGCACACATATGCACCCTCTCAAATCAGATTCGGTTCATAATTTTGCATAATGATACTCTGCAGTCTGTGCTCAGATCGGTTGACAGTTAATGAAATTAACCTTGAGACGCTCAGAGATGCTGCATAACAGTGTCTCTCAAACACACTTGCACACTCACATGTGCAAAAGCTAAACTAAAGAGTTGATTGAACCTGGAAATTTGGGAATCTGTCTCATAATTAAGAGAACCTCTTTTAAAATTCCACTGGCATTTCTGAAAACACAGTTTTGGAACAATGCCAGTTTTTTATTACCTTTCTGTGTAGTTCCTCATACAGGCTGTTAGAGTTTGTATTGTTGATTGTTATTTATGCTTAGAAATATTTAACCATAGATGCTTAGAGGTGTATAATCAATTGTGTAGTGATAAGTTGTGTGATCTTTAACAGGCTACAGAGGCTTGGTGTGCATTCCACACTAGAATGCACACCTACATCCTGGGAGCACGGGAAGAGGTCGCATCTTGTTTTAATTGTTTTATGGTAGGATTAACGTAGCTACGTCTGTTCTAGTCTAAGTGCTTTTCTGTTTAGATGAACTGCTGGACTTCCTCACCGGGGGGGGTCTAGTCTACCCTCTTCCTGACCAAGGATGTTTGACCCTTTGATCAGCCACACACACACACACACACACACACACACACACACACACACACACACACACAGGCAAGGTACTCTTTGTTTGTATGTAGACGTCGTATGTTAATGAACCTATGCATATTCATGTAACCTCAATAAAAGGACAGTGTTACGGGAGGACGGACGAGAGCAACTGGGGTCAAGCGAAGGGACGGCGCTCTGTCCGGTCTCTCCCGTGCACGAGTAACATGAAGAACTTTGCCTATTTGTGTCTTGCTTAGCAGTGTAATTATATTGTCTTCAACGTTCCAGCGGATGGGTTCAAGCTACAAACCTATCACAGGCGGCTCATGTTAATTTCTTTTTTAGCAGCTTTTTGTAAACATTTCTCTACATTTGTAGGTCAACATCATGGTGTGAACACAGAAACTGGGGATCAACTATCACATTAAAGCAGTATTGCTGTTTGTTTAAAAGGAAATAATATAAAAGGTAAACTGAATAGAATATAAAACACAGGCAATCAAAGATGTGCTTTTAGAAGAATAATCCAAATAGATCTATGAAAATATTACTTTCAGTAAAACGAGTCACAACTTTTTAGAACTACAATTATAAAGTTTCCAAAGAAAAATTATTCACTTTGAAATGTGGTTCGACTGGCAGTCCTTCAGATGTGTACCCCATGTTATTTTCTCTCTGTAGTGGATTTTTATACTGGACAGCCTCATAAGGTCATTAAAACTGATTTAAACCTAAATTGACAAAATGACACAAATAGACAATATGGAAGCACAAAAAAGGGTCTTGTTAGAAAAGAAGCAGTTCTTATGGAACTCCTGCACATCTCTGTAAGAGATAGGATAGAAGGTAGACAGTTCATAGCAGAGTGAAGAATCTCATTTTCATGTAATCTCCACAAAGTTTAAGAAGGAGGCTTATTGCTCTTTCCTTTTCAATGGCAAACAAAAAAAAAAAAAACACAACCGAAGAAGAAAGTGTGTAAATTGAAGGAAGGAAGAAAGGAGCTCAGAATCTAATCAAACCAAGGACACGTTGCTGATTGCCTCTTCAAAAACAACAGGGAGAAAATTGGTTTGGTTTGTTTCCGTCATGAAGGCAAGAGACAATTGATACTAAAAATGGTTAAAATGTTGCAGGGGAGAAATGAAAGAAGCTCAAAGTGAAATAACTAAATTACTTGTTCGCAGAATGCAATGGGGGAATGGGTAATCTGTGGCGTCAATCCCATTCTCTTCTCTTGCCTCTTTCTTCAGTCCGTTCCTCCCTTTAACAATTACAGAGCTTTTCTAAATCCATCCTTTTCCCCTTCTCTGCGCCTTCAACTCTTTCTTCACTCTCTTATTCATGCAAAGACACCAAAAGCCCAGAAAAGGAAAAGCCACCATATAATGGGTCTGGTTCTAAGATATGCGTACCGCTAATCTAGAAATAGGCTATGCTCTATTTAAACCACTGGGCACCACACACACATAAAATGTTAGTGAATCTGAGTGGGTTAAAAATAATAAAAATTAGTCACTATCTATCTACACTGCTTTTCTATACATTCTAAATCTGGAGAACTTATAAATACTGTGCTCTTGACAAAATGTTTTTAAAGTTACCAACACTTGGCCAATGTCTGACTCAGTGTACTGGAGGCCTGAGTGTCAACAGTGATGCTATGAAGTGGAGATTGATGGTCTCTTGAGTACGCTATGCTCGGCCAATTGCAACAATCCAACAAACAACAACATCAGCTACATTAGCTATGACAACAACCATCTACACCAGCACGAGGACATTGTCGGTAACACAAAGTGTGGCACCAGCTAATTAAAACATAAGTAACTCAGAACCTAATGAGTTGTAATTGTAGATAATTGCAGAGTTGTTGATGTATGATGTCTAATTGGCTCGCATTGCTGAGGTAATGAGAAAAGTTTGATTACTTTATGTTAAACGTGTTAGCAAGGTAGCAGGTGTTGTTCAAGGAGGTGTCACAAGCAATCCCATAACTCACATCTCAATCTCATCACTCAACCTCTGCAGAGAAGGAAAGGGAATGGTCTCTACCTGAGTGTGTTAACCAAGACTCTAATTATACTTGTGAGCTAATGGAACTTGCTTTGTTCCTTTTTTATCTCATTTAAAAGCAAAAAAAAAACAAAAAAACATTACAAGTTGAGTGCGATTGATTTCATTCCTTTTTTAAAATTTTGCATTCCTTACATATGACAATGATTTTCAGAAAGACGTATCAGGTGATTTTTATTAAAAAAAGATAGCTTTGCACCCAAACAGGATCAAGCTCAGGTCTTTGCAGTTTCATTCCACACTGAGTTATAGCGTGGGATTTAATTATAAAGGTACTTTCTTCGTTTCCCTTTTTCATCATGTTTCATCCTCACCGTTGTCTATGAAAAAGGCAAAAGTAATTATCTTCAAACCCTACACATATGCTTGATATGATCTTTGGGATGAGTGATAATACAGATCTGCCAGTGTATAGGCAGATCTAACTTTTTGTTACTTAAAAGACCCACTGTCCCCGAGACATCAGATCTAATGCTCACTTTATCTGTTCATTTAGTTTGTGCCTATCGTAAGCACTTACAATATATCTAAGCCTCAACATGTATGCGCCTCCTAATGTCGTGGATCATATCGACAAAAATCAAATAATATTCTGACGGTAAAAACATGTACAGCTACAAAATAAAATAGATAAATACACTAAAATTTTCAAAAGCTATCAACTGACTCTTTAGAAAATGTTCTTTGTGGCTTATGAACATGCTTTTGAGATTGTCTACTCTCCTGAAGGGAATCATGTTGATGTAGGCAGTCATGCAGATGATTGAAATTAAAGTCAGATTATGTCCTTGGGATACAAAACCTGTTAAGGTTCCCTGACCTGTAACTTCTTAAAAGCAAGTGCAAGTGTATGCATACAAATGGTGACAGCATAGATAGGCACGCAATAAAAAATGAATTTGTTAAAGAAATTAAAAACAGAAGCAGAAAAAGTCTTGAGTGAAAAACTTCAAAATAAATTTGACTGTTATCAGTGTTCATTTCAAATCAAATCAAATCAAATCACTTTTATTGTCACATCACATGTGCAGGTACATTGGTACAGCACATGTGAGTGAAATTCTTGTGTGCGAGCTTCACAAGCAACAGAGTTGTGCAAAATACAATAATGTAAACAAGCAAAATACAAGAATGGCTACATCTGAAACTAATAAATATATGTACAATATATAATAGTATATGCATTTCTGGATGTGTATACTAAATATTTTTCTACACGTGTGTGTGTGTGTGTGTGTGTGTGTGTGTGTACACATATTTTACAAATTAAATAGAGTAAACAATAAATAAAATATATAAAATAAAATATACATATATTTGATTGAAATAAAGCACCCAGTAGCATACAGTATACATTATAAAAAAGTTAGATGTGTTTCTTTCCTTCTTATAACAGTGTGTTAGTATCACATTCATAATAGCAACCACAGCTCTTGTGGTAGGATGACACCTGGCATAACAGTATTACATTTTTGGTATTTCAACCCCTTGTCCTGCACTTTTGGCATACTTTGCTCGATATTTATGGTTCAGACCACACAAATCATTTAACTATAGCTATATACAAGTTCAGCACCTGTAAACTGGATGAGACAGTGTTGAAAAAAATCTACCAAAGGATATCTAGGTAGACTGACATGTTGGTATTTACCAAAGTGTGCAAACCCTTTTTTGTGCTTCTCTCTAGGACCACATCTTGCCATGATGACAGAGCTGATGAGGACACAGGTACACCCAAATCAAAACAATACAAATAATATACATATAATTATATATAATACAATGTCTGCGACAGACTGGCGACCTGTCCAAGGTGTACCCCGCCTCTCGCCCTATGACAGCTGGGATTGGCTCCAGCACCCCCCGCGACCCTGAAAAGGATAAGCGGTAGCGAATGGATGGATGGATGGACATTTAATACAATACTAATAAATGTAATCTTTAGACAACTAAATCAATGTTTCAAAAGCAAAAATATATGAGGTATATGATTTGTTATATGATTTCTTGATTTTATTAAAAGAATACTTGAATGATGGTAACTATTTCTAAGATTAAATTTGTAATTTTACACTACCTAGTGTAGTATATTAAAAAACACAAGTGTAATTACTTAAATCAGTTTTATCGCATTTTCTTTATTATGCTGCAAAATTTCCAACTCCCTTTTTTGCCTCTTCTTTTTGAAAAACACACACAAAAAAAACCCCCAAATAAATAAAAACATAATAGATTTACATATGTTGCTTTGTAAAGTTAGCAAATCCCAGTGTTATGATTCTTAATTTAGGCATGCTTTTATGAATACTTTTAATTTTGGAAATAATAAATTTAAATGTACAAAGGTTAAAATGTGGCTAAAAGATTGAAGTTACTGCAGCTGGCCCTGTGATCACAAACTCACAACTAACCACTTTAGTTCAAACTTGTTTATTGACTGGGGCCATTTTTTGTCACGTTTGCATGTTCTACTACTTCCCAGTGACATACCTGTTAGCGTAACTGGTGGTGGTTTAAATTGGCTGTAGGTGTGTATGTAGGAAATTACTGCTGTCTCGTTCTCTGTGTTAGCTTTCTGTAATGGGCTACAATGGGTGCAGTTAGCACCATTGCCAGGCCTGGGTCTGAATCCACCAGCCAGCTGGACCTTTTTGAACTTGTTCTTCTTGTGCCTGTATGGGTTCTCTCTGCTTCATCCACTTTGTTTGCACAGAAGTTGCCAGAAAAGTTACATCTACCAGTTTATTGCAATATAATTAACTTCATAGCTAGTGGACAGTATATTAACTAAGTACAATATTATACCGCCACATTCCCTGTCACAACCACTGGGCTTAACAGCCTTTCTATTGGAAATCCTACACTGTCAATACATTAAATTATTGGCTTAATTAATAAGCTTCTTGTCAAATGTTAGCACTGACAACTTTCGTCTTTTCTTCTAGCGTTGAAGTTTAGTGTAAGTTTAGCACTTTTCTCCGATTCTTATCATTACATTTCTTTTCAGTCCAGTTTAGTTTCAGTTTTCTTTCCCATTCACTAGAATACCATCCTTCCCATCCCGCCCCCCTACCAGCATTTCATAGATGTTTTCGTAGATCGCACTGTGGGTGGAGACTATTTAAATGATTCAAACATACATGGTTTTCTACGATTTGTAGCAGGGAATTTAGTGCAAATTGTGTTCAAGTTAATGTAAAATAAATCATGTGTTACTTTTGATTTTAATAAAACAACAGGTGGAGAAGTTTTCAGAACAAACGTGCAATTAATGTGGGCGGCTTGCTCAAAGCTATGAGCATGTTGCCTAGGGTTTGCCTTTGTCTAGCAGCTCTTCAGTGAGTTCTTACCCCGAATATTTAAAGCTAAGCTTCACATTTCTCTTCCTTATTCTTAACAGAACTGAAATAAAATGAAATAAAACTCTTTTCTCGACAGTGCACACACAGAGTGTGTCATGAAAAACTAACAATAGCTTCATTAACAAACTTAGATGTCAAGAACTGACAGTAAGTAATATTTTATGTTCTGCTACGCATCATACAGTTGAGTGTGACACAGATTTCATGTTTATGTGGTGGAATAGTTTGTAATAAAGCATCTGTCGTTTGGATAAATCCTGTGCTCCACCTGAGCTGTCAGTTTTATTCAGAGAACTGTCTCAACCCACAGAATCACAGTCCCCAGAATTTTTTAACAAAAGAATTAAACCAAAATCAAGCTCCAGGAAAAGGTCAACATGTAGCCACACATCTGAATGCATATTGATTTGCTCTCCTGATATTTAGACTGGCAGCACGGTGGCACGGTGGTTAGCACTGTTGCCGCACAGCAAGAAGGTCCTGAGTACAATTCCACCATCAGGCCGGGGTCTTTCTGTGTGGAGTTTGCATGTTCTCCCTGTGTTTGCGTGGGTTCCCTCCAGATACTCCAGCTTCCTCCCACCGTCCAAAGACATGCAGTTAGTGGGGATAGGTTAATTGGTTAATCCAAATTGCCCATAGGTGTGAATGTGGGAGTGAATGTGAGCGGGAATGGTTGTCTGTCCCTGTGTGTTGGCCCTGTGACAGACTGGCGACCTGTCTGGGTGTACCCCGCCTCTCGCCCTATGACAGCTAGGATAGGCTCCCGCAACCCTGAAAAGGATAAGTGGAATCGAATGGATGGATGGATATTTAGACTGTAGTATTGATATTTATATAATATTTGCTATACCGTGTGCATAACCAGGGCTCTAGAGTGCGACCAGTGCGACTAAAAAAAATCTTAGGTCGCACCGGTGCGACCAACTGTTAGAGTAAAAGAAAAAAAAAAGACTCTGCAAGTGTGAAAGTATATATATTAAATATACATATATTTTCCCAGAAACTCCAGAATCTCAGGTTAAAGCTCACAAAACTATTTCAACAACCACCAAACAGTAAATGAGAGTAGGGCTTCCACAAACGATTATTTTGATAGTCGACTAGTCACCGATTATTTTTGCGATTAGTCAACTAATCAGATCATGCATCCATTGGACGTAAAACGTACAGCTTATTGCACCATCATGCATCTGCTCTTAATATAACTATCATTAGCTTACAGCTTTAAGTGTTTAAGGTATGTGTTAACTAAAAATAAAGACAAGATGATAGTTTATTAAATGTTAATGAAATTTGCAGATTGTTTCAGTGAAGTTTAATAAACTCAGCCGTCTGCTCCTTGCTATCTAAAATATAACAGGACACCGGAGTATATTCTCGAGCATCTCACACTTTTGATAATCAGTTGTCTGCTTGACGTTTATTCAGCTGTGTAAAAACTATAACTTTAATCTCAGCCTAACCGAGTTACTCAGGAACAAATAAAATACTAAAAAAAAAAGCCAAATAATTACATCTAAGTGATTCATATATCATGTTTAACCTGAGTAGCGAAAGACGGCGGTGGGTTTGAAAACGATTTGCCGGGAGTCCGGTGTTCTCACGGGCTCTAGTGAGCCTTGAACCCGTTAGCTAGTGAGCCTTGAACCCGTTAGCTATCGAGCTGGTGGGTAACAGACGTCTCCGAAAACGTCGGAGCAATTTTGAAAATATGTCTTGATAAACTGAGCAGATATTTGAGGTTTACACAGCAACATTCTCGCCTGAGAATATCTTAAATGTTTATTTTGTGACCCAGAAAGAATAATAAGAGTAATATTAAAACTAACTAGCTGCCGCCATTGTTGAAAACTGAGCAGGGCCGCGCTATGAACTCTGGGACACAGCTTCTTCTTCTTCTTCGGGGTCTAACAGCAGCTGGCATCCTTGTACATGCAGTGCTGCCATCTTCTGTTTCAGTCCGTTATTACACTCTTAAATCCTACTACTTATTCCTGCCTCTTTTGGGATTTTACAAAGCTTCAAACGACGTGTCGACTATTAAATCAGTCGTCGACGATTTTGATAGTCGACGTAATATTGACTAGTCGACTAATCGTGGCAGCCCTAAATGAGAGCAGGTAAACTGATTCCACACAAAGACATAAATGCAGAGCGCGGACTCGACACATCAGAATCAGCTTTCTCTTTCTCGGCTTTCTCACCCGACAGCACGTACATGGACACGCTGTCGGGGCTGAAAGCCGACAGCTCACTGATTTTGATGTGTCGGGTCCGCGCTTTGTGTTTACGTTTTTTTTGCGCTAGATTCTGAGCTGCAGGTTTTGTCTCTCTCCAACCAAAATTCACTGAACCAGCAGCAAAAGAAGCAGCAAACTACGCTTCACATTTGATAAACATCATCATGAATTACTTACTTTTGCTGTTTTGCTTCCACCACGATAAAAAAAATCACACTTCATGCACAGCTCTCTCTCTCTCTGTACTTCAAGAACAGTTTCCCATCTCAAATCTCTGTTTTGCATTATTCATTCATTGTTAGTTAATCAACATTTTTTGTGATTGCAGCATCATGCTAATTTTACTACTGCTTAGTAAACCCAGCTGCGCATCTTCTTTTTCTTTGAGGTATCAGACCTACTGTACAACAGCATGGAAACTCACCTTGTGGTTCATCCATTTGCTGCCTTCCTTTAGAGAGGTCCTTGGGTATGTAGCTTAGCTGCTGCAAATGGATTTAAAAGTAGAACCAAAAGATCCTTCATGGGCATTAATAGGATTGGCTGTGATGCGTAACCCATCCATACTGATCTTAATGCTGATAATGCTGATTATCAAGTTTCTCTGGAGGGATGTGTGGACCCTGCTATCAGTTTGTATATCAAAGTCTCGCTACGTGCCTTTGATAAAAACTACCTGAACTTTGATTCACTGATTGACGCATATGTGCAAAGACAAGATAAATAAAAGATTTTATAACCTTCAGAAGGCTGACTGCAGAAGCAATTATGATTCTCATGAATATGTAGTGTAAATGCAAAGTTGTCAAAGCTTATAGAAACTTGGTTTGATGCAAACTGTTAGCACTCTTGGATTACCTTGAAACTTTCAGTGGCTTGTATCTAATAATATGAAGATGATTACCTTGCTCTGATGTGCCATTTCACCGTGTATCTTCATCTCCCGTGTCTAGCCCTATACCATAAGCACCATGAAACAAATGCAGTTTATCAAAAACTGACACAACTGTGGGGTGAGGAATATAAATACTGGCAAAGTTGGAGTAAAAGAAAAAAAGAAAGAGGAATTGCATTGGTGCAGGCTTTATGTAGAGCCACAACATGGAAAACTTTCAGTCTAATTTTTTTCTCTCTGCCTACCATCACTTGCTACAGTTCCCTCCATGTCCCCTCTCTTGCTTCCCTGCTTGGATGGGTAATTGGATTTCAGTGGTGAGCCTGGGGTCTACTCTCTTAGAGCTTTCTGGAAGGTCAGAGGTGGCAGGGCAACACCGTGGCACAGTTAATCTGTCCCTGGACAGCTCTGGGTAAGTCAGGAGAAATGGCACTGTGGGTGCATGCCTATGTGCGTGTGACAGAGAGTGTGTGAATGTGTGTGGCAGGTAACGGTAATCCTCTCTGTGCAGTCCCAGTATTCTTGGATGGGAGGAATAACAGAAGGAGGAAACACTGATTCTGTCTTAGTCATTTATTAGGAGGTGACCCACTCTCCACAGACTGAAGGAGAAACTGAAGAGGAAACTTGCAGATACTGACAAGCCTTACCTACGCTTACTTAACTTATTCTCAGATGTCAACCAACACTCAAGGTCACTTACAGGCAATGTATACCCCTATCTAAGATAAGATCAAGTTGAAAAGATAGGACAGTGATTCTTACGGGGCACTGCAATAACACACGTATAGGAAAATTAGAAAACTGCATCTTAGACTACTGACCCTATAATGGGGACATAGCAGGTATTATACAGTTTCAAACAGATGAATTGATGTGTAACATGAGATCTGTTAAGGGGGGGACATAGGAGAGATGTTTACTGTAGCCTGTGAGAAAAGCAAGAGGTTCAACAACCATTTGGTTGGGATAAGATGGAAGAAGCAGCACAACTTGGAACAAAAAGTCTGGAAAACTTGGGACACATGCTGTGAGCTTATGACATTTGTTTTGCAGAAAATGTATTTCTTTGTGTTGTTTGACTTGCACTCAAGCAGACCTCTGCTGTTTTGTTGTTATATCCAGTTCTGATATCATTCTTGTACACTTTGGAGAATGTGTGCTGATATGGTTTTGTGTATCTCTGGGACTCTGACTTGTGGTAACTTTGAAAGAATACATTATCTACCTAATCACAAACTAGGTTTCGTGTTTACACCATTGCCCCAAGTTTTGTTTTGGTTTGTGTGCATGCCTGTGTTTGTATCTCATTAGAAAGAGAGTAGAATATTTAGGAGGGCCCAAGCGATTTATCATACTAATGAACATAATCCAGAGGGGAAGGGATACAATTTTGGGTAAGAGAGGGGGCTGGTGAGCAAGGGAGATGTGAGAGAAACTTGCAGAATTGCAGAGAAAGGGATCATTAGAGATGCCAAACCAGGACAAATCTTATAAGAAAGCACTGTTGTCCACATTGACATTAAGCATTACTACGTTGGTTATTAATGTTTGGTGTCGCATCACTTTACATATAATTTTGCAATTCCATTAATACAAGCAATTTTTTCACCTCACATCTTAGGTAAATCTAGTGAAATAAAGACAGGAAGAATGGCATATGAAAAAAATAATAAAATATATATATATCTCCATAGTGTTATGACACACGATGTTCTTACTCTCAGCACAGCTGAATGAGAGGATCACTGAGCCATGCACAAACAAATCTTATTCACTCAACAAGAAGACATGAATATAATGTTTCTGTTGTGAATATTAAAACAAGAAGTAAATAAAATAAAGATGACAAGTTGTTAAGTGGAGCAGTTACTGCATCTGCTTTATTCTGACTGATTGCTTGAATGCTATGAGATTGCTCACAGATGGAGGAGCCTTTGAACATGTCGTAATAATATGAAGAACTGTTCATGCACCAGTGAGAGAGCATGGACATGCTTAGAATTGGGTGCATGCGGCACAGGCACACATATACTGATTGTGTGTCAAACTGAAGGACTCTAGTGCTCATTGCAAAATGAGTTAAAGAGAAAGGATCTTGGAGAAACCAGGGAAGATGACTGCCCATGAAAAATAAAGCAAGAAAGTGAAGGAGACAGAGGGTGTCTTGGGACAGGAAGCTAAGATATGAGAACTCTTATTGGTGGCCTTGCTTTAACTTCTGCTTCTGTTTTCACTGCAGTGCTTCTGGTTTCTTACTGTGGAGCATTATTCACAAAACAGTGTAGCTGCTTTTTTTATCAGAAGTGGCAGTGTCCTGGTTACAGAGACATCTCTGGGTTCAAGTTTAATCACCAAAATCAAACACAGAAGCTTCCTCAAGGAACCTCCTGGCTGTAGATAAAATTAAATATAACCATACTGCTATATATCACATGTGCCATGAAGTTGCAAGAAGCAAAACTCATATGAATCAATAAAACATTATATATTAAAAAAAGATAAGTGAACTGCCTTTCATAACAGAAGGAACTGTTCAGTATAGATTTTTCTTACCCCCTAACATTTGGAGCTTGGCATTTAAATCCAGAAGATATTCTTATTAGTGATAATAAGACAATGTATTGGCTGACTGGATGGATGGTTGTCAAAAAAAATATCACCCTTTGCTATACAATATCTTAACATATAAATGTTAATGTATGCATGTTAGGAAGCTTTTTGTTCCTTTGTAAGTAAGTTTGCGCACATATGAAGAAATGAACAGTCCCTAATTTTTTGGTAATTTCAAAAAGGAGATCTGAGGCACCCACCCTTTTGGTTGAGGTCAGTTAAGGGCTCATTAGAAATTCAGCATGAAGCAGCAGTAGCAGCCTGCCAGACACAAGAACAGCCTCAACTCTTTTTTGGTCTCAGGACACAGGCAGGCTGTAATGGCTGTTATTGTCTCCATATGGGTGCACACTTGCCCACCTCCTACTACCCCAGATACTGTACCTCCCTCTGTCCAAGGGTTCATAGTCAACACGTTTGGGACAAGTAGACACACCTGAGTTGCATCGGCTCATCACGCCTCCCGTGCATATCAGAGTGTGCTGGCTCCTGAAGTGTTGTTGTTGTTATTGGTGTGCACGGCTGGGGGTTGAAAAGCTTCAGCCGAGAGTGTAAAGGAACAGCAACTGGAATAAATAAAGAGGATGCTGAAAAGCATTGAAATGTGGTCGGGTGCGTCATTCTTGCTAGGCTAGCCTATTTGTTGCACAGGCGCTTTGCTGGAGCAAATTCTACCAATAACACTGTAACCTCCCCAATATGTGTAGCTTTGCTCTCAGGTCCATAATGTATTGAATCTCATTCTTATCTGGGCTTGGACCTTCCTTTCAGTTTTCCAGGAGTGCAAACTTCAAACAACAGAGGGTCTAGCTAGTGATCCGAATTGGGTTTATCCTCGTGAATGAACTTATGAATCCTGTTCAGCCTCATTGCCTGGAAAATGATTTCTCCATGTCCCATGGAGTGAATTGCTGGAAAGAACGGGCCTTCCCGAGAAGCCTCCCCTGTCTCCTCCTGCCCAGAGTCAGCATTGGGCGACCTTGCATCATCACTGAGTGCAGCAAAGAAACCCTTGTTACAACAGGTTATTAAATACCAGCCAATCTGTTCCCAGAATTAAAGGATGCATCAGGTTGGAGCTTTGCCCTTGTATTTAATTTTCAGAGGCATTAAGGGATACTTGTGTATGTCCCCATGTACACACCTAACCTTCACCCACTAAGGCTAAGACCTGGTGTCTGGACGTCCCTTGAAAGCAGCAAGAGCAGCTGAGTCCATTCTTCAGCAGCAACCAGATTCTCCAAACTTTGATCTGATGTTTGGGCTGTAGTTGGTCCAATTATCACTGGTTCACCGAAGCCTGCTCCAAATGCATGGCAGCCAACTCCACTATCATTTGGGCCATTGCCTCCATAGGATGTGCTGGTTGCTGGTCCTTCATTGTAGGAGCTTGGATTTCGGCACAACTTGTGATATCAGGACCGAGTACACACAGCGTTGCAGGACAGTGAACGTTTATTTACAGTATACCTTGCTGCCAGTGTTGGTTTCCAGCCCCTCCCGTCTGCACCAGCGCAACGGGACCTCTTCCAGGTCCAGATGAGGGTAGACATGATAAAAATAACGAGCCTCAGCTGTTCCCACCAGCCTCTCTTGACACTGCCCCCTGAATCCGCAGTGACTCATGACTGATGCCAGATGGTTGTGGACCACTGTGACCCGGTCCTTATTCATTTGAACCTTGTCACCATGATTGTCACAAAAATTGATTGAAAATAGTGGACAAGTTAACTTCATGTAGTTAGTGGCCATGTGTCTGTAAAATATTTAATTCAGTTTGTTAACATTCAACAGTGTCATTGCTCTATCCATTATTTGACATCCGTATTTGCTCATCCTTCCAACCTTTTAGCACATATATCTCTATCGCCATTCCTCACCTAAGACTTTTTATCAAGAATGTCCACCCAGTCAACCATTATATTAGCTTCTATGCCACTGTCATCACCACTCACATGTCTGTCACTGATCCTCACCTGTTTCAGTCAAGAACGTTTAATTTCATTTATCCATTACTGGTATTAGATGAATACACATGTAGTACACGTTCTTCTCATTATATGTTCTCTTGTCAGCCAAGTCAGTGGTGTTGAGAGGAATGAATATAAAATGTTTTTTTTTTTTTTAACTCATCAGTTTTCCATCGATCCATCCATCCATGCATCTTCTTTCGCTTATCTGGGGCTAGGTTGCTGGGGCAGCAGCCTAAGCAGAGAAGCCTAGACCTCCCTCTCCCAGACCACCTCCTCCAGCTTGTCTGAAGGAACACCAAGGTCAGCCGAGAGATATAATCTGTCCAGCATGTCCCGTGCGAGCTGGAGGCCATCACCCGATGAACTAACAGAATCACATCATCTGCAAATAGCAGAGATGAGATTCTGAGACCACACAAGTGAAAGTCTTCCGCAGCTTGGCTAGGACCCATGTCCTTTTTTCAGGCTGTGTCCAGCTGGGCCCCAACCACCAGACGCTCACCCTCGGGCCCTGGTAAACCTATCCTGGGCAGGCTTAACTGTTCCTTTGATCGTGTACTAGGGGGTTCTGAATCGCTTGTTGTCTAGTCCCTCACCCAGGGCCAATTTATCATGGGACACACAAACCCCCTCCACCACGGTAAGGTAGCAATGCGTGGTGGGAGTAGCGATTCGTGGATATGGATGAGTTTTCCTCTCATCCATATTTTTTTCACAAGTTACAATACCTACTTTTATTTATTTTATACATTTTATTTATTCGTTCTGATGTCTTTTTTTTTGTTTTGATTCTTTTTGCCTAAATGGAATTCAGAATTATTTATTCCATTTCATTTTTAAATAACGCTCTTCTTCCTCTCTGAAACTGGCAACAGGCATCCTGTCACTGCTGTTGAAACACTCTGTTTTTTCCACCATGATTTAAAAGTTTGCTGTGTAAGCTTTCTAAAATGAGTTCAATGCCAAAAGATCCCATAGCAAAAAGGAAAAAAAAGTAAAACTTTATGACTTTTACTGTCTATACCATCTTGTTTATTTCCATCTTCTGTCCTAGCTTTGTCCTACAACATTAGGCTGTGTTTACTACCTAGCTTTTAACACAGACATTTGCACATCTACATTCATATGCACATACACCTGTACAGACACTCTCATGCACGTAAACACAGCAATATCCCTGTGCAGAAGGAGTTGTAATCTAGGTGGATAATGCAGCTTTCTGATGCTTTGTCAGATTAATCCCTGTCCTCATCGTCACTCTAGGTACTCTTTGAAGCTTGAAGGGGAAATCAAATGCAAGTGTGTGTATATATTGTGTCTTTGAAAGATATAGAGAAACAGAGGAAGAAAGAGAATGATAAGTGTGTGTCTTCTTTAAGTGCTGTTTGTAGATATGCATTATCTGTCAATCTACTTGATACACAGAGACAATCACAGTTCATAGAGGGCTTTGATCTGAATGTGCCCTTTCGATGACTGTGGGTATCCACTTTCAAAGTTTCCTTTTTATAAGCTGTGTTTTGCCTTCATTCAGACCTGACAAAAGGCAATATCAGATAAAAATGTTAGGGGCATAAGCAAACACGTCCTTTTTAATTAAATTTATGAACATTGACAATGTTTCCAGAACCTTTTGAAAAAAAATCTGGATCTAAATTTAATTCTCAATTTGATTTGATCATTGTATTATACTCGTATTGTATATAGCATTTGTATTCTATTTTATTCGATTGCATATAGTATTTTTATTTTTATTTTATTCTATTCTATTGTGTACAGTATCTTATGGATATATTATTCCAGTGTTTTCTCTAATTTTTCTATGCAACTTTGCACTGTCCACTGCTGTAACAAACAAATTTCCCACACATGGGACTAATAAAGGTTATCTTATCTTAATGGTGTTAGTTGTGAGGAATCTGAACTCAAACCTCATCTAGGTTCAATTTTGCCACAGTTTCACCCTTCGAGTTCTTCTTCAGAGCTTGGGATCATATGCGATTGAAGTTAGGTGGAATTAAATTGAGCAGGAAATTAAGGGGTCTACAAGCCTTCTCTATACCACCTCCGTCTAACACAAAACTTAGACTGCATCTATGTGCATCCTGTGCTTAGTCTTAGACACCAAGATATCCAACTTAAATCAAAATGTCCTCTCTACTCTTAGTTGCACAACATTACCTTCCACTATTATTATTGTGTATTGACTATTATCACATGTTAGTATTGTGAACTTCTTTGTAAAAGCACACAGTTGTGGGGTTGTAGCTAACTGTATTTAACCGGTTGTTATTGCAGTGTTCTCTCTTTTGGTCTCTCTGAGCTGAGGATTCTTGTATCACATGTCATTGATCGACTTTATCCTCATGTCTGCCATTCCTTTACCAACTCAGTTGTACTCCTCTGGCCTCTGCCTTTACCTGTACAAAGTGGATCTAATTATATTAAAATCTGTATCAAAACCCTTTGTAGATATGCTTCAGCTAGGACAAAACTCCAAAAAAACCCACAAATTTTTAAAAAATGGCACAAAATGTAAGTCGCAAAAGCTGTAAGTCTTGAAAACCACTTCCTTGTCTTGTGCTCTAAAGCAAAGCCAGTCTCTAACATCCATGAAATATCCCGCCTTACCAGAATGTCTGTGCAGTTTCTGTCATTTCCTGACTTTACTGCAAGAAACCAAGAAATCATCATTAAGAAGGCTCAGTTTACTTTTAACCCTGTCAAATTCTCAGTAGGAAAGTACCAAACCAAAAACAGTCAAAGGCCAATGTTGCCTTGTGGAAGTTGTGCAAGTAACATCAAGACCTCTGAAGTTAATATCATACTTCACATATAACAGACATATAAGAAGAATTAAATAAAAGTAATCAGTAGTTCAAAACAGAAAGCTTGAAACAGTCAAGTCTCTTACATTGTCCCATTGTCTTTCTTTTTAACACATAATTACAAATTCCAGAACTCTCACTGAATAGGCAGCCACTGTCAGTAGGTATGATAATAAGATGATCTTTCACCTTTGGCATTTATATACTATAAAACTGACAGCAAACTGGCAGCACAAACACACGCATACAAATATGCAAATTTATAATTATGCAAACAAGACTTTAAGAGCTTTTTCTGTGTTGATTTATATTTATTTTTTCTCTCTGATTTTCTATGAATGTCTGTTGCTTTTTCTCAGTGTGTCTTCGTGTATCTTCAGGTGTCTGAGGAAGATGAGAAGTGACTGTGGTGTCTCCATGTGTCATGGATGGAAACAGGGTGATGACTCTTCTAAATGGACAGCCTGCAGCAACCATCATCCAGACACTCATTTGCATTCAAATTCATAACTTGTCTAAGTGTGCTTGTGTGTTTGTGAATGTGTTTGTGGTCTAAGTATTGAATTTAGCCACATTTATTGGGCACAACATGCAAGTAGTAGTATGCCATGTGTGTTTTTTGGCTTTTTGTATGTCCTCATGTACATAAATGCACATATGTGTGTCTGTAATATATGTTTGAGGAAGTCACAAGAGGTAAGAAGTTGTGGGGATTTTTCATGCAAACACACACACCCACACGCGCGTGTGTGTCACAAGGTGTCAGCTTGCAAATTGGTTTCTCTCCTCTGGGCTGACAGAGTTGACAAGCCCTTTATGAGAGGCATAAACAAGGGTGCTTTACCCCCTCCCAACACTCTCCGTGCTTTCAAACTTAAAACCTCAAATCTCATTTTAAACTGATGAACCTAATGCTGCTTTAATCTTAGTGCCCACTTATCTGTGGGATTATAGTATCAGATTATAGTATCACCTTGTTTTAAGGCACTATAATTGTAAAACATGAAGTGGATTCTTTGCAGACATACAAATAATGTAGAGTTTGAGTAATGGATGCTGCATTGGGGCTAAAAGTGTAGGGTGGCTGGGTTTGTGAATGAGTAAAAATAAAAAATACCCTGGGCTTTATACAGTGATGCGAAAACATATTTGCTCCCTCTCTTATTTCTTATTTTTTGTGTATTTGTCAGACTTTCATATTTCAGATCATCAAAAAATTTTAATATTAGACAAAGATTACCTGAATAAATAGAAATATATTAAAATATATCCAAATCTAGCTAGCCCTATGTGAAAAACTAATTGCCCCCAAGCCTATAACTGATTGCAGTTGAGCATTTGTGATAACTGGCAATGAATCTTTCACATCATTGGGAATGAAATTTGGCCCACTGAAGTCTTTTAATTCAGCTAGATTGGAATTTTGAGGTTATTGTTGTCTAAAATTTCAACTTTAAAATGTGTTTGATGATCTGAAAGATGAAAAGAAAGGACACTCATTCAGTTCTAAGTTTTTATGTATCAGAAGAACCCAAATAGTTTCCTTTAGGATTAATAAGGTATTCTGATTCTGATGACAAAAAATGGTCTGACCTGTTATTCAGCTTGTAGAACTACCTTTAGCAGGAATAACCTGCAGGAATGATTTTTTGCATTACTTCATCAGTCTCTCACATGGTTACTGGAACGCTGGCCAACTGTTATTTACAATATTGCATTAATTCCCTGATGTATGTGGGTATTTATTTTTGATTCTTTTAAGGTCCAGCGTATTTCAATCAAGTTGACTTTAACTAGGCTAGGGGTCTCAAATTCCAGTCCTTGGCGCTGGTGTCTGGGGAGAGGGAGGTCTGGGACTCTCTGCTTAGGCTGCTGCCCCCGTGACCCGGCCTCGGATAAAGCGGATGAAGATGGATGGATGGATGGATGGCGCTGGTGTCCTGAAACTTTTTCATGTGCCCCTGCTGCAACACACCTGAATAAAATTAGTAGGTCATTAGCAACACTCTATAGTTAGAACTTTAACTCTATATATAGAACTTGACTGTATGCTGAGGTGGCAACCATTAACCCTACACAAGTAAATTTAAATACATGTAACCAGAGGTGTGGACTCGAGTCACATGACTTGGACTCGAGTCAGACTCGAGTCATTCATTTTATGACTTTAGACTTGACTTGAAAAAATGTTCTAAGACTTGTGACTTGACTTGGACTTTTACACCAATGACTTGGGACTTGAATTGGACTTGAACCGGTTTACTTGAAAAGACTTGATATTTTACCCCAAATATAAAATTTAACATGCATATTATATAGAGATTGAAAATGTGACGTCATTCACGGGTAGAACCGCAAAGGATTCTGGGAACTCGTGGCAAGCGGTACTAGCGCACGCAGGCTTTCAATTGAAATCAGTTATACAGCGATTGTCACGGTCCGTGGAGATAGACCGTGTGGGAATGTGTGTGTTGGACCCAGACGCGAACACAAGCGAAGATGCAGGAGTGGATTAAACAAAAGCGAGCCTTTTATTATGGCTGATAACAGAACAAACCAGAGCGAGGGCAGTATAAGGGTAATAGTTCAAACAGAAAACCTAAACTGGACATAAACTAAGAAAAAGCTATGGCTGGAGATACGGAACACAGGGGGTGGTAACACAGACGACGCAACACAGACTACATGAAACACAGAGACTAAATACACAAGAGGAATGATCAGGGGAAGTGGCCACACATGGGAACACAGCTGACACAGATAAACATAACAAGACATGGCAGGAGTAAACAACACTGACGGGAGACTGTCAAAGTAAAACAGGAAGTACACAGGTGCAAACAGGAGGAGAGAGAGAGCACGGGCATAGTGGGCTGGGGAAACATGGAATGAAACAAGGAGGGGAGATGAGGGCTCACAGATACATAGAGGGGCACACAGGGGATAAAAGTCACAAGGGGAAGTCAAATAAGGAACACCACAACAGGACAACGTAGGAAACATGGCCTAAATAAGGAACGAAATACAAAAATACAAGAAACTAAGAATACTGGGCCCACATGGCCCAGGACCATGACAGCGATAAAAAGAAACACAAAAATGTCAAGAAGCTGTTGTATTATTAACTGCAATAGCCGGTCGCATGACAGCCACGGGAAGCCGACGGGTAAAGAGATCGGTTGTTATCGGATTACGTCGTTGAAGAGAAATTGTTCAAGCCATGTTTCCGAAGTAACAAAGACGCGACGGATGGCCTGGATTGCAGCCATTCAAAGATCAAATATAACGTCCCAGAACACTCCAGCTCACAGGTTAGTCTGCTCCAAGCATTTACACGAAGGTCAGTGTTTTTTAGTAGTTAATACGTCATTTTCATAACATAATTAGTGATAGGTTACAAGCAAGTCTGGCGCTGAACAGAAATTGTCGCGCTATGCTCCTTTATTTATTGTGCATAAATAGTGAATTGTCCTGACACAATATTGCGTTTCGCTTCTGTTATTATGGTACATTGACAAAAACATATACTTTTATTCACAGGATAAAACAGGTTTTTTGTATCACTAATTGCCCAGTACGATTACAGCATACAATATTGTTGTCACTGCTACATTTCTGTGATGCTACCAGAAATTATTTCCACTACTAATTAATTACCGTTGAGCTCAAAGGTCCTATTAATAAACGGTTAAGGAATGTGTATTTATGACGACAATTTGTGAGACTGGTAAACTTATGATACGTACGATGGTCTTTCGTTCTACACGGTGCATTTCAAGGTCCTGTACCCATCCGTCGGTAAACTGTACCTGGGCTTGTTGCAGTGACCTGAAGTTACTAAACTTCATGAGTGTATGCACTCACTCCAAGAACCGTATGATTATAAATATGCATATAAATATGCTAAGATGAGATAGCTGACTTCATCTAACTAGCAAATGTTGTCCAGGCTACGTTGGTGATACAGTTTTTTTTAATGTGTATGATATTTTTGTCATGCGATTTTAAAGCCGGTCCTACAACCGCATCCAAGAATAACATGCAGCTTATCTCAGAACTGTCGGTGAAAATTATTCTTGGAGCTAGGTTTAATTGAGCTGCATTTTAAAGAGGTGCAATTTCACAATTTGTGTATATTTTCTAAGTTCACTATTTTGTCATGTGTTGAGAAAAACACAGATTTTAAAATTACATGGTCTAATATTTACATTTAGCATATAACTGCAACATTATTTTTTCATTTTTTTTTTTTAAAGACTCGAAAGGACTTGAAATTCAAAGTTTCAGACTTGTGACTTGACTCGGACTTTTACACCAGTGACTTGAGACTCGACTCTGACTTGCCTGACATTACTTGAGACTTGACTTGAGACTTGAGGATAAAGACTTGAGACTTACTTGAGACTTGCAAAACAATGACTTGGTCCCACCTCTGCATGTAACCAGTGTTGATCAAGTTACTTGAAAAAAGTAATCAGTAACTAATTACTTCCCAAAAAAGTAATCCCGTTACTTTACTGATTACTTATTTTCAAAAGTAAGTAATTACTTAGTTACTTTTTAAAAACACGATTTACAACCTGAATAGGTAATAAAGCAATAGATCTTTCAGCACAATTCTACTTTTTCTGCATAATTCATCATACAAAATTTAATCAAATGGAAAAGTCCCTTTTTAAAATTTGTTTCATTAGTTTTAATCTTTTAACTTTATGCATCAAGCAAAAATGTAATTATATGCAACGTTCTCTGACTGGAAGAAATTTGTTTAATATTTAAACCTATTTTCTGCACATTCCAGCACATGAAATAAATAAATAAATAAATAAAGGAGTATATATATATATATATATATATATATATTAAAAAAACACCCAGCACGCCCCTGCGGGCGGTTTATCCTTCAAGCTCGGGTCCTCTACCAGAGGCCTGGGAGCTTGAGGGTCCTGCGCAGTATCTTAGCTGTTCCCAGGACTGCGCTCTTCTGGACAGAGATCTCCGATGTTATTCCCGGGATCTGCTGGAGCCACTCGCCTAGCTTGGGATTCACCGCACCTAGTGCTCCGATTACCACGGGGACCACCGTTACCTTCACCCTCCACATCCTCTCGAGCTCTTCTCTGAGCCCTTGGTATTTCTCCAGCTTCTCGTGTTCCTTCTTCCTGATATTGCTGTCATTCGGAACCGCTACATCGATCACTACGGCCGTCTTCTTCTGTTTGTCTACCACCACTATGTCCGGTTGGTTAGCCACCACCATTTTGTCCGTCTGTATCTGGAAGTCCCACAGGAAGTATATATATATATATATATATATATATATATATATATATATATATATACATATATATATATATATATAAAAGAGTGTTTACAGTCACTCTTTCAAATAGATGCAAGTAAAACAGTAAAGCAGAAAATAAAAAAAGTCAAAGACTAGTGGTCCTGTTGCTCTATTTTCACCTGTGAAGCAGGAGTAGTTAGGCGGAGGTTTACCCTGGTGCAGGTGTGCCGCAGCGGTCAGTGGAAGGATACGGCAGTTTCTCTGTGAGTTTCCCATTACGTCGTAGCGCACGCTAATTAGGGGTGCAACGATACACAAAATTCACGGTTCGGTTCGGTTCGATACTTTGGTGTCACGGTTCGATATTTTTTCGATACAAAAAAAATGTTCATGCCTTTTTAATTTGTCATTTATTAAAATTATAAATATATATTTTAACTCAAAAGTACAGTTTTTAAATTTAACCCTAACCCTTGTGCGTGTTTTTTATTTTGACAGCGAATGCGCACCTGCGGACCACTTATGTGCAGCCCTGGTTATTTAGCTCGTCATATTG
The DNA here is from genome assembly GCF_057382185.1 of Mchenga conophoros. Classification (NCBI taxonomy): domain Eukaryota; kingdom Metazoa; phylum Chordata; class Actinopteri; order Cichliformes; family Cichlidae; genus Mchenga; species Mchenga conophoros. Next base: position 14,115,416 of record NC_140539.1, read on the forward strand.
CAGCCACAGAAATTATTTTGTCCATGAAACCATAAAGCTGCACTTTCTTTTTGCCTTATAGTCTGATTTGTCATAACTTCTCCGTTTTGTGGTAAGCTTTTCTTTGGCTGTCACTTCTTCACCCTGACCTGTCTTATTTGGCTCAGCAGAACTAAAATATATATCTGTCTGTGAAGGTTCTCAGTCATCCAGGTCATCGTAGTCAAATATAAATCCTGCTGCTTTTACACACGCACTCACATAAGCTCAGCGATTCTCTGCGCGATCAACCTCTCACATGTTTAAGCTTGCTGCGGGAGATTTCACTTGTCATGTTTGCATAGTAAGCTAACGATTAATAAGACGATGTCAGAGGAATTGATGCACAAATTATCATCACTCACAGATCAGTGCTGTCGCTCTCTATACACAGTTCGCACGATTGCAAAGTGAAAGCAAAAAAAACAACCGCAAATTCAAACGCGATTTCAATATGTCACATATTGACAGTGGCTCACCGATGCCAATGACATAATTACCCAGCTACATTTCTGAAAGAATGCAAAAGCATTGACATATATTTTTCCTTCCTACAATAGCCCGACGGGCAGGGAAGAGATAGATTTTGGTAGCCCGACTGAAAAAATCGCTAGCCCCAGGACGTCGGGCTAGTGATATTGCAAGCCCTGTATCTGATTGAGGAATCACTCGTCTTTGGAAAAGAGAGTTTATTACAGAGAAATGTCTCTTTCCAAAATAAAAGCTATACTATCCGCTTCTTCTGGGCTATATTCTCAGCAGCATAAGGAGAATCATGTGCTAACAGATGTCTAAATGACTCGGCTAAAGTTAGTAGCATGCTTGTTGTTTTTGTCTTTGCACTAGGATGATGTCGGCGTAAATGTGCAGTCATATTCGTTGTGTTCCCACTAGTGCTTTCAGGTTAATCTCGTTGAAATGACCTTAACGCCACAACACGGCAAATCTCCGTTAACGAGCTACCGCCGATCGCCCCGTGCATGGGGCTAGACGGCCAACACGTTAACGAGCTAACTGCGCTAACACACTAGCTCCCACCCATGTAATTGAGCATTGCATGGCACGTCCAACATACTGTTTTACTTTAGTCCATGACTCGCTTACCTTCAGGGTCATACGTCACATGAAAACCAAAATAATTCCAAATGCCAGATCTGAATGAGGGTGGGGGAGGTCCATGTTGCAAGGAGAGCTTAACTTCTGTCTTGCTAGCTTGCCCTGCGCTCTTCCTTCTGACTATGCTGTCTGTGTTGAGCGCTCAGTGGATCTGCGCTCGACAGTGCAGCCTAGGCGGAGTAGTCGAACGCAGATTCACTGAGCGCTCCACACAGACAGCATCGTCAGAAGGAAAGTTGATAAAATAAATTACAAATGTTGTATTGTTCGATACATATGCGTACCGAACCGAAAGCACTGTATCGAACGGTTCAATATCGATACGAATATCGTTGCACCCCTAACGCTAATGTTTTTTCACTTTTTATGGAATCAAACTTAAAGTAAGGTCAGTACTTCCACGCTTTAAACGCTGCATGCTCATACGCTCTCCCACACTGGATATATTATCCATTGTTGATCTGCACACAGCTGTTGTCACTAACATCGCACTTGCTTACTTCAATGTCATGAGACATTCTCGCAAAAAAATCCCGGTTTTAGTAACACAGTGTTTCTACGGGAAAGTAACGGTAATCTAATTACCGTTTTTGCAATAGTAATCCATTACTTTACTTGTTACTTGAAAAAAGTAATCGGATTACAGTAACGCATTACAAGTAACGCGTTACTGCCCATCTCTGCATGTAACTAAATGTAAGGGTTTAGGAAAATGTACTTCTAAAAGTACTTTTATTGCACCATGTTTATTCACTCATGAGCTGCTGTAACATATTTCAAATGGCTGAATTGCCACCTCAGCATGCAGTCAAGTTATATAGTCTTGCTAATGAAATGTTTCAGGATACCGGGCCTCGAGGACTGGAGTTAACACCTGTTGTCATGTCTGCTGGGGCAGACGTATGGAGTGAAGACAGAGGAACCCAAATGTAGACACAGAAGAGGACTTAAACTGAAAATGTGCCTTTTATTGAGGTAGATGAAAACTATAAACGAAAACACAGGAATACTTTGACTAAACTAAGAAAACTAGAAAGAAGTAAAAAGAACCTAAAGACCTGTGAAAAGAAACAAAACACATGGAACATGGGAAATGTCATGGATGATACACAGACAAACCAGCAACAAACAGAGGAAGACACAGGGCTTAAATACACAGAGGGATAACGAGGGAAGGACACACAGGAGGAGAGCACAGCTGGGAGTAATCAAAAATGACGAGACTAAGGGGAAGCAAAACGGAAAACATTAACATAGACACAGACTGTCAAAGTAAAACAGGAAACATAACACAGAAGCGCAGTGTTGACAAGGGAATATGGCTGACAGGAGCGACAGAGCAAACATGGAACACAGAGACAGAAACCCAAAGACTAAGAACACTAAATAACACTGAAACCAAAGACTAGAGACTCTAAATAAGACAAAAGCAAAGACTATTAATAATAAACAACACAAAACACTGGGTCACAGACCCAGGACACCTGTGGACTAGGTCATTGTAACATATTGATTCTTTTCTTTTTCATCTATTCTGTTGTAAATATACTGTTGTGTTTAGAATCATTGTCCTGTTGCATGATCGAATTTCAGCCAAGGCTTAGCTGTCGGGCAGATGGCCTCATAATTGACTTTAGAATGCTTTGGTATACAAAAGAGCAAACTGAAAGGTGCCCAGGTACTTGGGATGCATCAACCTGTCACTACCGATGCTTGAAAGCTGATATAAGGTGTTTTTGTTGATGCACTGTGGTTGTCCTGGGTTTTTTTCAAACATGGATTACAGCAAAATGTCTCCATTTATATACGGTTTTCATATAGGGTTTTTGTTGTTTCTTCAAATGCACATTTGTAACCTTAAGCTTTCTCCTTTCTCTCTTCTTAAAAACAAGCCATGCTTGTTCTAATTTAACTCTGATGAACTTTAACTGTTAAAATACTAAATGAGACCTGTAGAGTCTGATGTGTAACACTTGGGTCTTTTTTGCAGTGTCTCCACTGTCACCAACTGTCTTTAACACAGTCCACTTGTGAATAATCTGTTTGACTGTAGAATGAGCACGATCTGATATTCTTATGTCGGTGTTGTTCCCACATCATTATAATAAATGTTGTTCCAGGTTCAACATTGCAAGTGACCAATCACATTGTTGTGACGTAATACTTCTGCGACTTCAGAAAAATGCCTTAAAAAAGAAATCTACTTAACTTGCGAGAAACCACCTCTGTCTGTCGATCCAGCAATTTGAATTCTTTGCATTTCAGGATACTGTTCTTTAATAAACGGTAAGCATTATGCATATTCTCCTTGCAACATTTGGATTTCATAAATGAATGAATCGCTTGGCTTGCAAAAGTATTACGTCACAACAATGTGATTGGTCACTTGCAATGTTGAACCTGGAACAACATTTATTATGATGATGAGGGAACAACACCAACACGAGGATATCAGATCATCCGTAGAATGATGAAGTTGTTGGTTGGAAGTGGCAACACTTGCTAATGGTCAATTAATCAAGTCCATTTGATTAGCCCGACTTCTATTTACTCTCTTAATTTTTATGGAGGTAGTAAAAGTGTTCTTCACACACTGCTTCTGCATTTGGATTTAGTTTCTGTTAAATAAATAATGACACTGGTGTAATATGTCATGTGTCTGATTCAGCTCAGGTGAGAAGCAGGGCTTACAAAATAACAATTCCCGTAGTTTGTTTAGGGTGCACAAAAACAACAAATCTGAACTGGCAATGTTCTATACAAAGGTGCTGGTAGGCAATTCGATAACTTTTCCTGGTCTTTGAGTTAAGCTAAATCAGATGTTAGTTGTAGTTTAATTTCTTTTTTTTTTTTTTTTTTATCATCCACTTTTACAAAGAAAGCAAGAGTATTTCCCACAATGTTGAGCTTCTCTGTTAAATTCAAAGGAAAACATGCTATGATGATATCTAACCTGACCTTGCTCATTTAAAAAAATATATAAAATATATAAAAAAAATAAAACCTTTAGTTTTACCTATGCATTTTTATCAGTGGAGAAAAAAATATATTTATATTTTATAGTAAACTTTTAGTATACTTAGTTTTCATTTAAGAAAATGTTTTTACTTATTTTTTGTAATTTAAATGTATTTGCATCTGCATAAGAGTGAGGGACACTGGGAGGGAGAAAGGGCACACTTGTATGCACACTTGTGAGCGTGCATGCTTGCATGCTTCTGTGTATGTGTGCCCATCCCGCTATCCATCAGTAATGAACAGCCAGTTAATGAAGGAGCCTTTGCTCCTTCCATCCCACCAGCCGGGAAATAATTATCTTGTGTCTGAAGCCATTCTCCATCTGTACCACACTCTACGGCTTCATTTAGCTCTCTAAAAACCGAAATTCTTTTTTTTCTTCCTCTCTTTCTTCCATTCCATTCTCTAACCATTTTTGCTGCAGCTTCACACTCCACCTGTCTCTCTCTTGTCTTAACTATGATGAATGAATTTACTCTATTAAGTGGCAGATGATTGTAAGACTGACTTTTGATGTTTTAATAAAGCATTTTAATAGAGTTTTCTATCTGAAGGCCTTTGAGTGTGCATACACCCCAACAGGACTCTTTTCTTTCTTTTGTCAATTATCCCATTCATTAAACATACTCTACCTCTGCTTAATAACATTTGACCTTTCCGTACCTTTCGTTCCTAATTTTCTGTGCTCAGCTTTTATTCAACCCAGTGTCTTTAGTCCAAGTACTTTAAATTGTTTTGCTTGTGCTGCATTGTTTTGTTTATTTTCATTTACTAGTCAATGTGACAAAGTGTCTGTCTGTTTTACATTTTAGAAGGAGCAGATGTATATATCACCGGACACAGTTTGTTTCTGTACTTGAACATGTTTTTGCTTTCTCTCAAACTATCAACTTTTATAGACATATACTCATTATATGTATTCATACCAACACATTTTTTAATTGAATCCATAAGAGTTTACAAAGAAGACTATTATAATAATAAACAATACCATGTTGTGCCAGTCACTCTAAGTAAGGGTCATTAAACAAAGAACATATTTCCCGCTGAAGATGTTCAAACTCATTACACTCACATCTGGAGAAATGAATGCCATGAGAGGTTTACGGTGTATGTTTATATTCAGCTACGAGAAAACAGACAGAACAGAGACTGAAAGACAGATGGAAGAAAATGGTCAAGTTGGTTAAAAATGGGGGTCTGTATGTCTGAGTATGAACTACTATGTCCTTACTCTGTCACACATGATGAAGAAAGTGGAAACCGATGCCAAAAAAAGAAGGTAAAAGGCAAACAGAAGGTGGCACTGGTGCTATGCTACTAGAATGAAGTAACTTGTGTGGGAGAAACAGATTTAGAAAAAAGGTCAGCCTGCAGTGAAATGCATTGACAGGTTTCAGTGGTGGCAAATTCTGACTTTTTTATACTTGACAGGCTATATTTTCTTTTTTTCATGAGGTTCCCTGAGTTAAAGCTTCCTGCTTGGCAATCTAGAGAGCAAACGGATCTCTTCAAGCAAAGCTTCTAGTTGTAAAAATAGTTAAATTGCTAGCTATCAGCTTTAAACATTTGGTTACAAGGCAGAATTTGCTGCTGATTTTTTTTAAAGTATTTACCTGTAAGGATAAAACTGTAATTACCTCAGTAATGAATTGTGAGGTCTATGCACACATAATAGATTTCAGTTAAAACAGCCTGACCAGTTTACAAGGTAATGCAGTGGTAGTAAAACATGCTTGTTTTGTCGCTCTTATAAACTCATACATGTTTGCTTGGGTCATTTCAGACAAAATGACTGATGTGACTTTGTAGTTGTAGGACATTTTTAAATTAATACCTCCTGCATAGTTTTTAAATATGATTTTTTTCCCTTTTTTATTGGATAGCAATAGTGAAGATGGTCCAGAAAGCAGAAGGGGGGAAGTTACGCAGCTGCAGTTCAGTGGCAATTTTGATAACTGAAGCAAAATAGGCAGCTAGGTCATATGTACTGTACTGTCAACAATAGTTAGTATCAACATAGTTTCGATCAACAAAAAATAAATACATGTGAATTTTGTTTTTCTTTTCTTTTTTTTCTTTTTTTTACCTCAAAGTTACTAAAGGTGCTGTTAAGAGGTTATTTAAGAGGTAAGAAAAAGATAGCTGTACTGCTAACTTGCTCAGCTTCAGCTATGCGGATTTAGCATAAACTCTGCCAAGGTGCAGATCCTTTAGGCTCTTGTCTCAAAGGCTTTTTCCTTCGCATTGCATTTTGATCCCTGTCCATCCTGTAAGCAGCAGAAATGTTGTGACTATGAGTAATCAATTCTGTGTTCCCAGTCGCATGTTTTAAGGGAGGTGAAAGGTCACCGCCTGAACACCTTCTGTCACACTTGGGATCAGAAGCTCCAGCCGTCTCTAAATGGTGAATCACGTTAATTCACCTTCAGATCCGCTCCTTTTAAGTTCAGGCTGACAGTTCTGCAATTCAGCACTAAAGTAATAGTCCCTCATCAACCAAAGGACAGATTATAATATACTTCATTTATTTATGACATTAAAATCATAAAATAGATAAAAGAGGTGCGGAGTGCACGTGCACGAGATAAGTTTCATAAATCCCTTTTTCATATTTTTTAATAGAAAATCAGTCCAGTTTCTCCTTACATATTTTAGTTTTATTTTATCTGCAAGGTTGTATTAATATTTTAAAACTTCAAAATCTATTTTAATTACACCTTACCACATTCTCTCAGCTCATCAGTTCTCAAATCCAATTAAAGACTGATTACTAGAAGTATTTTATGTATCACTAAAGAAAGTTCTCTTTTCTTATTACGAGATGACAAGACAGGTTAGGAAGACAATAATAAATGCTCTCACTTAACCTACATATTTGAAAGGTGAGCTTATTATAAAAAAAAGTAATCTTATACAAGTTTCAATTTTCAATTTTATGTATATAATGTCAAATCACAACAACAGCTGCCTCAATGCACTAGGAAGGAGCAAAAATGAAGGGGAAAAACATTTTATTGTATATTATGTGAAACAAAAATATAAACCCAACTTTAAATTTACTTTTAATCGCTTTCATTTACTTTTAATTTATTCTGGCATCATTTCATTTTCAGTCATTTCAAGTAAGCATCCATGCTATACTTGCAGTTAGGGAAATAATTATTTGAATCCTTAAGTCCTAATTTAAACTGCTTACAAAGAAACAAGCAGACTATAATTGTTACAAATTGTAGCACTCAGTGGAAAAACTGAGGGAAGCTCCATGGTACACATTTGATTGGCTTCATTTTTTGTGTTGTACTTTGACTAATGCATGCTTTTAATTTTGATGTGCATGAAACAAACCACACTCGCTCAAGTCGGGAGTGTTGGACGGAGTTAAGTGTTGTGGGATTGGGGTCCTTTTATGAAAGGAGGTGGAAAGAGGAAACACAAGATTTCACCTTGTGCAGCATTAATGATTAGAAGAAGAGTGCGGGATAACCCCGGTACTAATGATCTCAAAGCAGCTGGGGTCAGAAACAACCACAGTAAGAAGACAACTGGTAGCACATTATAATTTAAAATCATATATTGCCTGCAAAGTACTCCTTTAAAAAAAGTCCATGTTCAGGCTCACCATAGTGGAATCATAATGCTTTGGGGTGTGTTTCTGCCATTGGTACAGGAAAGGTGGTTGGGACCATATACTGGAAAATCTTGGATAACTTCGTTCCCCTAGGGAGGGCAATGAAAGTACTTTGGTGGTCTTCCAGCAAGACAATGAGCCAAGGCAAGGGCAACAGGGAAGTGACTTAAATGTGATTCAAATTTAGACTTTTTAACTTATACATAATGGAAAATGAATAGTGTTTGAGTACATGAAAAAGGCAGTCATAAGGAAATACGTATCAGCTTTTCTGTGTCTGTCTCAAATAAATTGAGATCCATATCAAACCTAATTACTGTAAATAAATGATGAAAGCAGGCACTGTGATGTAATGCATTAGTTCTGTACTGCATATTTTGAAGTCTCGGTGTTGTGTTTGTAGAGCCACAGACTACCATATTTGGAGTGTGGGGTTGTAGAATTTCACTAATCAAAACTGAACCACAAACCTCTTGGGTGGGTTTGACGCAGCAAGCCACATTTGTTAGATAATTTCCTTAAAACTGCTAAAATATAAGGCAACAGCAGCACATGCTGGCAAGGTACATTTCAGTTAGTAGAGGTGACTTCAGGCAGGCAGCAGTGGGCTAAACTCTTTGCGTCCAAACATTTTCTCAGATTCACTATGACATACATAAAATGCATGCTCTCAAGCAGAATGAGGCATTACTATGACTGCTCACACAGACTCTCAAGAGAAATTATCACTGCTGACCAATACCAGTAACGACCCTCCACTCTTTAATTTCTTTCACCATTTCTCCAGACTATAGCTGCTAATGATGCCACCCGATTCTGACAGGAGACTATTCCCCCACCCACTCCTCTCTTCATGAAAAGATGTGACTAAGCTGCAAAGCTAATGAGGAGAGGACATATTTTGGAAAATGTGGCGCTGAGAGTCAATGTGAATTCTGCTGTCAGTATTAATGAATCAAGATAAAATTGGCAGATGGCAGAAAGACCACAACAATAACAACACCAAGAACAACAACAATAATAATAATGAGAAGAAGAATGAGTTGCCATTTTCTCATGTTTTTCAAAATAAAAATAAAAGGGAAACAGAAAAGAACTTATCATGCTTGAATCTAGCTTGTTTGCCTCCTCTTGAATAAAATCATGGGCAATACATGTTATTGTTGTGGACTATGGATCTCTTTCAGATGACTGAACAGAGCCATCCTATCGGTGAACTTCACCATTCATTAAACACTCATGATAAAGGTCAGTCAACAGGTTTTATGGGAATGCCGGGAGACATCATAGCAACAGGTTGAGATGACATCACTCCCTGTGCTCTGCTGCAGGCACAAGATTGACCTAAAAACCCATCTGGCTGTGTGGATATGTCTGAGTAAAAGGCATTTAACCAGACAATTTGAGATGAAACCTTTGCTGTTCAAAAGCTTGTGTATGCAGTTTCTTTGAGCATTTGTAGGTGTTTGCAAGTGCATTTAGTGTTAAGTCTGTTGAGTGGCAAGAAACAGGATCCAATCGCAGGACTTCCTAAATGGTAACAGAGAGTTTCTTTACAGTGAAAAAAAAACAAGGTGCAAACAGTTTCAGTAAGTCGTTGATTACTCCGTGACAATAATCCCAGCTCCCAGTGAAGAGAATCCTTCTTCAACACACACTCTCCAAAGCTCCCACAGAAATATTTACAAAATCTCAATCAAAAGCTCGCTCCAACACGCTCCACAGTTTCCTGGGCACAACAAAGCACAATGATTAGTTTCCTTTACCTTGACGAGATACTACCAAGTTTTACCTTTTGCATGAGCCGGGGTAGCATTGACTTGTCATTTAACAGTCTAGACTGGCTTGAGCTGGGAGACATGAAAATAATTCTGAATTCCAACATTGCTGGTTAAATTTAAACGAACAGACACAGCGTTAATTATGGACTGGATCTCAAATGGATCAATGGCCTCTAGTTCCGTACAAAACTCCTTCCAGACTCAAGTGTGAATTAGGGACCCCTAATCAGCCACAATATCTTCAGGGAAGGTGGAAAACGTGGTCGGTAAGTAACTGAGCTGGTATGTAACTGAGCTGTTTCTAAGGCAGTGAGGAGTTTAGTGAGAGCGACAAAATGAGCAGCCTTGGAAAAATTGTCAATAAAACCTGTGAAGACGCCCCTGATGGGCATTCAGCCACTTAGCTATTTGCCAATAAACAAGGTTTTTGTGGTCCATCCATATCACCAGTGTATGTGCCTTCCCTTCCTGCCTGATGACGAAAAGCTCCATGTCATAATTTCTTTCTGCTTGAAAAAGACAATCCGAGAAAAAGGCACATGGGTAGAGTTTAACATCCACCTCCCTATGAGTGGCTTGGAGAGGTCACCTGAACCTGGATGAGTGCTGAGGCAAAGCGATGTTTCAGCATGTCAAAAGCCTGATGAGCAGAGGTGCACTACAGAAAACTACTGAAGTCACTGATAAAAAGTCAATAGAAGTTAGCAAATCCTAGAAACCTTTGGAGCTGTTCTCCATTCAGGGGCTCTGGTCACCACAGCCTTGATCTTGCCTGGGTCTCCCCACAGGTGACTTTTCTCCACAACTAATCCAAGAAAAGTAACAGACTGGATATGAAACACACATTTTTTCGCCTTTAACATAGAGGCAATTCTCCACCAGATACTGCAAAACTTGACAGACATGTTTCTCATGTTCTAACATGACTTGGAAAAGATGAGGATAACATCCATATACACAAAAACAAAGTGGTTCATGAAGTGTCTTATGATGTCGTTCACGGAGGCCTGAAACATAGCGGGGGTTTGATGAGTCGAAACAGTATGACCAGATATTCAAAATGGCCAAGATGTGTATTAAAAGCAGTCTTCCACTCATCAACTTATGTGTGACACGACAAGTGTGACTGTGTCATGTAGAAAAGCCATCTAGTTAGCGGAAGCTTTGAGTTGAGTGGTGGCCAACAAACGTAAACAATTTATAGCATTTCTGTCAGAATTCCTCCTGAGATGTGTGCAAACCTGGTGACCAACTACAACAAATACCTTTTTGCTGTGTTTTTTTAAACCAATCACAAATCAAGTTTGGTTTGGGAATCAAATACTTATTTCACTCAATGACATGCAAATCAATTAACAGTATAACTTATGTAATGCTTTTTTTCTGGAATTTTAGTTGGTATTCTGTCTCCCTCCATTAATACGGAACTAGAATAAAACCTAGAGGCTGTTCATTTCTATGTAAGTGAGCAAACTTACAAATTCAGCCAATGATCAAATAATTATTTCTCTCACCTTATACACAAGAAGTCAGGCACATCACAATCAGGCATACAACAATAGTGTTTGGAGAATATATGTCTAAAATATATGCCTAACTTCCACAGATATTGGTAATATTTTTTTGTGTCCAGCAACAATTGGTAGCTCAAACAGCTGAGGCAGGCTGTTGGAACTGCCTGTATTGACGATTGCCAGGGTTTGAAAGTTAAAGGCCCTAAGATGCATTATAGAAGCTGCAGAGAAAGTCACTAGCTGGCGTTGGATCAAATATATCTGTGGGGACTTACTGCAAGGATATGATCAGAGCCTTATGAATTGGGGCATCCAGATGGCATGTCTTGCACAAAAGCTTTCCAAATGCTGAGGAATTACTAAATATGATTATGTCATAAGAAGACAAGTTAATTCAATGTGTACATGTAACACTGCATGCAATGCAATTGGTGTGCCACAATTATATTTGAAAAAATAATAAATGTATATGTATCTAAGAATACAAAAAAATACATTTCTAAATTCATTTAGTAAGAATTTGTTCCAAATTTCTTTGCACTACATTTCTCTATCCCTAATGTGGACTGGGATATTTTGAAACTTATGGTTACTAAAAATAGCCTGTACTTTAGGTAAAGAAAGAAGAAACCATCAATAAAATAGATTGGTTTAAATGATTAAAATACACATGGTTCCAAAGGAGTGGAGAGGCTGATGGTCTTTTATAAGGCATTTGTAGGCAGCTGTAAACAAACAAAAAATTATCTTTCAAAATCTGGAAGTGAGATCCAGAAACAAACAAAATCCATCACTGTCACCACTGATACCAGAAAGGGCCAAGGTGAATGCAAATATGGCATATTATTACATTATATGCAAGCAGTAAGTAAAGCCTAACTTACATCTGAAGCTCTGGGAGCCAAGAGCCAAAAAATGAGTTCTAAAAAAGGCTGCACAGAACTTTTTACTCACTTACTGAGAGCTGAAATTTTAAATTATTATATGAAATATAAAATACAGTTTAAGTTCAAAATGAGTGCTTTTCACTTTGAAAAATTAAAGCTTCATTACTATTGTAGATATCGGCAGCGATCCCAAGGACAGCAGTTAGGCAAGATATTTATCATAGTTTTATAATTCTTTATTTAAGAGATATGTTGCAAGACATCAAGGAGACTATTCACAGTTCAGAGTTCGTAAAATATTATCTTAACCAATGCGATTATAACATTAGAACAAAACATGAAACCACAGCTTTGCATTACTGCTGTTGTTTTGTTTTGTTTGAATAAATAAATGTTTTACTGCTGAATAAGATGATATATAATTGATTAATTATTATTCTATCTAATCTCACTTTTTTAAGCACTTTTTATTATTAATTATCATTCTCAGGCTAAAAAAAAGTGAAATATTGAAAAATGAACCCTAGAAAACAATACACAAGTGTGCCAAAACAGAATTTTTGATAACCATTGGGTTATCAAAATCGCATGTTTGTAATAGTATTGTCATGTATATCAAATGAAATTGAAGAAAAAAATAGTACATTTCCAGCACATCAGACATGTGTTACAGTATCTATCTATTTATGTATCCCTATGTCTAATCCCGTGTTAGAAGTCAATGTTGCATGCACTTTATGCTGAGTCCAACATGAGACGCCACTAGCACTCCCCAGATGTCATATATCTCTTTTGATACAGGCTGCGACTATGACCTTGTGTAAATCACACAAAAAGGACAGTTACTGTAAATAGTTACTCCACTGACTTATGTTTGAAGTAAGAAAACTTTTTTTCAGTGCTTTTGTGCAGACAAAGTGTTCTCACTTAGACTCTAATAATTCACTTCACATGTATGCAAACCTAACTCACCCTCTTTGCTTGCACACACACATATGCGCTCATATTAAACAGAAGAGGTTCAGGCAGGGGACAGCCAAGCTGCTGGATAAGACAGAGTGAGTGATTGAGAGAAGGAATGGGGGAGCCAGAAGCAAGAAGAGATAAACTTAAACTGTCTGGCAAAGAAGTCTAACCACGTAAGTATCTCATCTTTATTTAACAGAAATTTTTCATTTATTAAAAAAAGCATTCATCAAGATTTAGAAAGCTGAAAAGCGAGAAAGAAACAAATGCCATTATCACTGTGTGCTTCATGTAACTCAAATAGATATGTTAAACACTGTGGTTAAAATAAGAAGTAGTGACTATTTAAACTATTTTTTCCTTTTTTTATTGACTTTTTTTGATTGCATATTCATGCTACCAGTTACTATTTAAAGACATTTTACTGGTAAAAACAAGTACCAGTACAATTCAATCAAATAAGTCATTGAATCAGTTTTCCACTCTTATGTGGGAATGGTGTATGTTTGGATGCAGGATAGGCCTCAGTTTTACCACCATACATTACCAGTCAAATGTTTTAGAACACCCCGACTTTTCCAGTTTTTTATTGAAAAAATTTATTCTTCAGAAAGTTTTTCCCATATCTGTTCCAGAAGTTCCCATAAGTGTGTTGCACTTGTAAGTTGCTTTGCTTTCACTCTACACTCGATAGGTTTAAGTCTGTTTTCATCTTGTTCTTTTTTCCTAAGGTAGTTCTGACATGCTTAGACTTATGTTTGGAACCATCTTTTTTGCCTACTAGACGGTCTACAAAGATCCTGCATGATGAACCAAAGATTTCAAATTTTGATTCATCAATCCATAATACCTTCTTCCAGTCTTCAGTAGTCCAGTGATGGTGTTTCATGGCCAGGGCAAGCCCCTTTGTCTTATTCTGATGCCTTAGCAATGGCTTTCTTGCAGTAACTCGTCCTGTCAAACCTGCAGCTCGAAGTCTTCTCTTCACAGTTGAAACTGAGGCTTGCTTACTACGACCACTATTAAGCTGTGCTTGAAGTGGTTGTCCTGTGAGCCACCTATAACACTAGCTGTCAACTCTCAGAAACTTGCCCTCTGATTCAGTTGTAGCTTTGGGTCTGCCAGACCTCTTCCGGTCAGAGTTTGCCCCAGTTTCTGAGTGCCTTTTGATAGTTAAGGAAACTGTACTCACTGACACCTTGACTTTCTTTTTAATTCCTCTGTAGGAAAGAACTACATTTTTGAGTGTTATCATGGTCTGTCTCTCTTCCATTGTTAATTGCCTTTTTCTCACATTTTTGTAGTAACACACTATTTTTTGCAGCACAACACTGTTCAGCTGTTGCTCACGAGAGTATGATACCACAGTGTGTTCCAACACTGCTTTTATACAGACAGAGGGAGTTGTAAGTAACCAGAAAAGTTGGAACACCTGTAGGAATTAGTAACGCCAGCTTCCAATGCTCAATCAACCTACATTGCTGCAGAACAGCTTTAAATTGTTAACCTATTGTGTGTTCCCTGAAAAAAGACTTTCTGTATAATTCTGAAATGTACATTATTTTTAAGTTTTGGGTAGCCTTACCTTTTTTTAACCTATGGCAGTTCACCACTTACCTTTGTACCACTTCAAGCTATTCATTGTGCTTGAACGGCTAGAATTGCAATAAATAACTGGAAAAATTGGGGTGTTCTGAAAACCCCCATTCTTACTCCTAAGATCACTATCATACTTCCCTGATCAATATGCCTGCATCTTTTCACACCTCCCCTGTCACAGTCCTAGGTCATTTGACCCACTGTTTTGAGTTTTCTTATATTTTGATGTTTGTTGTTTATGTTTAAGTCTAATTTATCTTAAGCTCCTAGGTTGCCCAGTTATAGTTGATTGTTTATTAGATTCCCCTTCTGTCTTCACCTCGTGTTTCCCAATGTGTTTTCACTTCCCCTGATCACCTCCTGTCTGTATTTAGCCTCTGAGTTTTCATTCATTCCTTGTCTCATCATCTGCTTAGCCTGCTTATTACTACGTCTATGTCATGTTTCCAGGGATTTCATGTATTCATGTCAAATCTTCACATTTCAGGTTTTTCATGCCAGGTTTCCACGTTCATGTTAATGTTCCAGGATTTTTATGTTAGCGTTAGATCACCCAGTTTAAGTTATAGCTTAGTTTCACCCTTGCCCTTTTGTTTTGTACTATTTCACTGGCCTCGAATAAACGGCTTGTTCTTTGTTAAATTCGTTTTGCTCTTTTGCGTGCCAGCACTTTGGTCCTCCTCACTCCACACAGTCAGCTTCGGCCAGACTGTGAAATCCCCTAACTATAAATGTATCTCTTCATTTTTCCTAATTCTTTGCTTTATTGTTCATTTCTTAAACTATTCCCTCCACTCTTACTTTCCTCCATTCACCCTACCACCCTCCCTAAGGTCCCTTGCTTCCTCTCGCTCGGCAACTGATAAAAGGAGGAATAAATTAGGGAGTCCATGTAGATTGTGATGGCCACTCCTGACAAGCTTTAATCAGAGTAGGGAATCATGATGATTCAGAATACAAAGTATGCAGGACCAAGAATTTAGTGAAGGTCAGCAAACTGAACAGATTTGATTGGCTACTTCCTTTAGCTCACCACACTCTCTGACCTAAGAATCTTTTAGTCAGCATGACTAAATGGTAGTCATGACAGACTACCTGTAGATAAGTACAGGAAAGCAAAAAGGTTATACCACTAGTGATGTTAAAGTTCTACTACTGTACAATTCCAGGAGACAAGGTTGCCAAAAATTAAACAAGCATTAAGCTGTTCCAAGTAAAAAAAAAGCACAATTGCACTGAAATTAAAAGGTATTTGTTTAGTCACAGCATTCACTCGTACTGGTAGAATTCAGTATTTCATTGTGGAATATTGCAGCACTCTTTAAACATTCTGCATCAATCTTAGTTTTCAAACTGCTTCCTCAATGGACCACAGATGGGACTCTAGATGTAGCGCTGCTCTCTTGTGTGAGACTTGTGCTTGTATGTTTATCATTCACGCCAACTTAGTTAATTAATGTGTACTTCCTTGTTAAAAGAAACCACAAGATGCACCAGGTTTTATTCCAAAAAGGATAAAAGTTATTAAAACATGTTGTCACAATGACATTTCCACTGCGAAATTAAAACAATATGCTCTAAGAAGCTTTGTTGTACAGTGATCTTTGCAGTGCTATTACACATGACATAAAGCTGAATGCCTAAAACCTCCTTGTTCATTAAGGATCATGCCAGTCAGTGTAGAAACGTGGTCCGGTGAGGTGATTTAAATAGTTTTCTGAAAGCTCTGTGGGACAACACAGCACTCACACAGAAGACCAGAATTTTTCTCAGCTGTTTACTGTTTGTTTCTGTACCTCATAACAGTTTTTTTTTTTTTTTGTTATTGTATTTACTGACAACAAACAAAAACCTCTTAAGGTACCAAAAGTAGTAGCTGTTTGTTCTTTGCAGAGTTACACTGTCCATAAAGATAAAAGCCAAGACTGTAATCAGTTTTTTTTTCATTTTTAATTTTTTTTACAAAAGCACAGAGAAACTACGTATCATTTCCTTCTTACAGTGGACGAGTGTTTTAGTTCCTCTATAATTAGTTGAACTCACCTGCTATAAAAAACTGTTTTTTTTTTATCACAGAGACTAAGTTATCCTTATTCTGAAAGCCTGATAAGCAGCAAGCCACCAGCATGAAAGTCATTTGACTTCTGAAAGTCGACTGTCTCTGGCACAGAGTTGGGTTTTTACAGGCACTTGAGTTTTGGTAATTGGATTGCTCTTTCTTCCTTCTGTGTGTCTCATCAGGTAATCAGTCTACATTCTCCAACCCCCCCCAAAAAAAAAAAAAAACAACAACATGAATTTCTATAACAAGCAGGGGCGGAGCGTGGGGGTGGCTTACTGGGCTTAAGCCCGGGTTGTTTTGTCAGAAGCCCGGGGTCTTTTGGGGTGTAATTTTTTTCATAGTTAGATGCCTGGCTGACAACTGTATAAAACAAAAAGTACACACAATATTCGAAGCACATAGTGCACACTGTGGGAATTTATGACTGTGCGTGAATCCCCCCTGATATTGGTATGATCCGAGCTCAGGCACTAAGCGACTGAGCGAGGGGGCGGGGCAGCTGCTGCCTGTGAGTTCGCTGTTGGAGAAACGGAGCCAGCCATACTAAGGAGAGCTTAAGTTTGACCAGGGCCCTGTTTCAGGAAGCCGGTTTAGTGGAAAAACTGAGTAAGTATACCCTGAGTTAACGAAAACTCTGGGTTTTCGGTTTCACAAAGCGAGTTCAGATGAAGCCTCAGTGAGTCACTATGACGACACACTCCGTGAAGCTAACCTGCCCCCTAGCAGGTTTACTACAACTAACCCTGACTGTCTCCGCCCCTTTGTCGGAAACCTGACAGTAGGAAGTGTCGGACATGGCGTGCCCCTTCCTTGAAGAGCCAGTAGATCGTGAAGCCCAAATTCTCCGCAGAGCTCTCCGCCGGGAGAGAGTGATCAGAGCGCGTTTGGACATTTTATCATTTCCTGATGATTTTCTGTGTGAACGTTACCGTTTCTCAGCACAATCTATAAGTTATTTGGATAACATCCTCAGGCCATATATTACGCATGTGACACATCGTGGACATCCTCTCAGTTCTGTACATATTATTTGTATTGCACTTCGGTTTTTTGCAAACGGGAGCTTTCTGTATAATATTGGTGACGCTGAGCACGTTTCCAAGGCTACCGTCTGTCGGGCAGTCAGGAATGTTACAGTTGCACTGAAACGTCTCCTGTACTCGTTTGTGTTCCCCGGTCATAGACCCACAAGATTTATCAAAGAGGGATGCCACAAAATTGCAGGTATCAGGATGACCAAAACTTAATTTATGATGTGGTGATACTTGGACTACTACTTAAATTTTACATTTATTTTCACGGTTCCCAGGCGTGATTGGCTGTATAGATGGCACTCACATTCCAATCATTGCTCCTTCAGTAAATGAAGGAGACTATGTGAACCGGAAGTCTTTCCACAGCATTAATGTGCAGGTACATAGTTCCCTGTAGCATTTCAAACTAACAAATTATTTCATTATAGTAATGGATGCTAATTTGTGTTCTCTGCACTGTGAAGATCATATGTGATGCTGCCAACATTATCACAAATGTGGAAGCCAAGTGGCCAGGCTCTGTCCATGACTCACAAATATTCCGTGAATGTACACTGAGCACAAAATTTGGACATGGTGAGTTGAGAATACTTTAAAATATATAAAGACCAATTGCTTCAGGGACATTTGAACTGAAGTGTATCCTTCTGTCTTAGGAGAGTTCACTGGCTACTTGCTTGGTGATAGGGGGTATCCATGTTTACCCTATTTGCTTACCCCTTACCCTGACCCTGAACCGGGCCCACAGCAGCGATATAATCTGGCTAATTGCAGGACAAGAGCCAGAATTGAAATGACTATCGGAATGCTTAAGGCCCGGTTCCAGTGCCTGCAAAGACTCAGGGTCACCCCAGAAAGGGCATGTGACATTATTGTGGCATGTGTGATTCTTCACAACATTGCCACAATTAGAGGAGAACACTGTCCTTCTGAACCAAACATCAGCAGTGATCCAAACCATGAACATCCTGACCCTCCCACGGGCATACAAGATGGAAGAGCAGTCAGAGACACCATATGTCACAATCATTTCTTTTGACCCATCACCTCAACATGTTGAAAGAAGAATAAACAGATTTTTTGTTCAACTGGCTTTATTGGTCGCCTGTGTTTCCTGTACACAAAGTATTAAAAGATGTAAACCTCATAAAGTGTCTCTGTTGCTTCCTCCTCTGTAACAGCTGTCAATGTTTCTTCATTATTTTCCTGTAGTAAAGAAGTTAACAACATTGCTGTTCTACTGTAAACTCATATAATCTGTGGAGTATTACTCACAACTGCATGTTGGTCTGGCTCAACAGGAGGCTGCACCAGATGCAGTACACCACCACCATCAACTGATAGAATATGAGGTTTATACAGGTCACTTATAACTTACAAGGGACCAAATGGCAATTAACAAACATACCAAGCACCTTACACTTCATTGTCATTATGCTCTCAAAGACAACCAAGACTGAGGGAAGGCAAAATCAGTAGGAAAATAACTTCACTACAAAATAATCCATTATGGTAAAGAGTTTATCAAATGAATGAGTAGCACTGCAAAGGTGACTGTGAAGAAAGGATGTATGCACATCATGTATTATTTTGAATTTACCCCCTATGTAGGCACTTGTGTCTTGCGGGGTTATTGACTCAGAGGATGTCCCCGCAGAGATGCCTTCGGCCACAGGGCGCCCACTGTTTTGGCTGAGGGCCAACTGCTCAGCCTCTGTGAGTGGTGGTGGTGGAGGACCCCCACCTGTTTTTCGGGCCTCCGCTTTTTTTCTGTTGGCTATAATGGGTCACATTTGAGCATACAGAGTAAGCAAATATGTACTTGTAATGTGCTCAGATAATTTCAATAAGTGCTTACAGAAAGAAAATTAATGTAGCCTCTAACTGCAATTGATTTACATCGGACAAACAGACCAAGCACTATGGCTCATAATACAATTACACCTTACCTGTTTGGACTATATTTTTATATTTCATTTTTACTTGCTGCCAGGCACGTTTGGGGCCTGTTGGGTTGCACCTGCGCTCACATCACATCACAAAATAAAATGTATAAAATAACAAATAAAATAACATATGATAAAATAACGTGTTAAATGGGTGGAAATCCCTAGATCAATGTTTAAACTAACACTCACGCACTGACTCTGTCGGCTTTGTTTTGCCATGCATGCTCCCTTTGTTTTGCAGCTGAGGCTGTGTTACTTTTTTTCTGAGAAATTTGCATGTTATCGGCATATGCTGCCATCAGAATTTCGGCCTCAAGCGCTGTGAAATACATTGACCGCGCCTTCTTTCCCTCCGTCTCCATGGTGACTCGCTTAATCTGTGCTCCGCTTATCAGGGCTTTATGTATCCTCGTCCGCGCGCTTCACTTGGGGTTAAAGCAACTCCGCGTTGATTGAACTAATTGTTATCAGCCTTTCTGAAACCGAATATTCCGAGTTGGACAGTTCGGGGTTACTCAACCCTGCGTATCATTTTTAACTCTGAGTTTTCTAAACCGGCTTCCTGAAACAGGGCCCAGGTACCAAAGCAAACCATTCGTACCATACAAATAATGTAAATATGACGGTGTATCACGAAAGATTGATATGAAACTGATCACTTGACCAATATTACATTACTTGCTCTTCAAGTGAATCAACAAATGGCGAAATGAAAAGCCGAACAAATGCTATTTTTTAGAGAGTCTTAGCTTACGTGTGTTTATTTCATATTTTCAGTTCTTACCCTCTCCGACTAAATCGGTTTCAGTTATGTACTGAAATATAAGAATGGACATTAGAGGCTTCTTTCAAAGAAAAAACTCAGGTAAATGTTATTTTATATATTATGCTTTGTATGTTGTTCAGTATATTTCTATGCAAAACAAGAGGGATTTCAGTACACAGCAGGATATTCACATTTGTAACCAGATATTTACATACACTTTAGGGAGAAAACATAAAACATTTTTACTGTACAACATCAATTTAGAGTAAACTTTTAGATAAATATTGAAAATATCTTTTGAATTAGTTAAATGTCAGAATAAAGAGAGACAGAGCTGTCTATTTTTATCACTTTGATCAAATTTAGGAGTACATGTACACTAAGTTTGTTAATTAATAAGAAAACTCCAGACGATTCCATTCTGAGCTGAAGAAGCTTCTGATAGGTTAGTAGAGTCCATGTGAGTAAATTGGTAGCACAGCTGTGGATGCATATAAGGCAAAACACAGAGCCTGTTTCTTTGAAATGGGAAAATCAAGAGATGTCAACCAAAACACCAGAAAAAGAATTGTGGAGCTCCATAAGTGTGGCTCAGTTTTGAATACAATTTGGTGCCATTTACAATTAAGAAATACAGACAGTTTCTCTCTTTACGCTTAAAGTTAACAAATATGTTTTTTATATTTATCAATCTAAAAAAATAAACATTTAGTCTGATTTGATGTTACAATTAAAAAAGTGTTTGTGTTTTGATCTGAAGAGTTTGTAAATATCTGGTTTCAACTGTATATTTGATGATTGTCAGCACAAAGAGGGAGAGAGAGGAACAGAGAGGGAGATGGAGAATGAGGACAGAACAAGAGCAGGTGAGACACACATGTTAGTCAAATGGTTGTTTACCAAAAGTATCACCGTATCATAGGTCCTCATGTATCTCGTACCTAGTGTTTCTTTTTAGGTTTGCTATTTTTCAAATTCTACATTTATTAAGTTATGCAGGCTTGTTTGCACAACAAGGCTAAATAATTATATAAACTTTTCTCAATCTAAATAGTGGACTTTGGTAGAATTAAAAAAATAAGTGTAGTGCAGGTCTATGATGATTTTTAGTGCTACCATCATCTAGTTCTGATTCTGGTTCTGTCTTGGTTAAGCCCTCAGTAGTCCTGATTTTGAACTGTTGTAGTCCTGTTTTAATTCCGGATCAGTTCTGGGTCTGGTTGAATTGGAGTTTAGTCCTCATGTCATGATACAGCCCCGATTTTGTTCTGGCTTGCTGCTTAATTAAAAAACTAGTTTAAGGTGTCCTGCACATGTGATATATATTTTTCCCTATAGGAAGTCATTCTTTTTTGAACAAAACTCAAAACAGAGCCTATTAATCTTTCAGTCATTTCTAACCCCCCCCCCCCAAAAAAAAAAAAAAAAAAAAATCCCACATGCATACTACCCTTTAGGGCTAAGTATAAAAAGTGTTTTGCTTAAGGGAATATTTCATTGCCCCATCTCTCTTTTTCACTTTCACAATCTCTGTACCTCTGCCTCTTATCAAAGCTGTGATGGTGAATGATTCACCACAGTGACAATCCCAAAGAGGAGGAGAAAGAAAGGAATGTCTATTTTTCTCTCTTTATGACTGTGTGATCCCATCTTTTCTCTAGTCCTCTTTTGAGTCCCCCAGCATTTTGCATTGTGATATATTCAGCACCCTGCTGAAAGAAACCAGTGAGGAGAAGAAGTGAAGATGCAGTATAATATTTGAGAAGAGTGAGACTAAGTTAAAAATACACTTTGGTGGGGCCAAGTCAAAGCATCTTCTAGAGGTTTATTGTTTGCAAAGATGTTGCCTAATGACCAGTGGCAGTTGTAAAGCCTGTTGGGGCTAGAGTATCAAGTTTTGAACTAATAAGGAACACTCCGGTGTGCCATAAGCACAATGCAAAGCCAGCTGGGCATTTTTATAATAAGTAAAATGATGGTATTCAGTTTAATCAATACTTCATCTAAAACAATAAAGAAAAATACAATAAATGATAACAGAAAGCACATGGGTACTTCCTTTGAAAAATAAGCAAAAAAAAAGAGAAAGAAATTAAAGGATATTTTAAAAATTATAGCTGACAGGTTTAACCCAGGCATGTTTTTCTTTCTATTGTTTGTTGTAGCTGCACAGTCCTTTCTTTTTAGCAGGTTTATCCATACCTGTTTGTCTTCTGATTATGCGGTGCAGATTCGTCTGATACAGTTGCGGTCAAATCAGATTTGGCATTTGTAAGACAGCCATCGGTTGGTCAGAAAGTGGCATTGCAGGTAACAGTCAATATACAGGACATTTAAGGTAGAATAAGGGGCGAAACAATTTTGCTCATTATATCAGATGTCCCGGCTGAAACAGGACAGTTGGCAACCCTCGTTGGCGCTCCTCCAACCACTTCACGTCACCATTTTCTACCCTGTAATTTTTACTATCCTAATTACTGCTATGCTAAGTAAGCTGATATTCCCCGACAGTGTCCTACAAAACAACAGGCAAAAACATGGCTTTTGCCAGAGACCATGTTTATTTCAGTAACAATGCTCAAGACCAAGCTAATTGGTTTTTAAGTCTTTATACTTTAACTATTAGCTTTTACAGTCTCTCCACGCTAACAGGTCAACTGATTTGCAACCATGCACATTTGGCTTTGTCACCTCACAGCTAACGGAGCTGAAAACACTAGGTTGCTCTGTTAGCCAAGTTAAACTACACAAAAGTTAAACAAACATAACTAAGTTAAACACAAAAAAGTTAAATAAAAAGCTAAATAAGAGAAATGATGTGATGCCAGCTGTCACGGATTGCCGGGGCAAGCCGTGTGGAATGTAGAAAAGGACCCAAAGGGCAGCAGCTCTGGAGCAGGTGAGTGTTTATTAACAAAAGAAAATACAAACAGCAATGGCATGGGTGAAGGTGAAACAGGAAAACCTAAACTGGGTAAAACTAACAAAAACAAACCAGAAACGAAGACGCAGAGGTCCGGGGAAATACATACGGAGAGACGCAGGGAGACCGAGGGGAAACAACACAGACGAACCAGCAATTACTAAGACAGAAAATACAACTTAAATATACTTAGAGAACACAGGGAGATTACACACAGGTGGGAGACACAGCTGGGAGTGATAAACATGACGAGACTAGGGAGGCAAACTGAAAACACTCACATAAGACGCAGACCTTCACAATAAAACAGGAACTTGCACATGAAAGGACACAAACTAAGAAACGCGGACTGGATACCGGAACACACGGGCAGAACAGAGTAAACACTAACCAGAGGAAGAACAGAACCAAAATCGCGAAGAGAAAACACAAAACGCTGGGTCAAAAGGACCCAGGATCATGACACCAGCGAAAGTTACACTTTTCAAATTCTCTCTCGCACAGTTAAAGCTAGAGTAAGGTAGGAGCATTGAGCTATTTAGCATTCTATTTAACCGTAGGCTAATCGTTCAACTCATTGTCTTACTTGGTAGCAAGTAAGACTCTGTTAATGACTTATGGTAACTCACTTATTAATCACTCCTTTGAAGTGGCCATTCTATGTCACAGAATTAGCAATGGTGCAAGCTGTTTTTTATCCAGCGCAAGATTAGAAAAATTTGTATATATAGCCTTGTCTTTTTTCTTGTGATCTGCTGGCCCTGCTTCTCTTTTGGCATTAAAAGCTACTGTTGGGATCTATTAGGGAGTTGCAGCATCAGTTTTTCAACTGAAAGATGTGAACACAGGTGGTTTTATTTTTTTCTTTATTTCTCATATATTTGTTGGAGTTTTCCTATCAAAGTACAGCATTTTGGGTACAGGAGTATTTAAATGAGTCACACAAATAAGATTTACTAAGGTTCACAACATGCAATTCACTGCAAAATTTGAAAAACAAAAAACAACAACAAAAAAAAAAGTCCTATTTTGCGCCTGATGTGTCTGCGATATTTGCTGCTTGGAGTGTTCATTTAATTGGAATTCCAGGGAGGGAAGATGTTATCAGGGCGAGTGCATAATTGGCACAGATGGACTGCTCCAAGCTGTGAGTGCGGTGCCAAGGTTTTGGTTACGTCCTGTAACTCTTCACTCAGTCCTCAACCATTCATTCAGTTTAAGGCCAAGTCCAACACATCTCTGATCTTTAGTATGTCACCAAAATGGATTAGGTATTGGGTAAGCCAGACAGCTAAAATACTTTTCACAGTGAGTACACAGTGGACTACAGTCACATTTTTGTTTGTACAGAGAAATTAGTCTATAATTAAGACAACTCAAAATTCTAGAGTTGTCAGAACTGTGTTACCAAAGCATTGTTGAGGTATGTGTTTAGGTATTGTACTATATTTTAATCAATTTTAAATCATGCTTTTTATTTGTTTTTGTTTCTAATGTCTCTGTAAAGCACTTTTAATCACCTTGTTGTTGAATTGTGCTATACAAATAAACTTGCCTTGCCTTGCCTATATACAGCTGCTAGCTTCCATAGCTTTTAGAAGCTGTTAAGCTCCAGAGATATCACAGTACAGTTTCAATGGTACTTGGTACAAATACACTCACTTTCAACAGAATGAGCAGTATAATACATTCAAAGGTGAAGTACGTTTTCCTTGAAAAATATATCAGAATGGTTTCATTTATCTTAAACAACCAAGAGACTGAAACAAAGACAGAATTTCCTGAAAATTGTGCGGTAGGCCCCTATCACAAAATCCACTTATATTTCAAATGGTGTTTTAGAGCATAATGATCATTTAAAGGCTTTTCATGAGTTTTATGTGGACAAAACAACAATAGGTCACCTACCTCGCTTGTTGCACCATTACAGTTTGGTGCAATTTACTGCACTCTGTTCAGGTCTTTCCAAACAATGATTAAGTTCAAGAGCTAGTCAGTCACACAGAAAAATTTCAGATTGCACTACACAAAAGAATTCACATAAATATGCAGGGAGTCAAAAGAGGTACTTCACCCTTAAACATTTTATTGTTGGCGTTAGTGAACCAAAGAAAATCTTGGTCTGTTTAGATGGTACCTACTACTTTAATCAATTTATTGGTTGTGGGGAGTAAATTGGCCACAGTGCACTTTATCTGTTAACCCCATTTGACTAAATTAGATTATGAATAAACATGAAATGCCGGACTGTTGAGCAAATTATGTCATTTGAACTTAGTTCTTCTTTTTAATATATTATGTTTTTGATTTCTTCTTTTAATAAAGTGACAAGTGGCACAGTGGAATGGTTAGCACTGTCACCACAGCTGGCTGGGACCTTTGTGGGTGAAATTTGCATGTTCCAGAGGCTCTCTATATCCTTTTTTAGGTTAAATGGTAATTCTCAATTGGCCATAGGTGTGAATATCAGTGTAAATGATGGATTGTCTCTGTGTTAGATATTCTATAAACTGGTGACATTTCCACGGTGTACATGTCCAGATGTCTATGACATCTGGCTCCATTCCCACTTGAGAAAGGTTTGGATGGATGGATGGACAACAAACTCAGAGCCAGCCAACCTGCTCTTGCCCATTGCCACTGCATGTCATTAAATTTTGTGTTCTCTCTCCTCCATAGTTTGTCTTTTGTCTTTGTGTAAAATATCTCTATGTTAAACCTACCTTTCTTTTCATGTGCTGAAAATTCCTCAGAATACTATCTACTGCTTTAAACCGTCTTGAACCTCACAAAGTTGAACTTTTGGGATTTACCTACATGACAAAATATATACAGAGTAATAAAAGACAGTGAATGCTCACTTCCCCAACCATCAAATTGGGTGTCTGTTAAACTGGTGTCCTTTTCAAATATATGCTAAACATGACTCTTCATTTAGAATTTTAACACAACATTTGGGATGCATTTTTGACAAATGAAAAAGCACCAGTGGACTGCATTCTTTCCCTTCAGGCCCTTATATGGTTAGGCAATGGTTTCACAGTGTTGGACAGTCCCTGCACTTGTGCTGCCTCAACTAAGTAAGCTCCAGGTTGGGAGCTACCAGCTTTAACTGAAACTGCTCTGACTGCCATTGTCTTCCACCATACTAATGTCTGCTTCAGGGGATACTGGAAGGGAAAGACCTCGACCTTAAAAAAGGCCTCTGTGGTATGCGTGCCTTCTGATTCTGTTTCTATACTTTTCTCAGGCCTTGGGATTTCACAGAGCAACTCCTGCCTCACACATCCATACCCATTATTTTTCACATTACCTCTAAGCACATTTTGTAGGATGTTTTAAAAAGACTGACTGGACTTAATAGCAGATAATTTACTTTTTGAATAACTAATGATATATAGTGTAAGCATTTATGTAATATTAAAATAAAATGACATTAAGCAAATTTTATTCCTGTTTCCCGTGTGTGTTACTCATTATCATTTTTGATCAGGCTACAGAATCTCAACAATGGGGTGTATACTTAATTAAAATGCCTTTTAAAGTGTACATTTACATACACATATACATTTTCTTTCATTAAAATAAGATATTCCTTCAGTCAGTCATGAGAAACAATGTTAATCACAAGTAAAAGGAGATTTTATGATTCCATCAGAAAATGACAATATGTTATTAAAACAGCCATCAAGTCCCATGCCCTTGTCGTTTTGAACAATAGGTCTGTCTCCATTTCTGCATATATAAAAAGTTCCTAGGAATATTTCTATTGCCTAAGCTTTAAAGTGCCCTTTAAAAATATGTAATTTATATCATTTGCTATTTTTTCATTTGAATTCAGAGGGGATCTCTGAGCAGTAACAATTTGTCCAAATCCTTGCACATGAAACACGAGCTCATTAAAATGTTTGGTGATATCCCAGAAACCTAATATAGTATCTCTAACATATTCCATTCCAAACATCAAATACCTAACCTAATCGGAATTATCCTCTAATTCTATCATTTGGTGAGACCGGGAAAATACACACGTATGTTAAAAAACATACACACATACAGTACAAATGCTTTTAAAATCAAGCTATTTGCTATGATGGGCTTTTGCAAGTGGTTACCATGGTGAAAATTAGCAAGCCAAACCGCTTGCGTTGATTACCCTTTCAGAGATATGGGGATACAAATAGAAGTAGTTAATCTTGTTTAGGGCACACAAATTCATTGTGACAGCTCGGCTGCTTCAACCCTGCAGAGTGTCGCAGTTTAAATTGAATGGACTGATTGTAAAAGAGAGAAAGAAAAGAAGAGTACTATAATTTTTTTATTTTTTTTTTAAGCAAGAAATAGTTTTGGGTCTAGTTTGGACTGAATCTAAATTGTTAGTTATTGTCTTAGATTTTTCTTCTTTTTTTAAAAAACTTTTTTAAAGTACAAAATAGAACTTGTATATTGGTATGCAACTATGACTTGGCCAAAACAGTGACAGTGTAGCTGGGAGAAATATAGTCTAACCATTTTTCATAATTAGCCAATAAACATGCAGGGAGATACTGGATTCATTAAAAAAAACAGCCCAAGTGGGTAGACAGGCAGAAACACACACACAAATACACGCATGTGCACAAATGCATGCATGCATGCAAAGATCTGCACAGAGTTGAACAGTGACAAAGTAAATGCACAGTAAATAATACACAATAATTTAAGTATATCAGCCCTTTAGTCATTTACAATGATTCATGTGGAATTAATAACATCAACAAGTAACACCTCTGAAAGAACCGTGCACTAGCTGACTTATGGTTGTAATGAGCACATAGGTCATAGAGGGACATACATCTCATAGTGTAAACTTCTCTCTTGAGGGAGACACACACTATATAGAAAACTGTGGAAGTTAGATTAAATGGAAGCAGATGCAGTGGAGTGCACTAAAGTGGATATTTAATCACAAACATTGCAAGGAAGGGGTGCCTTTTGAGAGGGTATATACTGTATGAACCCCAATGGCAGAAGAGCTCACTGAGAGGAAACACACACACACACACACACACACACACACACACACACAAAAACGGTATGTGTTAAGAGATTAGAAAAAAAAGTGTCTTCCAACACAATCTGTGCATGATTTTTTTTTTTTTTTTCCTTTTGTGGAAGAGCTTTGGGGTTCAGATTGAGTAAACTTGGATGACTTTGTAGTAAGCAAACAATAAAGGAGTTCTTTTTGCGCTGAATGTTTGGTGAAGAAAAATCCACCAGCCATTATACTCGTGGAGCTCTAATTATGTTGTCGGCCTAAAATGTATTTTCTGCTGTGGCTTCCCATTGTATCTCAGCTTTTGTTTGGCTTGTGTTGCTTCTGTATACGTTTCTTCCCATTTAACCTCAAACACAAATTGATTTTGGAACACTCCCTGTAATTTTCTATGATTTTCCATTCGATCGCTTGCTCTCTTAATACAGATACTTGGTTGTGCTTGAAGCTTCGAGTTTTGTTGAGTGCGACTATGCTACATTCACAAGCACTCTCAAACACACGCTACACAGTACAGAATACATCCATTTATTCCTTTCAGCTGAGAAATACAGATGATACAAATGATTTGCCTAAAATCAATAAAGGAGAAACTAAGACTGGAGTAAAATGATTAAAAGTCAACTAGACAGGTTAAGAAAAATATTTCATTAAAAAGACAAACTGATTCAATTTATCCTAATTGCTGCAGAGATGCATTCAATCATTGTCACCTGATACACCATGCAGTGATATTGGGCAAATAACAATAAATAAATGTAAAAAAACCACTACTATAAACTAAACACATGCACCACACACACACACACAGACAAACTGAAAGAAAAAAAATAGGTTTTTATACGTAATTTAAATAATTAAGTGAATTTAAATCCTAATCTTCTTCCCAAGGCATTCCTCAGGTTAGATATAATCTCTCCTGCAGGTATCTTTCACCTTGGGTGTGGCTACAAAATCTGAAAAGGCAATCATCCTGGATGCATCTTAATCCAGGGGGTAATTTCCAGAGGGGTTATGACCCCCCCCCCCCCCCCCAAATAATCAGACCCAACCAATATAACCCCTCTATAAAATTATGAATTATCTTGCATAAATAGGCTGTTTATTTTCTTTACTCCTTTCAGGTATCACCAGCAAAATAGTTGCATGTTTAATCATCTGGGAATTTACGCAGATTTATTTATTTATTTAGACAGAGATCTTGAACCCCCGAATGTTCAGCACAAAGTTACACTGATGTCCTAACCACATGCTGAAACAACCTCAAGTGGCTCTTTTCAATATGGAGAGGCATCAGGTCTATTCCCCACAGCTGTGCCCCAGGGACATGGTTTGGGGACACTTGTAAATGAAATGGTCAAACTCCCACGATCCATCCAAGTACTGTTAATCATGCTTGATATCATTATTGCTTTTGTACTTTTAGGATGTTTTGAAAATAAAAAAGCAAATAAAACATGCAAATAAATAAATACTATAACATTTTAAAAATATTGATTTGGGAAAATGTGAATTTTACATTCATTCATGGTTTATATACCATATATACATAAAAAATATAAATGTAAAAGTATATCAAGTTTATAAACTTAATATTTATTGTGTATTGTAATCGTGCACTTACATGTGACTGTTATATATTTTATGCTGCATTAATAACTAATGAGTATAATTTTAATGACAAGATTAAATATCTAAATATTTGGGATTTAGACTATTGAAAAGTATTGTTAGTTACTATTTTTACTCTATTTAATCCACGCCTTATTAAAAAAATAGTACTAACATTATTGTTTTCTACAACATGGCTCAGTGTGAGTGCATGTTATTTGTTTTTGCTGGCAGTAGTGTGTTGGTATTTTCTAGCAACTTTACATTAGAACTTCTTCCCCTTTGAAAATGGATAAACATTCCCAACTTTTTCCAAGTTCCAAACCACCAGACACCAAGTGCTCAATGTTATCATACTAGTCAAGGCAACCTTTTCCGCCTAAATTCATATACAAGAATTTTGAATTGCAAATAGTATGTTTTAGACAGACCGTTTTTTCACCAGCATTAGCTTATTTTCAAAGTAAATATTGTCTTCATGTACCTTCATAATATTTTTACTACCATAGTGTTTATCTCATTCTTCAGTATCCATATTTGGAAATGAAAAATACAAGTTAATGAAACTAAAAAACATAATTTACAGATTACAGCATTGGTTCTGTTGTGTTGCTTAAACAAATGTCAGTTTAAATGTAAACCATGCAGACCCTTAATTTAAAGTAGTGTCAATACTTTAAGTTAGACTACCTTTTTGAATGTTACTTACGTATATTGAGTTGTGTACTTTTTGCCCAGATACTGAGTATCATTGTGCACATTTGTTTCAAATCTTCAAACTCTTTTGAGACTGTAATGAGTGAGGCTGAAGAGTGAGCAGATCTTCTCTCTGTGGATCAGCTTTGTCCTGTCTTTACACCCAAACCTCAGGTGGCCTAATCAAGCACTGGGCCTTTGAAGTCTAACTAACTGCAGGCCTCCACGCTTCTCTTCTCTGTGTGTATTTGTGTGTGAATTGTTTGGGTCTGAACCAACACATGCTTGAGTCTACATTTGGAAATATTTTATTAGTATGGAGTATTTGCCTGTGTGTGTGTGTGATGTTGTGTGCCTGATCATTCTCCCCTTACTGCAGTAGCATTGACAAAAGAGAAGCGCTAATCTGTTTGCCATTGCAAATGTGTCAAAAGAAAAGCCAAGTGGATGAATCTTTTATCCCTATTATTTCACTATGTTCATGATGTTACGACAAATGTGTCCTTGATAACTAGAAAACATGTGTAACAATAATAGGTTTACAATTTAGAGTACATATAGTACATAGACTGACTCAGCCACTATCACCATTTGGACTGTGGATTACCATTCTGAAGCTTCCCCCAAGGTTGTTTTAAACTTCAAAATAACATAAAAAAGACGATGATTAATGGACCCATGGGCACTTTGCCCTAAAACTTTTGCCCTAAAACCTTAATTCCTGTCTTCTGTACATGGAACCATCATTTGGTAGATTAACAATATGATGTTTTAAATATATAACTTAAAACTAGCAATTAAGAAAATAAAGTAGTAGTCAATGGAAGTGATATATTTTCATGAACATCTCTACAATCTGAAGTCCATTGTCATCATCATTTGTCTTGATGTTGTGATCGAAAAACAGATGCTCAACTTTAATAATTAAAATAAAAGTAGTGCAATATCTGGAATGTTTAGAGAATTGAAAGCATTGGATAATTGATCGATTAGCACATTTATAGACAGATGAGATGTGTTTCTTCATCAGTAAATTAAGCAAAGAAAAAAAAAGATCTGAAGTTAATTCCAAAAACTTGCATTTGATATTTCATTATGAGATCCAAAAAGATACTGATGAACATGAAAGAGGTCATCATTAGGCTGAACACTTTAAGAGTGGCCAAATCAACAATCCAGTGCATTGTTAGAACATAATAAATGCACTGAGCAGCTCTGCAACCGTAAGGGCTTTAAAGAACACAGAAGAAAGCTAAAATGCATTATGACAGAATTATTTCCATGGTTAAGAACAACTTAACCATGTCAAGAGAACTCTTGAGGAGGAAGATGTATCATTTTCTTGCCTGTCAAGATATGTTAACAATGAGTAAATATAGAGTGAATATATACAATCAATAAATACAGAAAGTAAATACAGAGGGTTTACACTAAAGTGCAAATCACTGGTAAGATTCAAGAACCGGAAGACCAGATTACTCTTTTCCAGAAAATATCTAAAAAAAACTCTGCACATTTCTGGAAAAGAAATTCTTTGGACAGACGAAAGGAAGACTGACTTACACCATAATGATAGAAAAAGAAGAGTATGGAGAAGGAAAGGAACACATTACAGTGGAGGTAAGGTTCTGGCACGGGCATGTGTGGCTGCCAAAGAAAGTGGGTATTTAAAGTGTTTACTGGTGATGTTACTGTTGATATAAGTAGCAGGGTGGATTCTGATATGTAGAGGTCTATACTTTCTGCTCAAAGTTAGACGAATACTGCAAAACTGACTGGACCATGCTTCAGAGCGCAAATGGATAATGACCCAAAACAATAGCAACCCAATAGTTGCTAACAGTCACAACCTAATAATAGTCAAGGTAAAGAAATTGTAATTTCTTCACTCATCATCAATCTGATCTCAGCCCAGTAGTACATGCTTTTTACTGAAGACAAAGTGAATGCAGAGAGACCCACAATGAAGCAGCAACTGAGGTAGTTGCCTAAAGGACTAGGAGAGGATCTCCCCCCATATTTGATGATGCCACTTAATTCAATTACTTATGAGACTCAGGAATTACAGGACTATGCATAAAAGTATCTATCACGCTTAAATATTTAAGGCAATACTTTTTTTAATTGCCTTGAATTAAAGCTGAAAAGCTTTGCTTCATCCACATTTTAATTGTTTTCCTCGAAATTCCCTGTGGCAACGCTCAAAGTCAGAATTACAAAAAAAATTGTCATCCAGAAAGTTATGGACCTCACTGTACTTCTTTTATTTGAGACAAATATTCCATTAACATGTAGCTAATACATCTATCTTTAAACAAATTTCCCTCAGTAGCTGTCTTTCAGTAAAGAGCACAAGACTGACAGAGGAGGGTAATTACATTATAGCTATACAGAGACCTTGAGCTGGACTGTGTAGATATTCAGAGTTTAGCTTCAGAGGCTTTCTATTTTACTTCTCTGACGTCAGCTCCCATGACACACATCTGCTTGAGAGACAAAGAAGGGACAGGAGTGCAGTCTGAGAGCACTCTTTTCCCTCTCTTGCTCCTCTAGATTCCACTCACACCAGGGATGGGATGTGTGAGACTTAGGTCGAAGTGGTTTTCTTCTGAGTGGAACCCTCCAGAGTCAGTAACCAATCAGAAAAAACCATGATTCTATTAGGCAGTACAGAAGGCCATGTACCAGTAATCCTGGTAGATGCTGGAGTGTACTGTGATTGGCCACATGCTGGCACTCTCACATACATTAAATGCTCTTCACAAGTATATAGGTAACAGAGAATTATGTGGTTCCCATCTGACTGTCTTCTTTGTGCTTTTTCAAGGCTCATCACTCAGCATCTGCAATCGTGTACACTCTGCTGTATGGGATGACAGTACCAAAAGGACAATGAAAATCTATTACAATGTAGTGTAAGCATATTAGCAAACAATGTTTAATTATTTGAAGACAGTGACAATTAGAAACATTTGTCTGCTCTGAGGGAAAACAACACTTGACTATCGAGAGCAAAAGAGATGTTAGTTAGAGCTGCCATCTCCATCATCTGTGTCCAAAATTCAGCACTGATGAAAAAACAAGGAAGAAGCATTGTATATGTTATTGTATTGCATTGTCAAATCGTTTTTGGTTTTTAAAAGTCTTTAAATATTTTAACGTAACAATTGTATACATATTTATTATTGGAAATATGCTAATTTTTACAACCCTACAGCAAACTTTTATCTTAGCAAAATTTACTCTAACCAAGCAAAGGTTACTCAAAGTTGCAAAGACAAAGCAAAATTACCATTAGGCCATTGGCTTATTGTTTTGGAAGACAATGCAAAGCTTTTATAGTTCGCAATCTTTCTGTCCTTCCCTACTGGTCCTATGTACAAAAATACAAAAAAAGTCTATTATCA
Organism: Mchenga conophoros; assembly: GCF_057382185.1. Classification (NCBI taxonomy): domain Eukaryota; kingdom Metazoa; phylum Chordata; class Actinopteri; order Cichliformes; family Cichlidae; genus Mchenga; species Mchenga conophoros. The sequence goes on from NC_140539.1 coordinate 14,149,429, forward strand.
TTATCATTATTATTATTAGTAGTAGTATTAGTAGTAGTAGTAGTAGTAGTAGTAGCAGTAGTATGTCACCATTAAACAACACTGTGGGTTTTGGACAGAGCTAATTCAGATATTTATTTTTAATAAACTGGGGAATCTGTTTCTAAAAAAACCAATAGATAGAAATACTCATATGGCACATCTACAGATGGTTTGCTTTTATAGGGCAGATTTTAAATTGTATGGCATTGAATGCACTTTTTGCCTTTTCTTTGTTTTGAGGATTCAACCTCAAAGTTTGTTAAGAGTTTATAATATAGGACACTGGTAAGCTTTGACTCTATCACAAGGTCCAGGTTAACTAATCTTCGAAATATTGCTAATCCTCATTGACTCGAAATCAATTGCTAGGCTCCTTGTGGATATTCAGTGATAACAGATTCTTGTTTTTGTCTGTCTTGCAGTGGCAAGATGGTTATCCAAAGTGTTGGTTTATTAAGCACATCAGATTACAAGGTCACTATAAAGACACCAAAGTTAAATAAAGATAGGCCCACCATGTCCCATTTAAAATTCTTCATTTTTGTAACTGAGCCCAGTGTATGAATATTGATTAGTACTGGGATGGGATTTTCTACAGTTCTGGCAGTTTATTTTCCCTCATGTCCTTAACAATGTTTATTACCAGCCTTCATTAATTCTTCAAAGTCCCCAATTCATTTCTTTTTTTTTTTTATCTACCTCTTGTCCTAATCATGCTTGTTTTGGTCTTTATCATTTTAAATTCATCCTTAAACACTGTGATCATCACAAATCGAAATCTCATCTGACTCAGGTGTCTCTTCTTTGAGTCCAAAAGTACAGTCAAAAGTTTAAAGCTGTCTCTTACTGGGAGATGCTCTACCTTAACTGCTGCTTGTGCAGACTAAACAATAGTAGAGGTGATTAAACCGAACAAAGATATTAATCCTTTCTTGTTTGATGTGATGGACAGCCCCAAGGTGAAAGTTTTTGTTTGTTCATTTTCTTGTTAATTTTGTTGTTAATTTTCTTCCTTTTATCTATTCTCTGTGGCGATGAACGTGCACACTCGTATGCAAGCAGGTATAGGCCTGTCTCTCCTGAGGTGGCTGGTGATAGAAGTAGTTGTTTGTTTTTGTTCACTTCTCTTTTTCCCCTCGTTCTCTTCCTCTAGGAGAAGACGACCGACTACTGTACCACCCGCTAATCAGCAGTGCTGAGATTAACTCCACAGAAAACCAAACAAACAAAGAGAGGGAGAGATTTTTCTTTTCCGCCTGGGCTTGGCAAGAACTCCTCCCTTCCCTGGATCCCTCGTTCCTTGTCCGAATGGAGACAAGAGGGAGCGCAGAACAAAGGAGTAAGCATCCCTTTGTTGGGATTAGGTGAAAAGAGAAAGGCTCTTATATTTGAGGCACTAGGCGCATGTTTCCTCATCTAATTTAATAACGTGCTTTTGTGCCTTTGAGATATTTTGTGCTTGTGCATCTTTTTCATATATGTGTGCATGTGTGTGTTTTTGGAAGTTCAAACCTCACACCTATGAAACACCCTGGTCATGCTGATATGTTGGTAACTTGTACCATGACAAGAGACAAAGTGATTCCAAATAAGCCACTCTGACCTGTGAAATGGCAGCGAAAGCTTCGAAGCCGTGTATTTTGGCAAGGATCTTTGTGTCACTATATGCATGTGTGTTTGTTTGTGATAAGAATGGCTGTAAAAATAATAACCACAATCTGCTGCAGTGTGGTACATCCGTATGTGGTTTGATGGGATTTGAAATGCTTTTTTAAATTTGTCTTCATTTACAGTTTAGCCATGTAAAATGAAATAAATAAACAGACTAGGGATGACACGAGTGCTCTGTGTTCCTCATTCTGTACTTCTGCACCGCACTTCATTAACTTTTCTGCTCTAAGCAGAAGAGTTTTAATATCTCTCTCTCATACGGTCATGTTCTAAGTTTGTGAGTGTGTCGTTTGGCAGTGTTTGGGCCTCTGCATGTTTGTGAATGGTACAAGCAAGTATACTGGATGTAGAATCCCTTAATGAATTCAGCTCCTGAGAGAATAGCAACATCTGCCACAGGCATAGCTGGTGTCACATTTAATTTCTTCCTCTGCACACAGTTTTCAACTAAGAGCTTCCTAGTCTTCCATGAAGTTGCTTCTAACCTGATGCAACATGATAGCCATGATTAAAGTCATATCATTCCATCGCTTCTGTCTCAGGGTCACTTGGTGTAAAAAAAAAAACAAAAAACAAAACTTGTAGTGGCAGAAAATGTTTATTAAAAGACTGAAGCACCTTATTTTATACATATTAAGATTGAGGAAGGGTATTTGCAGATTCAGAAGAGATTTGATGGGGATAATCAATTTAGCTTATACTCCAAATGGCTTCAAAGGTGACAGGATGAGGTTATTGACCTTATGTCAAGCAATAAATCGCTTAGAATTAAGCATTCAAGGTATTAGGAGGTCAATAGGTTATCACAGAGATAGGAGCATATTTCGATGTCAGTGCTATACCTCAGAGAGAGAAAAAAAAAAACAGGAAAGCAATAGAGCCTTTGTTAAATCCCCAAACACAATACTCATTGCTAATAGCTCTTTCTAGTATATTGACTATGGTATTGGCTAATGCTCAGCCTGTCTGTATTCCCTTCACTGGAAACCAGAAATCCATGAAGGTCTGTTTATTTATTTATTCATTCACTTTTACGTACTTCTCTGTATCGTATTTATGTTTAGGCCCAAGGCATGTTCAGACTATTTTCTTTGTATTGACTGACCAATATTATTTTGTAAGACAACCAAAACAATGTGTAGCATAACAGTGGATTTATATTTGTATTAAATCACTGCCTTAGGTAGTGAACCTCAAAAACTTCTGAAACCCGATACCGTCAAACACCATAACATGTGCCCCTTGCTAAAAATGTAACTGCATATCGCTGTTGATGCAGCCTGCACAGGTGCAAAAGCCTGCAATGGCATCAACCTTCTTGTGTAGGCTATGTTATAGACTCTACACAGATTGCCTGCAGGACTGAGGCAAAAGAAGATGGGGAGAGAGAATATGAAAATACAGACTGAGACTACAAAAAAACCCTACATGCTGAGATCAATAATTACCCACAATTTTACTCTTTCCACAAGTTTCCATTTATTTCCACACACATTTCTACACACATACATACATGCACATCCACATAAACACTGTATGACACCTCTGAACTCTCTGCAAGAGTAAATTAGTTCTTTCCTTGGGGGTGAAACTCCAGAGTAAAAAAGTGTTTACAAGTGTATGTGTGCTCTTTGCAAAACTGTGTGCACTTGTTTCTGTGTGTCCACGGGTGCTCACACACATGTGCGTATTGCTGCATCTCTCGGGGAAGGCAAACACAGGTCTCGACCTTGTCATCGTGTGGGCGTAGGGAATAGCAGGAAGCAATGGAGCCAGAGACACGGAAAATCAGAACATGGCTTGTGAGAAGCCCCCGTGGACTTTTTACAGCCATTGAGAGAACAGGCCTGCAGCATGACAAAATTTCTGAGTTGCACCCATCCAAACTTGACAACACTAAAAGAAATTTTACGTTCAAATTCACAAGGCTGATGAAAGTTCCCCCAACTTTTAAACGTGCAGTAACTATGGGTTAAAATAACATCCTGCCAAATGCTTTGATGGAAGGAGAACAGTGTGAAACAAAATTATCATTGCTTAAGTAAAAGAAGGCTGCCTTTATGGTAATTCATTTAGTATTCATTTTTATTTGCTTGTATTTTGTTTTGAGAACATGTGCTTTTTGTCATGGTGTGTGTCTCTGTGTAATATTGTGTTTTTGTATGCAGCTCTCCCTGCACCAGAAAGACTGTCTTATCTTTATCTTTGCTGAACAGCTTGATATACAAACATAATCTCAATTTCTTTAGTCAACATCTGTATGCTGATAAAACCACTTCAAATTTAAACACACAAAAGCAGTTTTTAAAATAAAAAATTGACAAAGCACAGAAAGAAGCAGTGGTTCCAACAATTTCAGAGACAGTTAAAACTAAGCCAACCAATTTACGTGAGGAGGACTTATATATAATAAGCCATACGGACAAATAATATTAGGCGCTAAAGTGCAAGGTATATTGTCAAGAAAATAACAAAGTTTTACATTTCACCACAGTCCACTAAACTACAGTGACGGCCAAAAGTAGGATTTCAAAGAACTTATTGTACTTAGATCTACAACCAGGGCATTTTTTCCATTAAAGGTCAAACTAAAAGCCAGTCACCCTCCAATAATCCCTCACATGCTAGAATTTATGCAAACTTTTAGCAGTTTCACAATAAATCAATATACCTTCACATTTAGGAGCCTAATAGCATCTAATGTCAAGGGGGGTCTGTAAAATTGGAAGTACAAAAAAGACCCGCCTGTTCCAAGTTTTTTGTCTTCTTTTTGTGGATCTGACCTTTAGTTGGACTTTAGGGTGTTGAGTAGACCTTTAGATGTTATCAAAGACACTATACATAGATGTGTTGTTAATTAAGTTTAACTTATCTGCTCAGTGTTGCTCTCACCACAATTGATGTTGGCAAGAAAGAGACTTCAAGAGAATGTGCACAAGGATTTGTACATGAATAAACATTTACTATCATACATGAGAATGAGTAAGCAAACCTATTGTGTATACGGGTCATTCCTACTATTCGGTGCCATTTCAGTGTGATCACTCTTCATCAAAAAATACAAAATTTTGAATTATTTTAACATTTCATCTAAAAGAGGGATTTTCAACCTATAAGAAAAATGTATTGGTCCAGCTAAGGATATTATATTATAATATTTTTTAAAATCAAAGTCTTTACCATGACGTGCCAAATGTCCACCCTGTTACAGGACATTCAATTTTCTATTAATAACTGTTTTGAATGCACAGTTATAGTAATATTTACATTTTCTAAAAGCTACAATGTCCCTTTTTAAAATCTGCAAGGAAATTTCAAGGAAGTATTTTAAACAAGCATTATATTGAAAGAAGACAGGTTCAGTTTTAAGACACAGTGTAATTTCAAAAGATTGTTTTTAGATTCAAAGGGAATATTAAAAAAAAATTGGCTCCATTTTTAAGTAACTTAATTTTGCTGATTCATTCCCTCCCAATAACCAAAGAGACATGCATTATGTTTGTTGATTTGATTTAATTAACAAAAGAAACACACAGGTAACAGGGTGGACAGAGGAGAAACAGGGTGGACAGGAGGTAACAGGGTGGACATAACATCAGTGACAAAAAATACCACCTTAAAGAAACTTCAAAAATCTACATGTAGCAGACATTCATCGTTTCTCAGATTTTCTCTCAGTTGTCTGTAGGCTCTATACTGCCATCGGATATTAAAGACGTGCCGCCTAAATCTGAGTAGTCCGTCATGAAATTCCCCTGCAAGTGCATCCTCTGTTGTCATGACAGTTGTCTTCACTGTAATTGTTGACTTTTTACCAGATACCTCTCCATCATTTAATTTTTCATTCTCTTCTAGAGACCACTTGGTAAAGGCTATCTCTGTGTTGTTAGGAGGTCTCAAGAGTGTGTGTGTTGTACTGAAACAGTCTTTGCATTCACCATATGCACAGACTTTGGATTTAGCATCACACATTGTTGCATCTACCATCTCTTCAATGTGTTTTGTTGCTGACAGACCTTGGACATACAGGGCATTGGCCATGAACTGTAAGTTCTCATGTGTCCTGCACTGACAGGTTTCACGATCAGCTTCTGTGGGCACCACAACCCAAAATGGTCTTAAGGTGCAGAAACAAGAATATGAGACCTGATGCTCAGTTTCTGAAAGAAACTTATGGTGCAGATTCTTCAGTGAATCAGTTAGCAAACGTTTCTGTTTTTTTATTTTCTTTTGAGTTAGTTTGCTTTCGTCCTGTTGTCATCCGACTGACGTAATCTCTTAAGAAGAAGGCCTTTATTTTCTGCTTGCAATCAACTGGTAATCTATTGCTTTCCTTTCTTTCAAAGGTTATGAGCCCTCCATCTTGTCTTTGACCACGCTTTTTTGAAAAGCCTAGAGCTGTCTGTGCAGCCCTCTGTAGCCTGTATTTCTTTATAATTTTTCCTATTGTCGTTTTTGCAATAATTTGCCTCTCTCGTTCCTTTTTGGTGTTTTTGTATTTATTCCTGATTTCCTCAATGATTGATTCCTGCAGTAATAGTCTTTTCCTAATTGTGTTGCTAACTGTTTCATGACGCAGCAGTGCATCCACTTTAGAACGTGGGGATTTTTTTTCCCCACCCAAACGCTGGCACCTCTTCTTGTATTTTTCTTTTTTTCTCTTTTCCTTTTCCAACAAGGCCTTTAGCTCTTTAATTTCATTCTTGAGTCTCCTTCTTCCCTGTCTAATATTCCTTCGTCCAACAATGTATTGCCTACAACACAGGAAATATTGTCACAATTATTATATATATATGTTTAGATAAATGTTTAGATACAGTATAAGATAGACGTTGGATATTATATGTTTATAATGTATTAGGCAGGTAGACTCACACACTCACTCACTCACTCACACACTCTCTCTCTCTCTCTCTCTCTCTCTCTTTCTTTCTTTCTTTCTTTCTTTCTTTCTTTCTTTCTTTCTTTCTTTCTTTTTAGGGCAAAATCACGTTTTATCATTCAAATACAAAATCTACCTAATCAGCAAAGCATTGAACTGTCAACTCTTCTTCTAACCTTGAGGGTCCTGGTTGCGGGGCATTTTCTGGCTCTAGGAAATATTCTGGACTTAGGGGAGGAGTATTCATAGCCTCAAATTCTGTCCTGCCTTTGGCACTAGCCCTCTGCTTTCTTTTCCTTTCTCGCCACTGCTTTCTCTGTGCTCTCTTCTGTCGTTCACTGAGATCTGCCACTTTCTTTTTTTTCCCCTTCCTCTCTGTCCTTTCTCCACTTCTCTTTCTCTTTATTGAGATATATCTGTCTTCTCTCAGGGTCAGCATCACGACGTGCTCGGTAGCGCCGCTGCTTCTCCGCAGCAGACATTGGTGCCATTCCCTGAAAAATGTATACTATTCAAAATCTTCTAAAAGTATATATATACAGGTTAATAATAATTACCAATACACACTTGTATAAATAACCCTAAACACCAATCTTCTATCATCTTACGTCCCCCCTGTTACCATGTGTCCTCCCTGTTACAGTGCATAGCAATAACAGGGGTGACGGTATCAGGGGGGAGATTTTATGCTAAACTTAGCCATTACTACTAGTATGATGAACAACAAGCTAGTACATGGTGACCACTAAGAACCATTTTTAACATGTTTATTAGCCATATTATAAAAATTACAAAAAAAAAATTGTTTCCACTATTAATAAGCGTAACAGGTTGGACGTGTTATGCTTTGCCACATTACAAAATCTTGCTAAAACATTGAAAAAAGGGTTGATTAAAGAGTGGTACTTACTCGTCTTCTTCTTGAAAGTTTTCCCTCCAAAATATGTTACATCCGGGAGTGTCATGTGACTAAAAGAATAATCAGGTGATGTACTGTAGGCAGTACTGTATACAGTACTGCCCAAAAGCACATGTGTATGTATGGAGCAGTAGTGCATGAATTCACAAATGCTGACACAGACAAGCATTACTTTTCTCTTGCCTGGCCCTGTGAGCGTTGAGCCATGTGATGCGAATGTATTATGACACTCTCTGCAGGCATACAAAATTAAACAGGGGCTCCCACAGAAGGAGCCATACGTACTTAGGCAATGATTTCCACTGCTTCATATATGCCGGGATATGCAGAGCTGCATACTTCTGTGCACACACACACACACACGCACACACACACACACACACACACACACACACACACACACACACACACACACACACACACACACAGATTTATTAATTCAGCTTTTACTTAATAATAAACTAAATCCTAAGAAACCATCAAGGTCACGCCTTCATGTTTAGTGATGCTGAAAGTGCAGTTAAAAGACTATTGAACAAACAAAGGAGTAATAGTCATAATAATGAAAGGATAAATAAAACACAATCAAATAATAAGAGAAGACAGTTTAAGAGGTGTGTAACCATGGTTTGATTTTTGTTTCATTTTATGGTGTAAACAGAAATAACTTGTTCATGGAACAAAATCTTCTACTAAGAAAGTGTTAGATTTCACATTATGTACCCTTGAATGTAGAATACAGGACATCCTATTTTGGTCACAAAACTGCAAATGTTATTTAGACGTTCAGTCCTGCATTTCTTCATCTTTTTCTTACTTCGTTTCCATTTGCTCTTTTTTTTAAATAAATATATGTGGGTACTGTCATAAATACCATCATTGATTCTTTATTAAGGACTCTTTCTTTCTAGTCTTCATCACCATCTTGTTATTAATTTGCAATGATGTAACACTCAAATCCTGTTATCTTAATGTGTGTCTCTTCGCTCTGACCCACCGTGTAGCGACAAACGTCCCAAAAGACACATTCTTGATTAGGTTATCAAAGTATTACATTCTCTTTGATTTCTTTGGCTTGGGAACTTTACATAAAGCAAAGCCAAGCAAATATGCTGCAATAAAATTTCAAAAGTTCAATTATTTGTGCTCATCATTTGTGATGATGGCATATAAGGATGTCTCCACTGCAATTTTTTTTCCAGGATTATAAAATATTTCCATAATTATCTTGAATATTTTTAGTTTTTGTTTATGTGTTTGTTGTTGGATAGAGAAACTATGGACATCCTAAAGTGGTCAAATATTGTGATTACCTCAGAATAAAAACTTTTTACCTTTTTACTTATCTTAAATTTAACAATAGCCCTCAGTGTCATCACACAAAAATGTCTGAGTCTGAAGAGATCGTCTGGCCACAACCTGCTCAATGATTGATCAATTTCCAACTTTAAAGTGACATTTAAAAAAAAAAAAAGATAAAGAATGAAAAACAAATTTATGGTGTGCCAAGATTAGTTTCACTAGTTTCTGCAGATCTCTTTTGTTCCATTATAATGATGAATCACACCTATAGTATGAGGTTTCTTCACTGAACACATCTCACTATGATTGCATGCATGTCTGTCTTTGATCTGAAAGATCCATGCCTTCTTTTCTACAAATACAATAAACAGATTAGTGAAAGTGGACAGCACAAAGTCAGATTCAGATTACAAGTATGCAAAGACCCAGTTAGTGTACATGGATAGAAGTTTCTTTTTTCATGCACAGAAAATGCCAAATAACGTTCGATGTCTTTTATAATAGAATACCTGTGGGTAACTCACCAGTGAGACTATGTGAGGATGTGTGAATGTATATTTGTATGAATGCTTGCTTGTTTTTCTTTCAAGTAGAGTAGATAAGAGGGTGGGGCAGAGAGGGGAGAGGATGAAAGAGATGCAAAGAAAGAGAACGTAGAGCGAGTAGTGACAACTGCATTTTCATGCATAAAATATTCTTGTTACATGCACATGACAGGATTCACTGTTTTCTCACTGGCAGTGTGTTGCATTTTTTTCAAATCATATGTAGCCTAATTCCGACCACGTTGCCGAGTGGAGGCCGCATGGTCTCAAAAGCCAATTTTAAGTTTTGTGATTTTTAAAGACGTTAGAATGCCCTGGAGGACGGGGCTGTGGCCCCCCCACACCCTCTAGCAGATTATTACATGAAGGAACCTTTTAAAAGACAAAAAACAAGCGCGTCCATGCTCACAGGTGTACACACGGGTGATCACACCCACAAACTACACCCTTTTTGGCTCCTACCTCAAAGCACACTGTGTTCTGCTGATCTTATGTGCTGCACAATAATGTTTAACATTTAGTTTTTACTGTCATATTCCCATATATCATTGTGATGTTGTTTATTCTATTACTCTTGTTCTCTTCTGCTTGCTTTCTTTTTTCTTTCTCAGCAGGTGATCCAGGTGATTGATATATGCATTTTTTTTCTCTGCCCGTTCTGTTGGTTTTTGTCTTTTGCCCTTCTCCCCCGTCCCTCTTCTCAGCTGTTTCTCTTTCCCTCTTTCTTTCTCCCCTTCTTTCCCCCAGTCAAGTCTGTCCCGTATTCAGTAAGTGAAAATAAAATAAACAATAAAAGGTGAATCAAATGGACCATTACGGCAAGGCTGGGATGGTCAGTTTGGTAAAGTAAATCCGTTGGGCATCTTTCTTTGCCTTTAGACAACAATTCTGATGGCAAAAGAGCCAAACGGGACAGGCCAAAAAAAAAAAAAAAAAAAAAAAAAAAAAAAAAAAAAAAAGACGTTAGAATGATAGGATGCAAGCAGAAGTTAAATTAATAAAATTTCATAGAGAAAATGTATAAACTTATCTCACACAATCTTTCTATGAATCTCCAAGACCAGGAAGAAGCCATAAATAGTCTCTCAAAGGTATTCTTTGCTGCTCTGATGCTCTGCATCAAATCAAAACTGAAGAACCTGTTTGTTTGGCCAAAGTGCGCTGAGTGCCCCAGTCTAGTGAAGTCAGAATGCAAGTACTGACACACACAGTGAACAAGAATATAGGCATCCAGCAAAGCAAGGTACAGTACAAAGCAGCAGCTGAAGTGGAAGTGACCTCAGCACACTGTGGGGTCAAGTAGTTGCCCTGCACTTCATTCACTAAAGAGAGGTTCAGAATGTGGTTTAAACAGCTAAAGTAAACATTCTGAATACTCGGAATTACTACAGAACCGTAACAGTAACACTCAGAATGATGTGGATACTTCTGTCTGAACTCTGAAAATAAAAGAGTACCAAGTTGTTGGTGTAGCATTAAAGAAATAAGATTTTTTTTACATGTTTAAAGGAAAAAGCTAATGCATGTGATATTTCAGACTCCAAATATTTATAAATTAAATGCTTACACGTATTTTTATTTTACTAAACACTAAAGAAATACTTTTGAAGTATACAAAAAGGTCAAGAAATTAGAATAAGTTGAAAGAAAAATATAAAGACTACTGAGTTATACAGTTATCAGTCAAAGCAGCAGTATTAACAAGAAAAACATCAGAGACGTCCACATTTCAATACATGACATTTATGCTATATTAGTCCTTAAAGTAATACTTCAGATTACACAGCTTTCTCTTAAAATTATACTAAGCTAAAGTAAAACTAACTCTGGAGAAAGCAAGGCAGAAAATATCAAGACCAACTTCAAAAATGGGAAGCTACACCTTTGCAAAAAGAAGAAAGTTATATTTTTGCATATGTAAACATGGGAAAATAAAATAAAAACACATTTTAAACTTAAATAATAACTACAAGCAGTTACCAATAGATTTGAAATTTTTTAAATTTTCTTTTCTTTATTCATTTATTTATTTAAATTAACTCTTTTGGTGGGCTTTTGTGTGTGTATCATTGTGTTAGTACTGTCAGCCAGTGTCCCCGTAGGTAACCTGTGCAGCACAGCCTCTAGTTCATGGGCTGAAGATAGTTCTCGGTTAGCAGTGTGTTAGCAGACTGCTGGGTGCTATCGATAACACATCTACCAGTGTCCAAAGTATGTGGTACAACCAGCCTGTGGGGTTTCAGTGCTTGTGCTTATTGGTCAGTCAGCCCCAGAGAAGAGACAAGTTTTACAAAGTGATGCAATAAAACTGTTAAAAATAATGAAAAGTGCCACTGTCTATGCTTTTCATCATTTTTTTTTTCATCTTTGATCTTTTCTTTGCTCTTTTCTCGTTCTTAGTCATCTCTGAAATAGGTGAAGTGTGTCTCTCCTACTTACTTACCACTTACTACAGGACACTGACCCAAGTGTGGTTGTCAGTTAAGAAACAGAGAAAATCTTTGATTGTAACTCAGCTTACATTATATTTAATTTTTAGTCATTTGATTGTCATATCAATTGATAACAGTTAACATTAGTTAACTTAAGTCTTATATTAGTCTTAAATGTTCCCCCCAATACATAGTCTTCATTAATTACACTCTTTCTCATTACTATTCATTTTAATTAATTAATTTCATTAATTTTAATTCTTTTTCTTTACCTTTAACGTGTAGCACTTCTGATGACAGTAATGTTTCCAAAGCAAAAGACAAAATAGAGGACATACAGTCTTTTTACCTCTACAATGCCTTTACAGCAGCGGTCCCCAACCTTTTTTGCGACACGCACCGGTTTATGCCCGACAATATTTTCACAGACCGGCCTTTAAGGTGTCGAGGATAAATACAACAAAATAAAACTAGTACCGGTACCGAAAAAAAGAAGATAACACACGTGAAAAGACCCAGGAAAACCGAGTTAACGATAAAAACGATAACAAAATAAAGCTGAAAACCGATTAAAACCCTGAAAACCATACATTTCACACCTGAGCCTCAACTCTCGCGGCCCGGTACCAAACGACTCCCGGACCGGTACTGGTCCGAGGCCCGGGGGTTGGGGACCGCTGATTTACAGGGTGCAAAGTTCCAGGAGAAAGCATAACTACTTTATTTCATTTCAACATACTTTAGTCGAATAGACTGAATAATCTTAAAAAATATGTGAAAAGTGCAAGACTAAATTATGTTTAGATGAACAATATAAATTTGCAATGTAGGATGGACGTGAAATGAATTTGCAAAGCAACCTCTGAATTGCCATTATTGTCATGTAAGAGTATCCTTCTGTTCGGATTTGTCATATGTTAGCACCTGCACCAGGTGGTCTGCCTTTCATCTCTACAGATCACAGGTGTGAGAACTTTGCTCTGCTCTCATTATGAAACCAAATTCAATTATGTAATAAGAGGCCTCAGCTCCTATGAAGTTGAATAGAATTGATCTTGATAAGGAGCAGAGACCCGTGAAATCTGCAGGGTCTGTGACCCACAGACCAAATAATAAGAAATACTGAGAAGATAGATGAGGCTGCCATGATGAGCAGAGACCTGGTGTGTCTGAGTGTTAGTGTGTATGTGTCTCCACAGTTCAAAACTTGGTATCATATACAATCTACACTTTTGTTAGTGGATTGTCTGTGTACGTGTGGATGATTTCTAATACATATTTGTGTCTGAAAGACAGCGCTTAACAAAGTACGAATAAGTAAACAGACAGGTGTACACCCACAGGGACTGATGTCATTCAGATAAACTGAGTAACTAATGAACTGATTCTCCCCTGCCAGCCAAAGCTGTACACATGTCCAAAGCACTGTACTTTCATGTCAGTTTGCTATTTCACAAGGGGCGGTCAACTTACTGCGCCACTCACAATCGATCCTTGCTATGAATGAAAAATTACTGTGACAAAAACTCCTGCATATAGACAGCTCTGCTGATCTTAATTGCATGAACCATGTTTTCAAAATTAAAACTGTAATCATCTCAGACTTTTTGAAATACTGGTGATTATTTTGTTAACATAGGATAAGAAAAATCTTTATTAGTGTGGACTGACTGTAGAGCACACGTCTTGACTGTAATGACTGTAAAGAAACAGAAGTGGGTGCATATGTTTGAGTTTATTTTGGATTTACTCTAATCCACAAAGAGTCAAGTACACTCACCTACACTCCCACTGATATGTTGTTGTTGATATGTTTGGCTTGTCCCTGTGGCAAACTGTCATGATCCTGGGTCCTTTTGACCCAGCGTTTTGTGTTTTCTCTTCGCGATTTTGGTTCTGTTCTTCCTCTGGTTAGTGTTTACTCTGTTCTGCCCGTGTGTTCCTGTATCTAGTCCGCGTTTCTTAGTTTGTGTCCTTTCATGTGTAAGTTCCTGTTTTATTGTGAAGGTCTGTGTCTTACAGTGGGGCAAAAAAGTATTTAGTCAGCCACCGATTGTGCAAGTTCCCCCACTTAAAATGATGACAGAGGTCAGTAATTTGCACCAGAGGTACACTTCAACTGTGAGAGACAGAAGGTGAAAAAAAAATCCATGAATTCACAAGGTAGGATTTGTAAAGAATTTATTCGTAAATTAGGGTGGAAAATAAGTATTTGGTCACCTCAAACAAGGAAAATCTCTGGCTCTCACAGACCTGTAACGTCTTCTGTAAGAAGCTTTTCTGTCCCCCACTCGTTACCTGTATGAATGGCACCTGTTTGAACTCATCATCTGTATAAAAGACACCTGTCCACAGCCTCAAACAGTCAGACTCCAAACTCCGCCATGGCCAAGACCAAAGAGCTTTCGAAGGACACCAGGAAAAGTATTGTAGACCTGCACCAGACTGGGAAGAGTGAATCTACTATAGGCAAGCAGCTTGGTGTGAAAAAATCAACTGTGGGAGCAATCATCAGAAAATGGAAGACATACAAGACCACTGATAATCTCCCTCGATCTGGGGCTCCACGCAAGATCTCATCCCGTGGGGTCAAAATGATCATGAGAACGGTGAGCAAAGATCCCAGAACCACACGGGGGGACCTGGTGAATGACCTGCAGAGAGCTGGGACCAAAGTAACAAAGGTCACCATCAGTAACACACTACAACGGCAGGGAATCAAATCCCGCAGTGCCAGACGTGTTCCGCTGCTGAAGCCAGTGCATGTCCAGGCCCGTCTGAAGTTTGCCAGAGAGCACATGGATGATACAGCAGAGCATTGGGAGAATGTCATGTGGTCAGATGAAACCAAAGTAGAACTTTTTGGTATAAGCTCAACTCGTCGTGTTTGGAGGAAGAAGAATACTGAGTTGCATCCCAAGAACACCATACCTACTGTGAAGCATGGGGGTGGAAACATCATGCTATGGGGCTGTTTTTCTGCCAAGGGGACAGGACGACTGATCCGTGTTAAGGACAGAATGAATGGGGCCATGTATCGTGAGATTTTGAGCCAAAACCTCCAGTGAGAACTTTGAAGATGAAACGAGGCTGGGTCTTCCAACATGACAATGATCCAAAACACACCGCCCGGGCAACAAAGGAGTGGCTCCGTAAGAAGCATTTGAAAGTCCTGGAGTGGCCTAGCCAGTCTCCAGACCTCAACCCCATAGAAAATCTGTGGCGGGAGTTGAAAGTCCGTGTTGCTCGGCGACAGCCCCAAAACATCACTGCTCTCGAGAAGATCTGCATGGAGGAATGGGCCAAAATACCAGCTACTGTGTGTGCAAACCTGGTAAAGACCTATAGTAAACGTTTGACCTCTGTTATTGCCAACAAAGGTTATGTTACAAAGTATTGAGTTGTATTTTTGTTATTGACCAAATACTTATTTTCCACCCTGATTTACGAATAAATTCTTTACAAATCCTACCATGTGAATTCATGGATTTTTTTTTCACATTCTGTCTCTCACAGTTGAAGTGTACCTCTGGTGCAAATTACTGACCTCTGTCATCATTTTAAGTGGGGGAACTTGCACAATCGGTGGCTGACTAAATACTTTTTTGCCCCACTGTATGTGAGTGTTTTCAGTTTGCCTCCCTAGTCTCGTCATGTTAATTACTCCCAGCTGTGTTCCCACCTGTATGTAATCCCCCTGTGTTCTCTGAGTGTATTTAAGTTGTGTCTTCTGTCATAGTAGTTGCTGGTTCGTCTGTATTGTTTCCCCTCGGTCTCCCTGTATGTATTTTCCCGGACCTCCCTGCACCGTCATTCCTGGTTTGTGTTGTTAGTTTACCCAGTTTAGGTTTCGGTTTCATGTTCACACCCCGTTGCTGTTTGTACCCACTGCTGTAAATAAACACTCACCTGCACCAGAGCTGCCGCCTTTTGGGTCCTTACTACAAATCCACACGGCTTGCCCGGCAAACCGTGACACAAACTGAAAATTCCAGCTTGAAAATCTCAATTTTGGAGTAGGGACTTCTTTTTTTGGTCAACATCTCAATTCATGAAGATGTAAAACTTGCTTCACTGTGATGACACATCCAAATAACTTGTACTTATAATTGTTTGATTGACTGAATAGAGGATCTTGGAATCTCAGTTGTTTCGAAATGGCTCCAAGAGACATGCGTAAATCTATAATTCACCTTCTTCACTGAGTTGCTTGGACTTCTCCACTGTTCTAAGTGTTGGTAAAGGTAATGAGTTCTGTCAAACAAATCTTTTTCATGGTGGCAAAGAGAAACTGCCAAGTGTTGTTAAGTTAATAAGCCCTGACAACAACTGGCAGGTGAAGATGAAGTTAATAGGCCTTAGCCTCATTAAGTTGAAAAAACAGTGCCACTTGAATGCATGTATATATTATTCATATATACTTTTTTTTTTTAAATCAAAGTTTTTTTTATTAACAAAAGGTTTTTGTACAATCACAAACAACAAATTAAACATTCAAGCAGTAGAGCATACTGCTTAAAAAAACTGAAACCCCACCCACCCATCTGCCAGAATTAAAGGAAAGAGAGGGGGAAAAAAAACATTTACATCTACAGATATAAATGCACATTTATACATAATTGTACAGAGGCAGATATTGTCCATCTTTCCATTTGTCAATAAATGTCGGAAATGGTTGCCAGGTAGTGTAGAAGCTGGACGTGGATCCTTTGAGGGAGCATCTCATCTTTTCCAGTTTAAGATACTGCATAATGTCTGTGATCCATTGTGAACATGAAGGTGGAGAGGAGTCTTTCCAATGTAACAACATACGTCTCCTAGCTAACAGAGTGCAAAAGGCTATGGTTTTCAGCTTGTGTTTTTTCAGATGCCACTCCTGCGGGACGGATGATCTGATATCCTCGTGTTGGTGTTGTTCCCACACCATCATGAAAATGTTGTTCCAGCTTCAACATTGCAAGTGACCAATCACATTGTTGTGACGTTATTCCTTTGCGCGCCAAGCCATTCGTGCATTTATGAAATTCCAATGTTACAAGGACAATATCAATTCTGCTTACTGTTTATTAAAGGGTTACGGTTAGGGTTAGGGTCAGGGTCCGTTGATCGGTGGACAGAGGCGGTTTCACGCAGCTTAAGTACAGTTTTTTGTTTTACGCCGGTTTTTCCCGAAGTTGCAAAAGTATGACGTCACAACATTCTGATTGGTCACTTGCAATGTTGATACTGGAACAACATTTAGTATGATGATCTGGGAACAACACCAACACAAGGATATCAGATCAACCCTGCGGGACGGTACCGAATAGACCAGCAAAGGGACATGGATCAAATGGCTCTCCTAAAATTTTTGACAAAGTAGTGAAAACCAATTGCTGATGAAGCATTGGACATGTCCAAAACATATGTAGAAGGGTGGCTGGAGCCTGCTTACATTTATCACAGGTAGGATCCAGATCTGATCTAAATCTGGACAGTTTAGTCTTTGACCAGTGTAGTCGATGTACAATTTTAAACTGAATAACACTATGACGTTGACAAATTGAAGATGAATAGATCCTTCTTATTTAGCCAGTCTTCTCCTAAAATTTCAACATTTAAATATTTTTCCCACTTTAATTTTAGATGATTGAGAGTGGTTGAGCTGTGTTGGATTACTTTATTATAGATGTTACCAATAATTAGTTTCTGATCAAATGCAACTTTAAAAATAGCAGAGAAACTGGTGGACGAGAGGGGACGCAATCAGTATGTGAGGATACAGACAGAATACCATTTTTACACCAGACGTGAAAGCCCCCACCGGATAAGGAGAGGGCAAATATATGGTTTCTAATAACTCAAATTTCAAATTTCAAATTCAAATTCAAATTTCAAATCAAATTCAAATTTTATTTGTCACGTACACAGTCATACACAGTACGATATGTAGTGAAATGCTTGGACAACTGCTCGTGACCTAAAGAAAACAAAAAAGGAAAAGGCTATGAATAAGATAGGAAATAAATATGAAAAATTAAAAAGGGTAAATTTAACTAAGAAGGAATAAAATATAAATTAAGGTTAAAAATGAAATAACTGTACAACACAAATTAGAATGAAGGGTAAATTTAACTGGGAAGGAATAAGATAAAATATATAAATTAAAGTTGAAAATAAAATAACTGTACAACAAAATACACAATATAGAACTATATAAGAATGTATGAAGAAATCTAAATATAAATAAATATATACACAATAACAGCAGCTGTACAAGTATTAACCGGAAATGAAGAATATAGTGACCAGTGTTGTGCAAAAAAACAATGTGTGCAAAAACAATGTCCAGAAAGTCCAGTGTGTGTGTAAGAACCATATGTGTGGGTCAGTACTGTGTGGTGGTGTGATTGAGAGACCGTATCGCCTGCGGGAAGAAGCTCCTCCTCAGTCTCTCTGTGTTGGTCTTCAGGGAGCGGAATCGCTTTCCTGACCTCAACAGAGAGAACAGTCTGTTGTTGGGATGGCTGAGGTCCTTCACGATCTTCCTGGCCTTGGTCCAGCACCGCCTGCTGTAGATTGAGTGCAGGTCAGGGAGCTCGGAGCGGATGGTGCGCTCAGCTGACCGCACAACCCTCTGTAGAGCTCGTCTGTCCTGCATGGTGCTGTTCCCGAACCAGGTTAAGATGTTTCCCGCCAGGATGCTCTCTATGGTGCACGAGTAAAAGTTCCTGAGCACCTTGGAGGGCAGTTGGAAGTCTCTCAAGCGTCTGAGGTGGTAGAGACGCTGTCGGGCCTTTTTCACCACGGTGTTGATGTGACAGGACCATGACAGGTCCTGCGTGATGTGAACTCCGAGGTATTTGAAGCTGTCCACTCTCTCCACTGGGCACTCGTTGATGACGGGGGTCTGGTAGTTCCTCTCCTGCTTAGTGCTGAAGTCCACTATCAGCTCCTTTGTCTTACTGACGTTTAGAAGGAGGTTGTTCCTCTGGCACCAGTTCTCCAGATTCCTAATCTCCTTCAGGTAGGCCGTCTCGTTGTTATCAGAGATCAGGCCCACCACGACGGTGTCGTCAGCAAACTTGATGATGGTGGTGGAGCTGGTAGTGGCCACACAGTCATATGTGTACAAAGAGTACAGCAGGGGGCTCAGAACACACCCCTGGGGGGCTCCAGTGCTGAGAGTGGTGGAGGCTGAGACATGTCCGCCCATCCTTACTGCCTGTGGTCTGCCAGTTAGGAAGTTGGAGATCCACTGACACATAGATGAGCTGAGTCCCAGATGTTCCAGCTTGGTGGTGAGTGTGGAGGGAATTATGGTGTTAAATGCAGAGCTGTAGTCTATGAAGAGCATTTTAACATAATTCCCCCTTCTAGTGTCCAAGTGAGTGAGTGATGTGTGGAGGAGATGAGAGATGGCATCGTCTGTGGAACGATTTGGACGGTAAGCGAACTGTAGTGGGTCCAGTGTGTCTGGTAGTGAAGAAATGATGAAGTCTCTGACCAGGCGTTCAAAGCACTTCATCACTACTGAGGTGAGGGCTACAGGGCGATAGTCATTGAGAGAAGCAGGGTGGGGTTTCTTCGGGACAGGAACAATGATGGACTCTTTGAAGCATGTGGGGTTCACCGACTGAGATAAAGAGATGTTGAATATCTCAGTGAACACAGGAGCTAGCTGGTATGCGCAGTCTCTTAGGATACGACCTGGGATGCCGTCTGGTCCTGCTGCTTTCCTGGTGTTCACTCTTTTGAAGGCTCTCCTTACTTCATGCTCGGAGATGACGAGCACGTTTCCGGTGCTGGCAGTATCTTCCTGTCTGCAGCCGTTAGCGCCGCTAACACTAGCATTGTTGGAGTCCTTAGCTGCAGCCTCGAAGCGAGCATAGAAAGTGTTCAGCTCGTCTGCCAGAGTCACGGCCGCGTTCGTCATACCGGTTGTTGGTGCTTTATAGTCTTTATAACTTTATAACTGGTGAAAAGAGACAAAGACTATGTAGCCTGGACTTTTTCCTAAACTGATTCCAAATACAAATTGAGTTTAACTGGATTAGAAGTATAGTGAGAGACTGGCCTGACTGAAGGGATCTCGATGCACAGCAGTGCTCGCAGAGACACCTGTCCACAGGATGAGCTCTCCAGGAGGAGCCAGCTTGGAACCACCAGATGATCAGTGCCATCCATTCAGGGGAGCAGTACACTGATATTGGCTGACCAATAATAAAACAGAAGGTTAGGCAGAGCTAGTCTACCATGTAGGCGTGGTCTTTGCAGGATGCTCTTTCTTATACGTGGGTTCTTCTTGTTCCAAATGAATAATGAAATTAACTTGTCTAGAGAGCTGAAGAAATGTTTGGTCAGATATATAGGGAGGTTTTGGAATAGATAAAGGTGCCTTGGCAACAGGTTCATTTTAATTGAATTAATCCTCCCACAGAGGGAAAGGGATAATAAGTTCCAGCAGTGGATGTCCTTTTTCAGACTCTCCAACATTGGCAGGTAGTTTATTTTATAAAGATCTTTGTAACAGCTGGAGATCCAGATTCTGGGGTATTTAAACTTTTTATTATTTATTTTGAATGGTATTAGATTAGATGGGATATTTTTTGCAGCTGCATTGATTGGGATGAATTCACTTTTCTGAGGATTTATTTTGTAGCCGGACATTGAACCGAATCTTTGCAGAATGCTTAGTAGTTTCGAGGCGTTTAGGGTGGGGTCAGTTATAAAAAGCAATAGATCGTCTGCGTAAAGTGAAACTTTGTATTCTTGGACTCCTCTGACGACTCCTGTGATACTGGTATCTTGCCGTATGGCTGATACTAAGGGCTCTATAGCAATGACAAACAAAAGTGGAGATAGGGAGCAGCCCTGCCTAGTGCCCATGTGGAGTTTAAAATAAGAAGAGATCGTATTATTAGTACGCACAGCTGCCATTGGTGAATTGTAGAGTTATGAATCTGGGGCCAAAACCAAATTTACTCAAACTATAACTAAACTGGAGGTAGCCCCACTCCACCTGGGGCCTGTTCTTCGTACCGCGCTAAGTGAGTTAGCTGGATGAGATTGTTGACGATTTCGCGTGATCCTGGATCGTTCGGTTCCCCGAAGCCCATCCGGGACTTGCTGTCATAGCAACAGAGCCGTAAGCGTAAACCTGCTGGGGAGCAGGTTTACTTTATGTAAACAGGATTAGATCGCGGCCACGCAGGTATGTCCGCTTCATTTATACGAAAGCAACAGCGATATTTTACCACTGTTTCACCATAAATAAATAACATCAATGTAACTAAAGATAATGCAGCACTTGATCCTTTTATTGATGTCACACAGATACATACAGGTCATTTCCTAAAAAAGGGAAATGAACTATTAACATTCTATTACATGTATATGATTATTACAGATGTAATTCATATTTCAGAGTAGTAATTGTAAATTACTTCATGTAATCAAGATGAGAGACCACGGCTATAAAAGCGAAGGTGGATTTGGGAAGCCTGTCGCAGCCATGTCCTGTCCGTATACGCGACCAACCCATTGCGGAAGGTGCAAGATTGATCAGGAGAGTCCTCAGAATTCAGCGTATATTGCGGGATAGACAGGATCCTTTAGCTCAGCGCGACAGTGTGCTCATTGAGAGATATCGATATTCCCGTGAGGGTATTATTTACTTAACCAACTTGTTGACGAGGGGGTGCAGGACCACCACCTGTCTTTTTTTCCTCTGCCCTTTTCTTGGTTGCTGTTATGAACAAACTAACAGAGTATTAGAGTATTACAGGCCAGTATTACCTTGCCAAGAGACGAAAAGCAATCTAAGAGATAAATATTACCATTCTGTAGAATACTCCTGTATTCCACTTTTACTTGTTCCCATGTTCTTGTGGGTCCTGTTGTGGCTCTAATGTGAAAGGGGATATAATATAACATATTATAATATAATATAATGCCATATGATATTGGACAATATAGTGTCATATGATAGATCTACCCTACCGCCTACTGGTGTTGGCCAGAGGGGCCGATGGCGCGATATGGCAGCCTGGCTACAACCGTAGCTGCCTCCACCAGTGTGTGAATGTGGGAGTGAATGAATAGTGGTATCGTAAAGCGCTTTGGGTGCCTTGGAAAGCGCTATATAAACCCAATCCATTATTATTATTATTATTAAATTACCTACAAGTTTGATTTGTCAGCAACATTCTGCCAGCCCTCTCTCCTTGCTTTTGCAGCCTTTGCAGTGTTCTCTTGCGTTTTAATTAAACTCTGAAACTCCTGAAATCCCTCACTCATGAGTTCTTGCTCTGGTGCCGGAAAATACCGAGCACGCCCCTTCGACATTTTCGCCGACCAATCAGCGGGTTGCCGATCAATGTTTCTACTATCGATGCGTAGCCCCTGTTGGGCCACCCAGTGATGTCACATTACTGCGTCCAGCTGTACTAATCGTCAACAGCAGGTGTGTTCGGGGAACCGGATTAGCGCGCTCACGGTTAGCGCGATGGTTTGGTCTTGGATGTTTCATTTGATCTTGGATGTAGTAAGCGACGTACGAAGCACAGGGCCCTGGTCGAAGGCCTTCTCAATCTTTGCATCGGTGTTTAGCAGTGAAATCGGCCGGTATGAGCTACATATGAGAGGGTCTTTGTTCTTTTTCAGGATGAATGAAATAACCGCTCCTCGCATAGTTGGAGGGAGAGTGCCAGATGAATAGGACACTGAAAAGACTGACAGCAGAAGTGGTGCAAGTTCGTTAGAAAACATTTAAAAAAATTCAGATGGGAAACCATCTGGTCCAGGGGACTTGCCACTTTGCATTCCACCAATCGCCATCATGACCTCCTGGATAGAGAGGTCCCTTTCGAGTTCGGTAACCAGTTTAGGGTCAACTGTGGTTATACTGAGGTGATTAAGAAGGTTGCCCATAGCAGACTCATCTTGGCTATATCTAGCCGCAAAATATCATCTAATAGCTGTTTCAAGTGCTCAGTGTCAGCTTTTTTTCTCGCTGCTGAGAATGAGATACTTTGGCCCCGAAGATAGGCTTTAAGTGACTCCCATATAACTGAAAAAGACATCCCAGGGGTCTGGTTTTGTTCAAGAAAGTCTCTAATCTCAGATTTTTTTAAATTCATGAATGCTTCTGAGAGAGTAAAAGATGATTAAACCTCTAGGGGCTGTATATGCGATTGGCACCAGGGATGTGCATTCTCATCACTAGGGAGGCATGGTCTGAAATAACAGTAGATTGATAATTGCAAGTGTTACACTGTTGAAATGATGGGCCAACTCATCTCCCGTGCAACATATTTATTTTTACAGAAAACTGTAAAAACAGAAAAATAAGACAATCAGTTCTCTTTGGCGCGCAGGCCGTACGCTGCCTCTTCGCCGCTGACATTACTTTATACAAGTAACTTATACAATTTCACATTCACATGCACCACCTTTGTAAACTGGTTAAATCACACAAATACATTTTACTATACACATGAATAACATAGTGAACTCTCATTACAGTTTTATCTTGTTTTTACTACTGTTTTAATCTATTTATGAACCTGTCTTCTTAACTGTATTTGATAAACTAGATCTCTTTCAAATAAATGTTTTTCTTAACATATTTCTACAGCATTCACTCTTCATGAACTAAACATAAAGCAATTCACATTTCCTCTTATTGTGCAAAATATATATCTTGTGGCTTTAACCCAAAAATACACCTGCACCGAGCTCACAGAGTTTCGGTACAGTCTAACCCTTGGATCGGCACAGGCTAACAACTGGACCAACTTGGAAATTAGCTCTTTAGCTTAACATTCGCCACACACAAGACATTTATCATTAATCGCCACTGCTGTCTGTCACTTTTATAACATCTGTTTATATTATCAACCACCCAGCTTACCTGTAAAAACAGAAAAATAAGACAATCAGTTCTCTTTGGCGCGCAGGCCGTACGCTGCCTCTTCGCCACTGACACTACTTCTTCTAGTGTAGCGTCAGCTACCGAGGACCGAGCGCCCGTACAGGACCGAGCGCCCTCTGCTGGCGGAACTTATACAACAGTAAAACTTACATTGCAGTGGCCTTACTAAAAGAAAATGTCCTTGAGTATAAAATAAAATGGGGGGCTACTATTTTCATGTCTCTGTCTTTAACATAGTGCCACACAAGTTTCAACCAGTGCAAGAGCACGTTTATCAAAGTGAAAAAGTAATCTATCCGAGAGAATGTTTTGTGGACAGGAGAGTAGTAGGAGTATGCCCTTGATGAAGGGTTATGAAAACACCAAATGTCAACAATTCCGTGGGATTGGAGAAAGCATGTAATAATTTCTGCGAATTTTGATTTAGGAGTATCCTTATTAGAGCTTTGGTCTAGGCAAGGGAGCACACAGTTTATGTCTCCAGCTAAGATTAGATTGTATGTTATCATATCTGGAATTTGTGAGAGTAAATTGACAAAGAAGTTTTCATAATCCAAGTTGGGGGCATAAATGCTGGCTAAAATTAGTCTGAGTCTATAAAGTTGGCCAGCCACAGTAATATAACGGCCCATAGGATCAGATAAAATGCTCGATACAGCAAAAGGGACGCTTTTACCAATAAGGATGGCCACTTTTTTTTTATTTGCCTGTCCCGTTTGGATCTTTAGCCATCAGAATTGTTGTCTGAAGGCCAAGAAAGATGCCAAGTGGATTTACTTTACCAAGTGGATCATCATGGCCTTGCCATATTGGTCCATTTGAGTGACCTTTATTATAATTATGTATTTATTTTATTTTCAGTTTTTAAAGATGGGGGGGTGTTGCAGTGACGTGCCCGTGAGCTCCGCTGGCAGCCAGCTGTGCCAGAGTGACCGAGTCCCAGGCCGAGAGGCCGAGGGCACCCCACCCCCGAAGTGGCCTGAGCGAGCCCCAGGCTCCAGGCCCCGATAAGCAGCCACCAAGGAGTGAGCCGGTGTGTACCTGGACACCCATCCCTGGACACAAAGAACCACCAACGCACCGATGTCTGAGGGCGTCTGCCTGGCTATCACTCAGAATGAAATAGCATAGCACCTTAATAAACACCTTAAATAGTGCAAACATCATTTATCCAGCCCATTATGTGGTATTAACGAAGTAATTACACTGTGCACCAAACCTCGCGTATTGCGAAGCCTCATCATCGGGTACTGGCTAGAAACAAAAGTCAGTCAGGAGGGGAACTTCACCCAGCAGTTTCACTCGGTAAGACAACGTTTTTCACGTATACCATTGCCTTCTCTGGATCCAGAAACTCCTTACTCTCGCCCCTGAAAGATATACGCAGTCTCGCTGCAACATTATTCCGTAGCGGACATCTTGACACCATCGAAGCAGGTTCTTCACGTCGTTAAAAGCGGAGCGAACTTTGGCAATGCTCGTGGTGTGATCAGGGAAGATGGCCACAGGGTTCCCCTTGTATTGCAACGGACCCCGCACCCGGGCCTGTCATAACACATTGACGCAGTCTTGGCAGTAATGGAGTTTGGCGATGATAACTCGAGGTTTCCCGTTAAATCTTCTGGGAGCAAGGCCTCTATGTGAGTGGTCCACCAGGATTTCTTTATCCAGTTGCAGAACTTCTTTCAATAGAGTAGAAACTGAGCGGGTCGAGCTGGAACCGGCATCCTCCGCAACACCTACAATATGAATATTGCACCTCTGCATTCTTGCCTCCATATCTTCGTTCTTTTCTTTTAAGCTAGCCAGCTCAGTCTGTAATCCTGCAACCGTCTCTTGGAGGCTGACAACCTTGTCTGACCATGATGATAAACCCTCTTCCAGGTCGCTAATAGCGGACTTGACGTTGTTAATTTCTGAGCGGACTGCTACGGTGTTGTTAGCAATCTCCATCTTAACTTCTCTTAGTTCGTTCTTGAGGGAGTCGAAATCCTCTGCAAGCGCACTTTTCAGTTCTGATGTGATAATCGTGGAGATATCGTCTTTCAGAGAGGAGAGGATGTCTAATTTCAGACCTTTATACTCCATCGCGGTGCCTGACTGTGAGCTAGGCAATGAGCTCCCGCTTGCTTTATCAGCGTGCGCCGAGGATGCGTCTGGCCGCTGGCCCGAGCGGCCGGTAAACTTATATTTCTGGAGTTTAGATGCCATTCCGGTTGTAACCAGTGATCCATTTTTTCCCATCGGTCACAGGTGTTACGGGGAGTGATAGTTCGTTTAAATAAGCCTTTAAAATTGGAATTGTTAAACTATAAGCTAGTTTGATGTAAGTCTGTTAGCAGTAACTAACCAACCAACCTAGTGATGTCATATTATGTAATGACAAAGATGGGGTATACTCTAAAAACTTTAAACAGTTATTTCTTAAATCCAGCTTCAGTGACCGTTTTAATTCTGTGTCAGTTTCTTTAGAGTAGGGCTCCATGGTGTAAAGTAGCCTTAGCCCTGATACATGTATTTTCCCAGCTCATACATTGCACTACATACACAGTTTATAAAAATCTAATGAGACTTTAAAAACCAGAAATTCAATACCTTAAATTATCAGATTAGTTCCTGAGATCAATCAAAAAAGGATTTAGAGAAATGTTCAACTTCTGAAACACACGTTCATTCATACATACTTGCTGGAAGCTCCTTTACTATCAATCACTTCAATATTCTAATTTTTTGAAACGTACTTGTAGCTACATAAAGTCAGGCTGTATAAAATTTAATGTGGACATATATTTTGCTTCCCAAGCTCCATTTATGGAATACATTGCACAGTGTCAGAAATCCAACACTCTCATTCAGTGATCCAATAGTTCACAGGCCTGGACTCTCATTGAGTTAGTCATATGGCACATGGAAGTCAGTCGCTATTAGTTATTCTCAACAGCTGAAGTTCATCATCTAGAACATCTCACCTTCACTGGATCACACAAGCCTTTCATTTCATGCAGACTGTTAACTACAGAGACCTAAAAGAGTGACTAAACACTGCAAAATCAGCATGACAAGAGAAAGCTGCTGATTCTACAGGTGTTGTGTTTTATTACAGCTTAATAGTAACGTAGAACAATGTGTCAAAACACGATCCACTGTTCATGCTCCACTATTTAAGCTTAAGAATAAGCTGTAAGCTGTTCTGTTACAGCTTAATAGTATGCTGGAACAGTACATCAAAAAAAAAATTGGGCCTAGAGCTAGCATCTCCTTTTATACTTAAAACTTGTGATTTTAAGTATTATGATTACATTACAATAGTAGAAACCCTCAGTTAAGGAACTGTAATTTTGATCTTTGAATAGTTGTAATGCTGCCACAGCTGCATTATTGCTTTATTTCAACATTTATGTTAAAAACAAAAACTACAACAACAAATCTTCATTCATCATAAGTTAGCCTGAGTGCACGGACATTGAAGGCATTCCATTTTAAGTGGTGTTGTATTAGGACTGTTCCGAAAAATGTTTTACATGTATGAGTCATGTGCAAGCATGTTGGTAAATATACAGCCTGTGCACCTGTATAATAGTGTATTTAAAGATCTCTGTGTATATATAAATAACCACTATGGAAAGCTCTCATATGTTCACATTTTATTTGGATTGTCTATGTTCCCTTGGCAACAGGTGAAGGGGATTAAGAAGTACTCTATGTCTGGTCTTAGAGGTCAAGAATAGCTCTCTGTCATTTTCTCTTTCTGTCTGACATATACAGACACGCGCGTGCGCACACACACACACACACACACACACACACACACACACACACACACACAGGAATAGCATTTTTTCCTCTGTCACTTGCCCCTGTGCTCTCAGCTTAAAATGCAAAGCAGCAGGAGATTAAAAGCCATGGTCCTGGCTGTCCGTCTCAGACCGCCAGCACCACTGTTTGAAAACACATTTTGTGCAGTCGGTCTGAAGTCAATAGGGTTG
Source organism: Mchenga conophoros (assembly GCF_057382185.1). Classification (NCBI taxonomy): domain Eukaryota; kingdom Metazoa; phylum Chordata; class Actinopteri; order Cichliformes; family Cichlidae; genus Mchenga; species Mchenga conophoros. The sequence continues at coordinate 14,177,101 of NC_140539.1, forward strand.
CTCTGGAGATAAGGTAATAGGCAGACAGAGAAAGAGATGGTGAAAGAACGGGAGACGCAGAGGAATAGCATGCTAAGAAAGAAACAGGGAAGTAAAGATAGTAGAGAGGTCACTGCACAATGTCTTCAACAAACTAGAACCCCTTAAAAAAGACACTTAAGCTGTTTCTCAAACTGGCTTTTTCCATCAGCCTCCATCACTCCATTCACCATCCTCCTATCTCTAAGATAACAAATGAGAATGAGAAAGTTAAGTTTGGGGTACAGAACTGTTTTTTAACTGAAGCTTGTTCAAATTGAAAAACTAGGGATTTGTCAACAAGGGATTTTTTTTTTTTTTTCAAATCCCGTTCCTTGGTGCAAGGAGGAACAGAATGAGCCAAAGTCCTACAGCAAGCCACTGGTATGGATATACTTGAGTGGCCTGACAACATTCTCCAGTGGGCCTGCTCAGTACCATGGACCCCGATTGGCATTTGCCATAGAATACCAGTAGTGGCAGGTCCACCACCACTGGAGCCCAGTTCTTTTCATAGATTAGAGCAGGGGTCCCCAGTCCCAGTCCACGAGGGCCGGTGTCCCTGTAGGTTTTAGATTTGTCCTTGATCCATCACAGCTGATTTAAATGGCTAAATGACCTCCTCAACATGTTTTGAAGTTCTCCAGAGGCCTGGTAATTAACTAATCATGTGATTCAGGTGTGTTGACCCAGGGTGAGATCTAAAACCTGCAGGGACACCGGCCCTCGTGGACTGGGATTGGGGACCCCTGGATTAGAGCAAGTTCACCCCGACCACACGTGAAGGACATTAAGTGGTTGGACAAAGCCATGAGAAACATTATGCTTCCTGTAACAATATTCAGCATGACCGATTTGGTGGTGCTCTGGATGCTGTGGATAGGGATATCCAGACCTCTACAGGCTAGGCAATGGCACTCTTACTGCATTGTCAGACCCCACTCTGGTACAGATCGTGGGGTTCCTCTTTGTAACATTTTGTGACACTATGTTCCGAGCATCTGCCACTTGGGTACGCCTTAGACTGCTCAGTGATGAATCCCCCCAACACACACTCGCACAAGCACAATATATAATTGACTTGCATTGGAATTGACTTTGGAATTGGAAATTAGTAATCACTGACTTGTTGACTGCAGTATGTTTCTGGCAACCCGTTCTCACTCCCAAAGCGTAACATTTTACGCTAGGTGACAAATCGTCACCATATTACGTTTTCGGCTACCCACCACGTTCCTAAATGACGACCTCGGAAAAAGAGGAAATATGAGAACCGTCTGGACTGAACCTACACATGTTCGCTCTTTTCTTCAAATCGCTTAGAAACACGCTATTTAACATCATTAAAGTCCTGGTTACGGTCTGGAATAAGGTTATGGTTAGGGCTAGGGATAAGGTTAGGTTTAGGGCTGGAATACAGAGCTGGAACGTCTATTACCGCGGGAGCGTCATTGCACTGGATTCCAGCCATAACCCACCGCGTACCATAAGAACGCCGAAGGTCTCCTTTCGCGTTCCTCAGGAACGCCGCGGGACGTGACAAAACGTCGACATGTTACGCCTCGGGAGTGAGAACGCTCTGTTTCTGGACCCTTGGCCTTGCAAAAATATTGCTTTTTGTGCACCATGGCAAGAATGAATTTTATGGCTTATTAGGTATGTGGGTGGGCTTGTCAGAGTGCAACCAGATTTCTTAGAGTAATGGACAGATTCAATTGCTCTTGTGAAGCATTGTGTTGGTGTAAACTGCAGACTTGTCAGCCCATGGGGCATTCTTCACCATGTTTACTCAAATGGAGTACACCCATTAATCAGGAAGTACATTGTTCACTGAAACATACCCAATACTAAGACATAGAGGTTAGATATAGAGTCCCCTTAAACATTTTCCAAAATATACACAGGACAATATAAACCATATTGCATCAGGTTTTTCCAGCTTAGGCAAAGATCATGATTAAAGTGTGAGAGACTGACGTAAGGTCTAATTACAGAATAGAGTTAGGTCTATACAAATTCTTGGACAATGATGCCTCTGTACACTATCATATTTTCTGGTTAAACAGTCACAATGTGGTTGAAGTGGCTGAAGTGCAGAGTTTCATCTTTAATTCAAAAGCTTTAACTAAAGTATTGTATTGTAATGGACTGGATGACATGTTAACTTAGTCTGTGAGTTATTAATGTAATTTTGATCAGAAGTGCCACTTAAGTAAAACAAAGTAAAACAAAAATTGTTACTTAGCAGCAATGGGATTCACTGAGCATTCTTGAATGTGTTAGGCTGCAAAGCCTGTCAGTCATCTCTCTTACCTATGACAGAGAGTCTACAAGAGGCCACAGAGGTGGTTGGCTGAGAGCTGCAGGATGGTGGTTGAAAGTAACCATGGTTTGTGCGTGTGAGTCAGTGATGAGGAAGAGCATGTTTGGATAAGATTATCACAGGCAGTAGTTTTATTGCTTTGGCTATGGCCCACAGTTCCTTATCTAAAAAGCAAGTAAACTAGATATCTACTTTTGCTTGTGTACTGATTGACGGACACAATATTAATGATTTGCAATCATATATGTATTCATATTTAAAAAATTGAAAAACATTTTCTACTGTGTTCAGATGGCTATTGAAAATAAAATATTGCTTTGCCCTTGAGAAACTGTTTGGTTGCTTTTGCAGTATACTCTTATCCTTTTACATTATGAACCAAAGTCCAGTCACTTTTGTAGTGCTGAAAATTCCAGCTCTTTTCAAAGATTTGGCTCTTTTGGCTCAGCTTCCTTAGAAGAGCCAGTTCTGACAGGAACTAGAAAAAGAGAGAATATTTCTGCCATATTGGCTTCTCTGGCTCCTTTATAAATCCAGAATCAAATTTAAAATGCTTCATACAAGGTCTTGAATCCCAGATTGGATTCAGGAAACAGGAAAACCTCTTAACTTTTAAGATGGGCCTGAATTGTTCATTTTCGAGTAAAGCATATAGTTAGGTCTGGATCGCATGCTCCTTTCTCTCCATCACCCTTTACCACTACACTTGCTGTCTACAAAGTGTCTTTCTCTTTCCTTCTTTCACATAATGACTAGGGTCATCTTTAAGTATGACCCTAGTCTGTCTTTGCATGTGATTGGCCACATGGCGTGCCAACCATAATAATGATCAACCTCTGCCTGCAAGGACTCTCGGCAGAGCTGAACAGGAGCAACGGAAGATTCGTCTCTGATGGTAGTTTGGTCTCGTTTGCTACAATGAATCCACTCTTAGGACTGGCCTGTTAACCAACAACATATCACCTCAGTTTTGCAACATTTCATGTGAGCAGAGAATATAGCCCTGTATACTTCAGACTTAATCCTGCCACTTCTATCAGCCATGAATACTAGTGCTGAAAGTTTCTTCTCCATTCTTATTCCTATCATTCAGGTACAAGTTAAACTTGGTTTCCTCTGTTTAAAGATTTATTCTTTTATTTATTTATTTATTTTTTGAAGTAAGCAGGCTTTTTTGTTTTCTGGCAAAGTATGATCTGTTCTTGAGTGTAACTGTCACTGGGGGCCAAAGGTCTGTACAAAACTGGACTCATGTGCTGAACCACATGCAGAGATGGCTGAGTTAAATTCACAAAAACTTTTATTTGGCACAAAAACACAGAGTTATACTTGGCAGGGGATTTGTGACAAGATAAGCTAGCGTGATGGGCTAGGGGTGGCAAGCTCAGGGTTTGGCTGGTTGCGTGTGGAGCTAGAGGTCTCACTGAAAAGAGAGAAAAAGGAGGTTAGTGGATGCATGGACTTGTCCAGGGAAGATAGCTGTACTGAGTTTTTTGCGTGGCTTTCTTTTGCAGGTGGAAAACTAGGCTTGGTCCGAGTGACGAGTTACGTGCAAAGAAGATGAGCGGATCTGAATTCCAGGGCTCCCTGTGAGCTATGGTGGCAGGAGAGCAGGCAGGTGAGTGTGGTGAGGATTTTCTTCCTGGAGATTGAAGCGTGGCGTAGATCAGGTGAGGGCTGTGACCAGTGTCCAAAAGGAGAGTTCCGTTATATCGTGGAGTAGTGGTGTGATGAAGCTGTAGCACATGCAAATCAAGGTAAGTACACACCAGACTGAGCTACAGAGCAAGAAGAGTGAACCTGTTACCAACATTGGTAAGTTGACAAACTAGCAGTGAAAAGACAGAGATGCTGGTCATAAATACCCTCTGACAATTGTCATGGTGTTTCAGGTGAGCTGTCCAGGTAAATGAATGGCACCTCAGGGGCAGACATGGGAGCAAAAGGAGCCATACAGGAAAATACCCAACAGTCCACACGTACCATGACAATAACCACACTGTTAAAAAAAATTCCGTTATAAAACGGAAAAAGTGCTGGTAATTAATTACCAGCACTTTTTCCGTTATTGTACGGGCACTTCCGTAAACCTTAAAACGGATATTTCTGTAGATTTACCCGAGTTTTTCTGTACCATTGACGGACATTTCCGTCAAACCTAAAATGGAAAATTCCGTATTTTCCATAAATTTCGGCGTTATTGCACAGACAATTCCGTAAACCCTATAACAGATATTTCCGTAGATTTACCTGACTTTTTCTTTACCATTTACGGACAGTTCCATCAAACCTAAAATGGAATATTCCGTATTATTTAAGTACTCAATCCATACCATTTACAGACACTTCAGTCATCCTAAAATGTTTAATTCTGTACCATTCTCTATACCGTTTACCATCAATAAAGCACAAATGTAGAATCACAGCAATTATTTATTTCCTTTAACAGCTGCCAGTGCTTTAAAGTGATTTCACTTTTTGTGGTGAATGATTTGCAATATTTACATTACAACCATTAAAACATTCAGAACATCACCTTCACATTCAGAGAAATTTTACATACATAAACCAGCTGTTCTCTCAAAGAAATACAGCCATGTCCTTTAACAGGGAGATGCCAAATCTAGCAACTTTTTAGCATCCACAGGCTGACAGGCATTAATAACAAATTGATTTGTTAAAGACAATGACAAAATAAGACAATAAAACTGCCAGCATTGCAGTTGCTGTCTCACCTGTCAGTGCAAAATGAGGAGCCCCCTCCAGGAGGATGCAGAAACCTACACCTCCAACTCCACATATCACACCGACAGGCAGAGCTCTGCAACCAGTGGCTGACCTTTCTACAAAAAACAAATAGAACATTAGAAGTATTACATTATACAACTTTTCTATAAAACATCAGTGCAGCAATAACAACCATGACCTTAGAAGGATGACTGTGCAACATGCCATAAAGAGATTTTTAAAACTCTTAAAACAACTTAAAACTAAAAAAAATTTAAAACTTACACCTCCAACTCCACAATGACAGGAAAAGCTTAACTGGAATGACAAATATCACCCACCTTCCCTCCCCCTTAACATGGGGGATTTGAAACTGCAGCATGTGTGTTGTGGGCATCTAGTTAAAACATCTGAACTCACCTAATACTGTAAAAATCTGTATTTCTACTCCCAAGCCCCATGTTTTTGGATTTGCCTGTGTGTGTGTGTGTGTGTGTGTGTACATACATTCAGTCCAAAAAGGTATTTTCTGAGCTCTGAGAACAGCTCAAATGGCCCATTCAGATTCCTTCTGCTTGCATTCAAATTCCTTCAGCTGAGAAACCAGCTTGCACACCTGTGGAGGAATGAAGTGCCGTTTCTTCCCCTTCTTCTCTGCCTTGGAGCCTCGCTCAGGATTGACCCCAAAGAAAACTCTGAGGAAAAAAAACAAAACAATAGTGATATGCAGACAAAGTTTGCACGTGTAGTGTGGCTTGACAGGAGTGGAGCAGTTCAATAAAATTCTACATTTGTTTTCTTCAATATGCCCCTATGTGTGAACCTCTCTATCATTCTAGTTGACCATCTGTCTAGAACCCAATGTTGTTGTGGTGCTGGTGCCAGTGGCTAAGCTTATCTCTTCCTTTGTCTTTTCAAGACACATGCATTCACACTGCGCATATACAGAAATGTTTGCAAGGGCGAGAAGTCTGCTTATCACCAACACATGACAGCATGCATCCTCAATGTGTATGCAGGGATATTATAAATGCACAGAACACAGAAGGGGATAGAAAACACAGTTGACATTGTCCTATCAAAAGGTGTAACAGCACATTTGAACACGGACTGTCCTGGGGGTTATTCAAACATGGAGTGGAGAAACTGTGACATTCAGTGCACGTTACACATCAGTACAAGTATTAACATTTGGGCATGAATCCACTATGTAGTATTTTTTAAATTAATATGTTTAGTCTTTCCTTCGGGGGGGGTCCCTGAAACAACATATTTTGAGTTTGGGGTCTGCAGCCAAATAAATTTCAGTTTGTGTGTCTTTGACATGAAAAGGTTTGACCACCACTGACATAACCTGGTCTCAGGTGCTAATGGTTTTAAAGAGATAGCTCAAACGAATTTTGTGTGAACAAACCATTCTGAGAAAAATATGGTTTTGCTCCATTTCCCAACTAGAATCATGTTATGTTTGTTTTGTTATTGATTGACTTAGGACACTATTTAAAGCAAAAAGCATGTTACCTGCCCTTTAAAAAGATATGACACATTTATTCCAACAATAGTCTTCAACAGGGAGCTACAAAATCTCCGAACAAATCCATATTCAGGGGGATCATAAACCAATAACAGCTGATCTAAAAGCTCACAGCATGTGGCGACACATTTTGAGCTTGTACATCTCAGACAAACGGGTTTAGTGTAGATTGACAAAAAGCAGGTCAGGTGCAGAAAGGCACGGCAAAGTCACATTTACAAAGTATTTCCAAACAATGAGTGCTTACCTTTGCATGAATTCGAGAGTAAAAGCCATCTCCGGTGGGTATTGGACGTTGCAGACATAAAACATGGAGAAGACGTAGCTCAAGGCCACAATGGGAGAGGTGATGTGGTCATTGACAAGTAACCCATCAACAGCAATCTTGAATTGCTGGTCACCTTAAACACAGATAAAAACCATGTACCATTTACAAAAAAAAAAAATCCTATATTTTAAGGCAAGCAAAAATTTCTTTAATAAATATGACACAACAACAGCTTATAACAACAGCTAACAACAGCTTGCTGGGATACAAAAAAAGATTTAACTACAAACCTCTGATTAGGATGCATGGGGTCACTGGGAGTTCGACTTCAGGATCTGCAGAGATCTGTTTTGGTGACAGACATGATACATGAATTAATGTTTCCAGTGCACACAAACCTGCTGGCAAATTGACTATCTGCTAGTGTCTTCATCAGACAGAGGTAGCCATTATGCACAAACATTAATGTAAATAGTTTATAGATAGAGAGTTTATAGAGAATATCAGCAGCACAATTAGGGGAATCTATACTTCCTACTGTGGTTGGTTACTTGGTTCACCACTGGATGCAAATAATTATCTTGCACACAGTTTAAAATCTACAACATCTACCTCTTTTTTGTGGAAGAGTTTATAAGAGTCTTCCTTGAAGTATTTTGAAATGCCACAGATGAGCTGTATTGGACCTTCGCCCGTCTTCATCCCTTTGGAGTCAAGGAAGTCATTGATCCCCTTTTCTTTTTTGGAAAGTTCCTGTTCAAGGTTCAAGGTGTTAATTTTGTACAAGTACATAAGACTAACACTAATTTTCGTTTGGAGCTATGGAGAGAATTTTGAAAAAAATAAAAATAAAAATGAATTATTTCATTTTCATTTGCAACCTGTTCTGTTTTGATCTCAAATGTCCTGCTTTTTTGGTTGTCACTTCCTGATTTTTGGTCTCAAATCTATTCCATTTGATTGTTCATCCAAGTTATTCTATTTGATTGGTTGCCAGTTTATCTTTTTTGGTCTCAACTCTCTTTTTGGTTGCAAATCTTTTTTTGATTGATTAATAAAGACAAAATTCTCTCCATATGGAGCAGCACAGCACAATCATAATAATAACAATAAAAACACACCTGTGCCAGCTTGTTTTGTACAGAGAAGCCAAGGAGTTTAGATGCATGATCAAACAGGTGAGGAACTTCAAACAGGAACGGCCACTCGTCCTTTACAACGGCAATAGTGGTATCATCATCGTTGAGGATTTCACGCTGAATGGGATATGTTTCAGTCATCAATTTTCGAACAGATGACTCCTAAAGATACAGTGGGGCAAAAAAGTATTTAGTCAGCGACCGATTGTGCAAGTTCCCCCACCTAAAATGATGACAGAGGTCAGTAATTTGCACCAGAGGTACACTTCAACTGTGAGAGACAGAATGTGAAAAAAAAATCCATGAATCCACATGGTAGGATTTGTAAAGAATTTATTCGTAAATCAGGGTGGAAAATAAGTATTTGGTCAATAACAAAAATACAACTCAATACTTTGTAACGTAACCTTTGTTGGCAATAACAGAGGTCAAACGTTTACTATAGGTCTTTACCAGGTTTGCACACACAGTAGCTGGTATTTTGGCCCATTCCTCCATGCAGATCTTCTCGAGAGCAGTGATGTTTTGGGGCTGTCGCCGAGCAACACGGACTTTCAACTCCCGCCACAGATTTTCTATGGGGTTGAGGTCTGGAGACTGGCTAGGCCACTCCAGGACTTTCAAATGCTTCTTACGGAGCCACTCCTTTGTTGCCCGGGCGGTGTGTTTTGGATTATTGTCATGTTGGAAGACCCAGCCTCGTTTCATCTTCAAAGTTCTCACTGATGGAAGGAGGTTTTGGCTCAAAATCTCACGATACATGGCCCCATTCATTCTGTCCTTAACACGGATCAGTCGTCCTGTCCCCTTGGCAGAAAAACAGCCCCATAGCATGATGCTTCCAACCCCATGCTTCACAGTAGGTATGGTGTTCTTGGGATGCAACTCAGTATTCTTCTTCCTCCAAACACGACGAGTTGAGTTTATACCAAAAAGTTCTACTTTGGTTTCATCTGACCACATGACATTCTCCCAATCCTCTGCTGTATCATCCATGTGCTCTCTGGCAAACTTCAGACGGGCCTGGACATGCACTGGCTTCAGCAGCGGAACACGTCTGGCACTGCGGGATTTGATTCCCTGCCGTTGTAGTGTGTTACTGATGGTGACCTTTGTTACTTTGGTCCCAGCTCTCTGCAGGTCATTCACCAGGTCCCCCCGTGTGGTTCTGGGATCTTTGCTCACCGTTCTCATCATCATTTTGACCCCACGGGATGAGATCTTGCGTGGAGCCCCAGATCGAAGGAGATTATCAGTGGTCTTGTATGTCTTCCATTTTCTGATGATTGCTCCCACAGTTGATTTTTTCACACCAAGCTGCTTGCCTATTGTAGATTCACTCTTCCCAGTCTGGTGCAGGTCTACAATACTTTTCCTGGTGTCCTTCGAAAGCTCTTTGGTCTTGGCCATGGCGGAGTTTGGAGTCTGACTGTTTGAGGCTGTGGACAGGTGTCTTTTATACAGATGATGAGTTCAAACAGGTGCCATTCATACAGGTAACGAGTGGGGGACAGAAAAGCTTCTTACAGAAGATGTTACAGGTCTGTGAGAGCCAGAGATTTTCCTTGTTTGAGGTGACCAAATACTTATTTTCCACCCTAATCTACGAATAAATTCTTTACAAATCCTACCATGTGAATTCATGGATTTTTTTTTCACATTCTGTCTCTCACAGTTGAAGTGTACCTCTGGTACAAATTACTGACCTCTGTCATCATTTTAGGTGGGGGAACTTGCACAATCGGTCGCTGACTAAATACTTTTTTGCCCCACTGTATGAGGCAGTTAGACATACAGTCGAACAGTTAGTCAAACTAACCAATTAAAATAATAAAACAGGGTATCAATTTCAATTGACTATGGGCATAGTGATGTACAGACGATCTACAATTTCACAATGTGTCCTAAATTGTACTTGGACCCAGACCTTATCGCATTACTCCTGCTATATACTATTGCTGTGTGAATGGTTGTATGTCTAGATGGTGGACTGTAGGGACCGAATTGCCCTTCGAGGATTAATAAAGCTTTCTGTATCTGTAATGGATGATTGCAGACCCACCTGAAGATCCTGGGTTTGAAAGGCACGTTTCAACTCATCTCGTTTAGACAGCAGGTCTTCTCTACACACGGCCCCCTCAATGATTGGATCCCACGCCACACATCCATACAGATCTGAATTCCTGGGCCTTTTCTTTGTTGAATTTTCACCCCCTGCTTGCCTCTTCAGTGAGCTTTGTGGCCTCTTCATATTTTTAATTCTGTGTTCCAGCTGACGAAAGAGAGTTTCAGAACCATCTTTTGCAAAAGGTTTGTTTCCAAACGGCTCTGTCAGCTTGAAGGAGGCAGGATATTGTCCTACAGTCATACTGACGAGTTCCCTCAGCTTTTGTCTACCAGGTCTTCCTGGGTGTTTATGGAGGTAATCTTCAGCGACGATCCGAACCATCTCTCGTCTGTCTTTCCCCATTATGTACTTTTTTTTACGTAACTCATCCATGACTTTTGAGGGAAATTTGTGCCATGGTACAGAATATGTGTCTTGGGATGGGGAGTCGGCTGTCTCAGGTGGTGTTGAGGGCAGCTGAAACCTCTGTGGTTCAGGTGTTGATGAGGGGCCAGGCCGGGTGAACTGCGGTGGAGTTTGTGAATCTATGGATGACATGACAAACATCTCCATAAATTAAACACATCACAATTGTTGCAAATCAATTAATACATTGATCTTCAATGTCCAGTTTGGGTCAACCAGGAATACAAATGGACCTAATTATGAAAACCAATTATAGAGTAATTATTGCCATGTACAGCTGATGGCAACTTTTTTTTTGCATTTTTGGAATAAACCTTTGTAGTTTCAGAAAACTTGCATTAAAACAGAGGGGCAAAAACTCACCTGCTTCCAATGCTTTGACAGCTCTGACGAATCTTTTGCACTGAATGAATGGCAGAGTGTCTTTAATGTCCTCCAGGTCCACAAGGCTCAGGTCATCTACAGAGAGAACTCCTAATTCCTCCAGTTTAGCCATGAGTGTATCCATCTGATCGCTACTGAGCGATGGCATTGCTTTCTTGACATAGTTCTTCACAAGTTCCATGTTGGTGTGTGTTTAAGAGGAATGAGCCACCGAGTACCTCTCTGGTAAGAATAAAGTGGATGATAATCATCAAGTTTGTTCAAATCATGGCAACTGAACAGGTCAGAAGCATTTTCATCAAGTTCATAGAGTCCAAGCTCAGGTATCCAGCTGGCAGTTTTCCCTCGAAGCAAAAGTAGGACAGTAGTTTCATTTTTTACAAAAATGCTTGCTATTTGTCCTAACTGCAGTAGTCCTTTTGCGTAGCTCAGTAAGACCAGCATTCCATTTGCATATGTAGTGCCTTTAACCTGCACACTCTCTGTGACAACTGAGTTACTTGAGTTCAAATCAAATTCTCCAACCACTGTCTTTATGTTCTGGTCATAGAGCTCTGGGTAGAACCGTGTTGAGTCTGAGACATGAACCTGGGAACGAAACAAGGTACCACAAGACTGATAAGCCTGAAGCAACTGGTGCCGTTCAGCCAGAGACTTGGTTACATTTATGAAGTTCTTACTTGCCCTAATGCACCTTTTAAAATAAGAATGTTTTGATTCAAAGCGCATTGTCCAAGTATATATGAGTGGGCCAAATTGTAAAGTCAAGTGTGCATAGTGAAGCAGATAGTGGTGTTTTGGTCTAAGTTGAACTCTTGGAAACAGCTCTTGCCTCAATTCCACATACAGTTCAATCAGTCCCTTCATGAAAGCAATCTGCAACTCTGAGAGCCGAGGTGCACAGACAAATTCAACAAGCTCCCTCAGAAGTAGTACAAGTCCCCATACTTCATTATCAGCATCTTCAATTGTGTCATGCACCAAAACAGGCAAGAATTTCAAAAGCCACCTGTTTTGGGCTGCATGTCCTCCAAGCCTGGCTCCTGTAGTGGGAATAGTGTTTAGCTTGTTGATGCTTTCACCAGGAAATGATTTGATTCTTTCATTAAGAACCTCATAACTGAACCACTTTTGTGTTCTGATTAAGAACTGCAAAAACAATGCCAAATCATAATCTACTACCCCCTCAAACAGATCATGAGCTAAACAAGCTGGTAAGCCTGGCTGACACACATGAAAGTTGGACAGTTTGTTGAAAACACTGTCACATTTAACACCGTGATGAGTGTGTACTTCATCGTTACTTTCCAGAAACCGCACAGTCTCATTATGATCAGCTGGATTTCTATGAGTGAAAACTGTGAGAGGGTTCGACTGAAATTCACTTTTTGTTGCCAAACAGTATCTGCAGAAATATTGAGCTGTGCTGAAATTTTCTGTAAAGCCACCAACCATGTGGGAGCCCAGATTATCGCCCATTATGCACACAACAGTGCCTTTATATATTTTTCCATTGAAAGATATGCCCCTTTCCTCCAGCTCACACAAGTCTGACACTAGCTTATTGAAAATCTTATCCATTCCAAAGTATTTGCAATCTTTCTCTACACAGAGTAATGCCAACTGTATCTGATCAACAGTTGATCGTTGGTGTGGATGAAAATTTCCAAGTGTGAAGTAGACAGCCAATACTTTATGCTTTGTCTTGGCAGATCCGAGTGGATTAGCCACCTCAAAAGCATCCTGAAAGAGCATTACCTTTAAACTGTCTGGGTCTGAGGAAAACATGGCATTGGATTTGATGGCCCACCCATCAGTGACATCACACAGTACATCATCTTCAGAATTTGAACTAGGACTGTGCTGATCTAAACCTTGCTGTTTCAGAATTACTTTGAGGGTTTCCAGTATTGGGATGTAATGATAGTGCCTCTTCTGGCCACTGCGATTGCGTCCAAGAAAGACTTCAACAGGTTCAACATAGTCATAGTGTGACTTGTAATATTTCAGCCTCTTGTGTTGCGTAGTTAAATGACCCTTTTCATGTAATGCCTTGTGCATAGGGCTCTGCTCGTATATACTATTCCCAAGAGATGTTACAGTCTCCTTTGGAACACCATACTGCCCCAGTTCACAGGCTAGTGCATCCACAGTATATTCCTGTTGAATATCACTTATAGTTCTCATTTCATTTGCTATTTCTGTTATTGTGGAGGCTGGAACCAAATATTTTGCCTGTAATCCCAATTAAAACTGAGCAAGACTCTCTGTGAAGTTGTCTTTCACTTGATCACTGCAGAAATTATCACTTTGTTCTGCATCAGTGTTAAAACTTTCAGGTTCTTCAGGTTCTACATGTGATCCTTCACCTTGGAAAGACCGTTCTGTTAGTTCACATATATGAACTGGGGCTATCTTGGTAACATCCCACCCTTTATGGTATCTGGAAATATGCGTTAAAAAGGATGACTTTAAATTGAATGTCTTAGAACATCCATCAAAGGGACATGTTACAGTCAAACCCTCATCTATGTGACCACTCAAATGACACTTTAAAGTTTTAAGATCATCATATTCACTGCTGCAAAAATTAAACAAGCACCTTAACTGTACAGACACATCACGGTTCCATGTTTGTGTGCTCCTTCTGTCTACATGAGCTCGTGACATATGCACAGCAAGGCTACTGTATGTGTTAAACTTCCTTCTGAAATCCCTATGGCCACATAAAAAAGATACATTATTATTATTTCTGTGTGTTCGGCAGTGTTTCAAGTAATCAGTCGAAGACCGAGCGTTAAAGCCACAAATGTTACAAGTCAACATTTTTAAGAGATTGAATTTGCCAATTGAAGGATAGCCAGAATCAGAACAGAATCAATATGAAAACAATAAATTTATATCAGCACAGTGAAGCACATTCACTTTTCAGGTACCTTCAAATAAGTAATCTGCGTTGGGCTGCATGGGCCACTCTCTTTGGGCTGCAATGTTTTCTGCAATGAAATCTGATTCTACTTAACTATCACCCCTTTTAATTATTACCATGTTCAGTTGCATGCTAACGTAACACAGTGAGCTATAACAATACACACATGTGGCTAATTTACACACACGCGCGCGCGCGCGCATCCAACTTATGGGCTAACGTTAACTTTAGTTGGGCAAACCACGCTTCAAAATAACGCAAAACCCACACATTCAAATGTTACCATGAAAAACACATGGCTACCAACTGACTATCGAGACCAAATTTCATGTAAGAGGGAGGGAAAAAATGGTTTTTGACGTACTTACGAAGCGCAGGCGGCTGGCTAATGCTAACGCAGCTAGCAGCAAACGTCCACTCACATACATACCACTACCAACTGCCTATCGAGACCAATTTAATGTACGAGGGGGAACAAGGTGGCACTCCATTCTCATTCTCATTCCACACAACCAACCTGTTTCCAACTTTCCTTGTGACTTGCAGAAATTTAGGTAGGCACTGACCGCACTGAAAGTAATGGCGTCGGAATATTCTGGCTGGGGGAGAAAATTCTGCCTTGCGCAACAGCAAACTTTCCGTATTTCGCAAAACGGAGCGAATCCGTAGCAAATCCACGGTAAAGGGACCCCTAAATTTACGGATTTTTTTAACAGTGCAGAGGTTTGCACCTTGTTTCAAACCATCTGTATTTACATCCATGAAGTTGTCACTTGACTGACAACTTTGAAAATTTACGGTGTGTTGCTGCTAAGAATACTCTCCAGGTCTAGGTGTATCATTGTCAAACTCACTTCTAGCTCTAAACAAAACAATAAACAGTAACTTGAGAAACACATTTTGATTCTTCAAAACTATATGTCTGTGAAGGTTCTCAGTCATCCAGCTCATCTTTAAGTTTCTTGTTCAAGAAACTCAAAGGAGTCCAGACACTTTTCTTTCCAAGCTCCTTAGACTTCAAAACTATATATTTACCTCCATGTGTAAATTTTCTCCATTAGTTTATGAGCAACTGGCTTTGGTTACATTTACTCTCGGCAGAAAGCAAGAGTAAATGTTGTGCCTCTTTGTCATGCCTTTGCTTTTGTCCCACCCCAGCCTCTTGCTGATATAAACCTTTTGCTTTACCAAGACAGCCTGCCGTTTTTTATGATGAAACCAGATGAGATTTAGAGAAGGATCTGAGACGAGGCGGGAAGGGGGATGGATTTTTTTTTCCCTCTGACACCAGAGACGAGAACTACAACATCCGATTGTCATTTCAGAGGAAAAACCTCAGGGGTGTCTAAGTTATGGACATGACAACAAATGCTGTTTTACTGCCCGTGATGCACTCTGTTTGTCCATTCTGCGCTATCTCTGTGATGATTCTGTCCCTGATTTCCTGGCTTGTGTCTTCAGTTGTCTACAAGTGGATTAAGTCTGTCTTTCTATTCTTTTTACTGGCAGTCCCTGTGTTTTTCAGGCTTCATTTTATTTTGTTTTTTTTTTTCTTTACGTCAGCCTTTATGCCTGTCAGAAGCTTAAAAAATACACTGTAAATCCCCTGCTGTTGTTACTGATGAAAGATTCCCTAATAATCTGTTCAATGTTCAATTCTCTGGCTAAATGTGATTCATCTATCAATCTGTTGTTTTGAACTACCTTTGGCTCCCTTTGTATTCCTACAGTGGTACTAGTATTAAATGTACTTTGAGCTGTAGAACTGGCTTTACAATTGTGGTTCCATTAAATGCTTTAGTTGGAACAGCATTTGGTTGTTGTTATGTATTGTCATTTAATGAGCTGTCCTCTGGCATATGAAATATTCCTGCTAATGATTCATCAGCAATCATCTCTCATATGGTCAAAAATAGTATAACAGTACAACACAAGGCTGATGAAGTGCAGGTCTATGTGTTATTCGCAACATTTTAGGGGTTCATGAAGTGGAGGAGTGTTTACACATGTATACACACACACACACACACACACACACACACACACTTATACTGAAAGAGTTCTCTAAATTCTGTGCCTACTCAAAAGTCTATAATTAATTGAGGCTTTTGCATAGACGTGTTTGTCGGAGTTCTTAAACGGACACAAGCGAAGATCAGGGATCCTTTGCAGAAGAAACAGTGCGTTTATTTACAGTGAAAACACCAAGTGAATGTATATACAATGTGCAGGAGGGGGGGTCCAGGGCTCCAGGGCCCGTGGGGGAAAAGAATTACACTCCACTGTACTCTGCAGCCTCACACGCTTCCATACACTCGTTCGTGGGGTTTTCAGGTTTGCAGGGACAGGTCCAGGAAAGATCTACACACAAGGAAGCTTCAGTTTGCAACAGACTCAAACAACAACTCACGGATTCAAGTTTTCAAGTAACAGGTTGACTGACACAGATTGCTCAACGATCCAGTGATGAGTAGCGTAGGACCACCGTCTTCAGTATGACTCAGGATTACTGGGGAAGGGGCAGCAGGTGTGGTGATTGAACACAGGTGTGTGGGCCAGGGGCAGGAGCCTGTAATGAGCACTGCCCCGACAGAGGAGAGGGGAGAGAGAGAGAGCAGAAAACAAATCAAAACATGTCACCTAGCGCGGGGTCAGCCAGCGAGGCACAGGGACCATGACAGTGCTGGCCTCGGTTCTTCAGAATGTTTATTTTTTTGTATCTCTTGTTTAAAATATATGATTCTAGTATCTGAGTATTGTTACACTGTATATTAAGGGATACAAACAGATCTTACGCCTCAGAATGCAACATCATATTTCATGTTGAAGTTTCACTTCATAACATTCTTAATTCAATGGTTCATTATGTTCAGTTTCACTTTTCACTTGTTTCTTTTTAAGAACATTCTCTGTCATCTTCCATGTTTGATGTATTTACTGAAATAACAAGCTTATATAAATATCCATTTCAATTTTTTATCAGCTCTTTGTCACACTCAGATTTGTATTGTCATCATCATGATCTCATTGTACAAATGTTAATATTAGGCTCAACTAAAAAGCTGGAGTCCCACATTAAACCACATCTTGAGAAAGCCGCAGCAAGTATAGTATATACACATTAAAATATGTGTTTGTACAGAGACAGAGTAGCAGCTCATTTACTTTAAATTGCTTTACTTTTTGTGACTGTTTTATATTTAAAAGCCATAAATAGAGCACTCTTTATTGCTGTGTTGGGACGTGAGCCATACATCAGCAAAAATAAAAAAAAAATGCAGATATTGCAAGTTCAGTTTTTATTTTATCAATTGTGCTTCAGCATTGTGATGCATTTCCTGCTTTGGAAAGTGATATGATTCAGACCTTGAAAAACAAAATTACCAAATGGTATAAAAAATCTTGCTGGTATTTTTAAACATTTGAAACGTTCTACTTTTGTAATGGCTTTTTCCAATATGCATGTCACAGTTTGGAAAGCTGTATAATGAACCAGTATTAGAGGCTTAGAGAAGAACCTTCAGATTTAACTCTTCTTTTTCACTATTATGTTGTTGGTTCACTTCTACCTTGAGTACATCGTGGTAATTTATGCTTCACACCTAACCGAGATGACCAGTGGACACAAACTCCTCTGTCAACTGTCCTGTGAACTCCCTCAGGCCTCAGTACATGGATCGGAACTTTTTAGAGACCATCCAAAGTTTGTTGTAGTGACCCCTTGGGAAATAAGGGAGCAGATAAAAGTACCTATAAGGCCCAGCTGTATTCTTGTTTTTGTTTTGTTTTTTCCTATTTGGTGAAAGCAAGTTTAAATCAATTTTATTCTTATGTGAGCCTTAATATAAGGATATGATCCTTAAACAGTGCATATCTGACATGGGATGTGACATATTCTACCTCTACCGGGAAAAGCATCAGTGAAGGACATGAATTTAACTAGAATGATTTGTAAACCTCCTTTTTCTATCACAGGTTTAAAATCGCACTAAAGTGGCATGTGGTTTTACTTCATGAATAGTGCCAAGTGATGTAATTAGCCCACTTGTTGTGCATTCTTTAATAAACTTTCTCTTATTCTGTAGTGTGCTGGGACACGAATAAAGAAGCTGCAGCTACTGCTGCCTGCCAATTTAAGAGGAAGATGACTTTGCTAATAAAAAGTGCACCCTGAAAGTTGGGCATGTCCAAAAGGGTGCAGAGCTGGGGTTACTTACATATCTGTCCTGAAAAATACAGGTGTGTGTAGTGCCAAAGCTGGGTCGAAAAGTATCTGAATTAAATTGGACCCATGGGCAATGCCCCCTTGTATTACAACCACACATCTATTTTTTAATTGAATAAATGTCATTACTGCTTTTTTGTATTGCAAACTGATTTAATTTACTCATGGATTAAATTGACTCTCGATTTTAGGACATACCATTTTCCCAGTAAGGTAATGTTTTCTCTTAATTAAGCCACCATGGAGCTAATGAAATATATATATATATATATGTGTGTATATATATATATATATATATATATATATATATATATATATATATATATATATATAATGCAAACTGAACAACACTGTCTTAAGCCATCGTTACCCAGACCATATAATTAAAACCACTTCAGTTTGACAGTTCTCCACCCTCTTTTTCTGCTACTCATTATCCCTTGCATTTGTCAAAGCCTTTTTTTTTGCGTCCCTACAAACTCAATTAGCCTGAGTCCAGAGGGTGGTGGGCTAAGCAGCTGGAAAGTTGAAGACGGTGTTCAGATTGGAGGATTGTATTCCTGCAAAGGAAGAAAAATGTACACGTGCCTTATGTGTAGAAATGTTTAGCTTATTTTAGAGTTTAGAAATGTGTTTACATATAATCTAGAGTTATTGTAGAGACACTGACACTGCCCTCAATGTAATAAAGGCCTGATTGTGTCATGAACTTAGGAGTAGAGTATAGGAGACCCTCCCCAGTTGAACTGTGAGAGTAAAACAGAGAGGAGTTAATGCTGAGTGGAAATTCCCCAGAGAATGTTTGGGTGGGGGTCTCAACATTTGAAATGGATAACTGTGGTCTGGAAGCGAAATGGGTTTTTTATGACCTCTAGGGAGTCACCTACACCCACACTGTTTTAACTGTCACGCACACACATCCACATGCACACTCACTCATGTGCGCTCACATAAGCATTCATGTGCTCATGCACATAGACACAGACAGAGTTTGCAGCACACCGTGGGGGGGTTTATGATGGGGTCGCCTCTATAAAGCTGGCTGTAACTAATAAAGGGGTGAAGATTTTGCAGAGGGACACACCGGCCTCGTCTTCCCTTCTAGAAGTGCATGCTTAAATGAGGATGAATAAAGGTTTTGTGAAATGACTACTGAGTTCCGGTGCCGTCTGTGGAAGTTTTGACGAATAAAAGAACCGGGGTGAAACTGATTTCGTAACATATGTTATTGATATATATAAAATAGTACTAGATCTTAAACCTGAAACCTGAAGCACTTTGTGTGGTATACCTGTAAATGCCATCCTGCCTTTTCAAGTCTTATTTTTTCATTAGTTTTCTTTGAATGACTCTTCATCTCATACAATGCTCTTTTAAAAAAAAACCTAAGCTACCACTGTTAGCTTAACAACCACAGCTAACCTATTTAGCTCAACTTAACTTAGTTAAATGTCCCATACCTGACCCACTAAGGCTCAGCCAGGTTTTACAAGGATCTCTTTGGTCTTATTCCTGACGATCCACACAAATTGCTTAATAATTATTAATGTCTCTACACCTCCGCTCATTCATTTCCTGTACTTACAACTTCACTGGGTCAGTGCTAAACTAGGTTACGCTTCACAGTCAGAGCCATCAGCCAAAAGCTAATTTTTCCACATAACACAAATCTCCAAGCAAATGTAAGTTTTAGGATCCTGACAATATTTAATTGTTTCTCCTTCTTCTTCCCACTAATTTCCCTGTTTGGTTTGATTGTCTTTCAATGTTTTTTTTTCTGTGTGTGTGTGTGTGTGTGTGTGTGTGTGTGTGTGTGTACAAGCTTCTGTCCTCCCTCTCCCACTCAATAAAGCCGAAGCCCTGCAGCTTCCCATAGCCAGAACATTCAGTTTCCAATGTGGTACAAAGACTACAGTCAAATCCTAGTTCTAGCATTTTATTTCTTAAGTAGTCTTTTCCCCTCATAATTCTTTTCTCATGTGCTTCAGATTTCATCACTCACCTGTTTGTCAGTTGCTTTCAAAGCTGCCTCTTCCCAGACCGTGCCTGTCAGCACCAATATTAACATTGTTGCCAATTTTTCCTTGACCTGCAGTCAGACACTGAGAACTGTCTGTCCTCTCTTCTTCAGGGCATATTCTTAACCAGGATCACATTTCCAAGCTATTGCTGACTATTGTGTGGTTACTCCATCTTTTTAATATGTTTCTGCCCAAGTTAGGTAAATTGTGCTTAGACCCTATCAGAAACAAATCTGTTTGAGTTACTTTTGTATTATGCTTTTGGGCCATTATCTGATGTGAAGCCCTGCCTGTGAAGCTGTCGTTTTGCAACATTTGGATGAATCTCAGCAGCCCAGTACACTTACCAATTCATCAATCAAAACTGAATGTCTGTAGTTCAATCACATATCCATTTGATTTACAATCCATGGTGGTGGCATGGAGAAACAAAAGTGCAAAAATAATGTCTTTGTACAAATGGAAGGCCCTGTAATTGAATAAATCACTCTTTTTTTTATATTCCTGTCATAAGCTCTTACTTACTATTCCAATCACATTAACATTTCAGTTTTTATCCCTGAATTTAACAGTAAAATACCATTATTTTGATTGGTTACATCAGCTGCTAGTTACTAAGTTAGCAGTTCTTGCCCAGCATAAGTACTGTATCACATGCCCATTTCAATCACTGACATTTTGTTGTCTGTCACCCAGCTGGCCATTGCACCTCATGCCAGTTTATCAATATTATATTCTTATCAATATTCAAAGCAGGTGGTCTCAGTGGCTTGGATTCACTAGATGTTAGAAACATTTCAGTGATTAATACACTGAACTTCATATTAAGAAACCAGTCTGAGAAGATTTTTGCTCAGTGATGTGATGCATTGTCATGTTTGAATTCAAGCCAAAACAACCCAAGAAAAAATGTATTCACACCAATACACCACCTGTCAGTGGTCTGATTGGACTGATTTATTCATTGCTGATGCCAACTTCTGCATGCCTCAAGAAAATTCGAGATTCACATTAGCGTTTTCCAGTTTTCAGCAGTACAGTTCTGTTGACCATTGCAGCTTATATTTTATGCTGTTTGTTGACTACAAAATTGCTGCTTTTGCTCATCTGCCTTAATATGTTCAATATCATATCCAACCAGCCCATCAAGGAAACAGCCATTTTTACAGTATTCTGAGCAAACTGTTGGAACAACTATGCTATTATTTGTATTTCTAAAACAATGTTCGCACTCCTAAAGCACAACTGCAGCTATTAATTGGTACAAACTACTGTGGTTCAGCCTGCTGTCTTGATGCCTATAATTCAATGGCATGTATAGGGCAGGTTTGTGATCATTGTTGGAGTGATGTCTGTTTGGTAAATGTTGGGTTACAGTTGGGTAGGAGGCCTAAACCAGGAAACAGACTGTGAAAAATGATGAAAAGCATCTTTCCCTTGAATGTCTAACATTGCAAGGTGTTTGGTTTCTAATGCCAGAGACACATTTGCGCATCACAGCTCTCTCTCAAGAAAGACCAGATGGTGATGCCACAGCAGAAGGGAAAACTACCATAATCGTAGGCTCAGACTTTGTACAGAAGTTCATTTGCTAACCTGCAACACAATAGATACAGACAGAAAAGCAGAGATGAACTGATGTAAACTGAAATAAATTCCATTGATATTACATCCCTTAGTCATCTTCTTTGGTATTCAGATTTAATGTGAATATATTTTGTCTATTTTTACTTTATAAATGTATTTATATTGATTTTTTATTCATTTATTTTCAAAGGACAATAACCTGTCATTGGAGAAATCATAGAGATGCTTCTGTTCATTGTAGTGGGCTGAAGTGATTTGGATATGTTTGTGTTTAATTGATAGAGCTGAAAATTACACTTACACTGTAGAGAGCTAGGGGCAAGTAAACAAACTTGCACTCTGGCCTATATGTCATGCAGACAACAGGTTGTTAGTGGCATTGAACAAAACGGACACCACCACCAGCTAACTTTGTTAAAATGACATATCTAGGTATGTTTACAGTGTGTTAAATGTGGTTCTAATAAGAGGTATTTAAGCCTCTAAATTAAGTTTAGCAGATTACTTTTCTACTGTTTGTCCCCCATTCATTGAATGAGTTTGTGCATTAATGCAAATTAGATAAGCTTAATAAAAACAGAGCAGGCCTTCATTTAGTAACCACAAGTTTGTACTGGTATAACCGTTTAATACAAATCAGAATTTTTACAGGTATATACTGTCTCCAGAAAAAAGTCATATGTTCACATTCTAGACTCTGACCTTGTCTTGCCTGTTTGTGTTAGACTTTGAAGTGAGGATATACAGTGCAATTGTGTGCAAAACACTGTGGTACCAGGTATAACTTGCATTAAGTACTGCAGGTGGTGACTAGGTGATTCATGTTTTTCCCTCAGGCGTACTGTAACTGTGCACTTGCTGCTGAGTGCATTCAAACCATACAGACCTGTGTGAATCTGATACCAGCTCCCCGCACTGTTGTTGTCCTAAATGCTTCCCACTTGCCAGCCTGAATACAGAACAGATTGGTTTGCAGCTTCAGGGCTCGCCTGGGTTGTTCATGTACCAGAGTCAGATATTAGTGAAAATTCACACAACTGAGCACACACACATACACACACCCTGGTGATAGGCATGACATTGTGATAAGGATCTAAAGACGCACAGTGAGAAAAACTGATTAAGGGACTGCTGGGTGGAAATTTCCTTTCTTCAGCCTTGTGTGGGACTTCATTAGAGAACTGCTAAAAAGATAAGATATTCCGATTTGGCACTATAAGAACAATGAGCTCCTTTACATTTAGCCCATACTGCATCAGCATCCTTTTGCTGGAAAAAAATTGAGGCACATACAAAATTGGGATAATATATTTTGCAGTTTTAACAGTTCAACACACACACACACACACACACACACACACACACACATACATATATATATATATATATATATATATATATTTATTAGGGGTGCAACGATATTCGTATCGATATTGAACCGTTCGATACAGTGCTTTCGGTTCGGTACGCATATGTATCGAACAATACAACATTTGTAATTTATTTTATCAACTTTCCTTCTGACGATGCTGTCTGTGTGGAGCGCTCAGTGAATCTGCGTTCGACTACTCCGCCTAGGCTGCACTGTCGAGCGCAGATCCACTGAGCGCTCCACACAGACAGCATAGTCAGAAGGAAGAGCGCAGGGCACCTCCCCCACCCTCATTCAGATCTGGCGTTTGGAATTATTTTGGTTTTCATGTGACGTATGACCCTGAAGGTAAGCGAGTCATGGACTAAAGTAAAACAGTATGTTGGATGTGCCATGCAATGCTCAATTACATGGGTGGGAACTAGTGTGTTAGCGCAGTTAGCTCGTTAACGTGTTGGCCGTCTAGCCCCATGCACGGGCGATCGGCGGTAGCTCGTTAACGGAGATTTGCCGTGTTGTGGCGTTAAGGTCATTTCAACGAGATCAACCTGAAAGCACTAGTGGGAACACAACGAATATGACTGCACATTTACGCCGACATCATCCTAGTGCAAAGACAAAAACAACAAGCATGCTACTAACTTTAGCCGAGTCATTTAGACAGCTGTTAGCACATGATTCTCCTTATATGTTTAATATGCTGCTGAGAATATAGCCCAGAAGAAGCGGATAGTATAGCTTTTATTTTGGAAAGAGACATTTCTCTGTAATAAACTCTCTTTTCCAAAGATGAGTGATTCCTCAATCAGATACAGGGCTTGCAATATCGCTAGCCCGACGTCCCGGGGCTAGTGATTTTTTTCAGTCGGGCTACCAAAATCTATCTCTTCCCTGCCCGTCGGGCTATTGTAGGAAGGAAAAATATATGTCAATGCTTTTGCATTCTTTCAGAAATGTAGCTGGGTAATTATATCATTGGCATCGGTGAGCCACTGTCAATATGTGACATATTGAAATCGCGTTTGAATTTGCGCTTGTTTTTTTGCTTTCACTTTGCAATCGTATGAACTGTGTATAGAGAGCGACAGCACTGATCTGTGAGTGATGATAATTTGTGCACCAATTCCTCTGACATCGTCTTATTAATTGTTAG
This sequence comes from Mchenga conophoros, assembly GCF_057382185.1. Classification (NCBI taxonomy): domain Eukaryota; kingdom Metazoa; phylum Chordata; class Actinopteri; order Cichliformes; family Cichlidae; genus Mchenga; species Mchenga conophoros. Next base: position 14,201,314 of record NC_140539.1, read on the forward strand.
CTTACTATGCAAACATGACAAGTGAAATCTCCCGCAGCTTAAACATGTGAGAGGTTGATCACGCAGAGAATCGCTGAGCATTATGTGAGTGCGTGTGTAAAAGCAGCACGATATATATTTCAGTTCTGCTGAGCCAAACAAGACAGGTCAGGGTGAAGAAGTGACAGCCAAAGAAAAGCTTACCACAAAACGGAGAAGTTATGACAAATCAGACTATAAGGCAAAAAGAAAGTGCAGCTTTATGGTTTCATGGACAAAAGAATTTCTGTGGATGCAATATGACGAGCTAAATAACCAGGGCTGCACATAAGTGGTCCGCAGGTGCGCATTCGCTGTCAAAATAAAAAACATGCACAAGGGTTAGGGTTAAATTTAAAAACTGTACTTTTGAGTTAAAATATATATTTATAATTTTAATAAATGACAAATTAAAAAGGTATGAACATTTTTTTGTATCGAAAAAATATCGAACCGTGACACCAAAGTATCGAACCGAACCGAACCGTGAATTTTGTGTATCGTTGCACCCCTAATATATATATATATATATATACAGTATATATATATATATATATATATATATATATATATACAGTATATATATATATATATATATATATATATATATATATACAGTATATATATATATATATATATATATATATATTTGTATTGTATTGTATTTGTATATATGGTGTTGGGGGCAAATTCAGCTGTCAGAGAAATACAGCAAAAAGTAGTAACAAAACCAGAGTATTACACTAAAACTAAAACCAAGCAAAGAGGAGTTTGGATATGGATACTGAGATAACACAAGGCATGGACTGAAGGAGAAAGGGTTGGAAAGCGAAAGGATTAATCATGCAGCAAACCTGAGAAGTTGAATAGGTAATGAAGGACAGAGGCTAGTAATGCATGAGAATAGGACAGAGGGGCTTAACAGGAGTCGTGCAGCGCATTGATTACCTCTGTCTGTCATTAGCTTTAGTCCCAATACCTAGAGACTTGGGTCAGTTTGAGACTAGAGAAAGGGAGAGGCCACAGAAGCAAGGAAGGCAGAATTAAAGTTTTTTTTTTTTTATTTATGCGCTTATGTGAGGATCACAAACTAGCTGGGAAGTAACAAAGTACAAATACATTCTCTTACTGTACTTAAGTAGATGTTTTACTTACCTGTACTTGGATATTTATTTTTCTGATTACTTTTTACTTTTACTCCCTACATTTTTAAACAAATATCTGTACTCCTTACATTTTCACAACATACTGGTTACATTTGGTTCAACTGCATTATTTATAGCGTTTATCCTTCGGGTTTTAAAGTGGCCAGAAGGAGTGCAGGAGTCCGTAAGTTGTGGTTGCGGTATTTGAGAATCTAGCTAGTGCTACAGAAGAGGAGGGCGCATGAAGGGAGTGAAGTTTTTTAAGTGGCCGGTAATTTCATATTCAACATTTCTGTCAGTTCAACAAACATCAGGAAACACACAAACTACTTGTGTGCAGTTTGTCGCACAGTGTGTTGCAAGCTAAAGGTCCAGCTAATATATTTCACAGGTAGAGAAAAGAATGTGAGCTATCTTCACTAAGAAATGGAGAAAGATCTGAAAAAGACAGGATAGAAGAGGAAGAAGAGAGGTTAGATTTAAAAGTAAGGAATCCTCAGTGACGCTTGATAAACTGCAGATTTAAAGCTTACATGCATGTCATAATTTTAATCACATATTTGATATTACTGCAAAACTAAGCTATACTAACTTTGGGTTATTCAAATGTTGCATGAAAATACTTGGTAGTTTGCATCGGATAAAGAGGTTAGCTTGTCATACTGTGGTGAATTTATTGTAAAGCACTGCACTGAACTGATACACTCCAGGTGCCCATGGCCAATTTTAGTTTACACCAACTGTAGCAGACTAATTTTCATTTAAGTAGATGACGGTTAGATTAATTCACTGAATTCCACCTTTATTCAAACTGTATACTGTCTAGTGTAAAGACACTGTAAACATTATACTGTCACAGTGTAGAAAATGGGAATCAGCCAAGACAGCTTTGAAAGATCAGCTAACATCTTGTTGAATTCAGTTGTGTAAATCCACAAAGAGGAGAAGGTCAGCTGATCACAGCATGTACACTAAGAAAATCAACTGGAAATCACATTAGAAATTATTTTCACTTGTGATTCTTTTCCCCATGCTGAGACACTACATAGATCTTAGGGTTCCCCCACCTGCTGAATCCCACTTTTGGATTGTGTAATGCACTGTATGACCTTACTTTGTTAATGACAGTAGTGCTCATAGGAAAGCAGTAAAGCATAAACACAAACTGTAACACATCCCTAAATACATATTCCCAGTTCTCTGTAAATCATATCTTTTGCATAAGTGGAGTCCTTCATTGTTTTGTTCACCAGCTCTTCTATGGGAACAGCATTGGCCAAATTCCAATATTGCCTTACACATTCCCTACACACTTTCAGCCAGTTTTCAGGTTTATTAACCACCACACTGTGAGGTGTAGCACCTGCTTTGTGCCCAGTATATTGATACACTTACACTTACACACTTACAAAAATGGGTTCTTTGTAATGAAAAAAGTGTAAACTTCATCCTACTACTTTTTGAGCTTAAACATTGTGTAGACATAGAGATATTCATGACAGCTTGATGTTTTTCTTTTCTCTTGTTCTTTCAGTTATATTTACATGCTTGAAATAAAAATTACTCTATCTATCTATCTATCTATGAACCCACTGAAGTCTTTTGTGGCAATGTTCTATATGTGTCTATATCATCAAAAGTGCTTCTTATTTTTAATTCATTCATTTTAGTTGCTTCATTTTAGTTTTTATAAATGCCAGCGTTAGAGAAGAAGGAGAAGGAGAAAGGATCCAAAAACAATTCAGATGTTAAAAAGCATGAATGAAATTCAAACACATTTTCTGCTGAGTGATAGACATGATTTTAATAGTCCATCTGATAGTAATATAAGTTGCCAAAGATGCTGATTACAAATTCCTGTTATCAACAGAGAAAGCCAAAGGCGTCCTTAAGCTTGCCACCCTACCCTTTTTTTAGGAGACACTTCAAAAGCTGCAAGTGTGACTCTGTATGGAGTTACACTCATCACAGAGTGGGAGGGTGTAGAGGCCAGTTTGGAATTGGGACTTACTCCCCTAGTATGCTTTAGTGCCCAGCGGGGGTCCTCTACTTTGCTGAAAGAGGTAGCAAGCAGGCTGCCTGTTGCTCAGCGACTTCAAAACTCCATGAAGTTTCAGACTATTTGCGCTTGTGTGCAAGTATATGTGTGTTCGGTGAGTCATGAGTGCCAGAATAAAATTAACCACACAGACAGGACTAATGACGAATTCAAAAGGAACCTGAGCTAACCTGAGCAATGACACAGACATACATACAGGAACACACAATCAGACAGTCAGAGCCAGTTACAGCCCCACAGCTTGGGACTAGCTTAGAAGGACTGTTAAATTAATTCTCAGAGAGGGGTCTTTTTTTGAGGATGTTGTTTTGCTGAAGTAAATGAACTAGCTTAACAGGAAACACTGTGCACAGACACTCTCAAGGCTCTCTTCTATGTTGGGCTGTCTGAACATATCCAGCAGTACCAGCTAATGGTTTCATGTGTGGGTGGAAGAAAGAAAACGAGGCAAGCAAGTGATGATACTTTACAAGTACAGGACAATCTCAGGTCACCAACTACACTATTATAAATAAAAATGACTGAGTGAATGGCAAACACTGAAATTTCCTGAAGTTTTGTGCTTTAGGTCAAAGTGACCCAAATAACACCTTGTATTTCACAAGATACACAGGGGTTTTATGAATAGCGCAAAGCAATCATCATGTTAACCAGCCACTTTTTCCTACGACAACCTGCTGCCCAGTGTTCCGTACTGCCACATTTGTAACAGTGGTCACATTTGTTTCCTGTATTGGATGATTGACACTGCTGGCACTGTCTAATGTTTGTGCTCCTAGGCTGTGATTGGTATTTCCGGTCAGGTGGTTCGGCCATTCTCATGTGCTGAGGCTTAACGGTCTGCTGGAGGCTGGCAATGTGAGTGGTGAGGTTCTGCAGAGCCTCACATATAGCCTTGTTGCCTTGATCAACTTTATCCATTAATGTGTCTCATTTGACCGCTCCACCTTGCTTGTTCTTACTGTCTGATGTGTGCATACTGCTTTCTTTCTCCACCTCTTGATCTTCCCCACTTACTGCTGCAACTTTGATCATCTTTGCTCTTGATGCAGCTGACAGCTTATAATTTCTTTCCATTTCCAGACTGTATGCCGCAGTCATTTTTTCCAGAAGAACCTCATCTGTGATTTTAGGATTTTGCAGGTATAGCTTCACATCAGCTCGGATGGTGTCATCATGGAGGCCAGTGAGTACTGTCTGGAGAAACTGATTTTGGATGAGCTCCGAACTGTACTTTAAACCAGACTTAACTCTCTCTGAAGCAAGAACAAGTTGTTGTCTCAAATCCATTGCTCGCATCAAAAACTGGATTGGAGTTTCTTTTGGCTCCTGTACAGCACGTGTGAGCGAGTGATACAACTCTGTGGCATCTTTCTCAATGTAATGAGTCCGTAATATTTCCCTGAGAGCTTGCAAAGTCAAATCTACTCTACTCTCAAGGTAGCTTTTCAGTTTTGTTCCTGGGGTTATAGCTTGAATGATGGCTTCAACAATGTCTCCTTCATCATATCCTCTCTTCAATGCCCTCTGGATTTGTCTTTCCAAGCTAGTGTGATGGCCAAACCCGTGGCCACACTCTAAAGTCGGTAACTTTTGTATTTTCATTCTTCATTTGAACATATTAATACATTTTAGTTTCCAATAACTTTATTGATTGGTTTGGATACATTTGTTCTATTTGTAAGCGCGCACATTTAGTTTACTTATGTATTCATACTACTTCATTTCTTTGCTTTCTGACTAACCTTTGTCTTTTTATTTCTTACCTGCCATCATCCCTGGGAGTTGCCGGACAAAAGATGGTAGCCAGGGTTTGAAACCATTAAATATGAAGGAAGATAATTGGACCACACCACCACTTCCTGCTGAAGGGGGAATGTGTGTTTTCTTTACTTTAAAAACAAAGTATTTGTATTTAATTAAATATTTGAGTTTAGGGTTTAATGGGGTTTTTTGATTTTCTTCTTTAGTGTTTAGTTTATTAACAAACTAGATTGTACTGCTGTTTGTGATTTATGATTGTGTTTTGTTTGTTACCCCTCATGTGTCACAATGGTCTGATCAGCCATTATATATACCCTTGTATGTCATTTCATGTTTAGGTCAATTATGTACGTTTGGGCAGTCATTTGGTTTGTTAAGGTTGCAGTCTTTGCCTGAGTTCAGTTTTGTTTCTTTGACCTCTTTTATGAGCTCAACATTTATTAGTCTTGTAAATATAATTTTTGGGGGTTAAATAAATGGAAACTATATTTTTCTAATAATTCCTGGGCTCCTCCTGTTCTTCAACTCGGTCCATCAGAATCAGAATCAGAATCAGAATGGGGTTTATTGCCAAATGTTGAGCAGGTTTACAACATTAGGAAATTGCTGCGGTGCTTCAGTGCAAACATGGTGTCATAAATAACACTTAAATAGACATGGAAAAAATAAAAGTGGGGATAAGAATTAAAAGTGCTACGTGGAAAGATATGTGCATGAGATATACATGAGAGTAAGAATTAAGAGTGCTACGTTGAAAGATATATACATGAGTGCAGGTGGTGATCAGTGCCAAACATGGAATGATGCAGTGAACACAGCGTAGGGTCATGTGTTAGTGGCGGGGACAGTCATATGGTTATTGTTCATGTGTCCAACAGCAGAGGGGAAGAAACTGTTCTTATGGCGAGAGGTTCTGGTGCGAATGGACCGGAGCCTCCTGCCTGAGGGGAGCAGGTCAAACAGACTGTGTCCAGGGTGAGAAGGGTCAGCTGAGATCCGAGCTGCACGCCGCAATGTCCTGGAGGTGTACAGGTCCACACTAGTGTATGTTAATTTGTCCTTTTGGTTTGGTTCTCCAATTTGTCCCATTATTTTCAGATCCCGTCGGTACAGTGGGTGTACAAAAGGGACACTTTGAGTGGCGACAGGGATGACTCATGTAGCATTCAGATGAGAAACACTTTCTCTCTGCTCGTCTGAATTACTGGGTGCTATCACATTTTTAGCCACAGGGTGGTGCTCTTGTACCACTTGTTGAGGCAACGGGCATTACTTTCGCATCTCATTTGCTTCACTTCATTAATTTTGTCATCTAATTCCAACAACAGAGATATTCCTTCATCTTCTCGTGCAGTAACATCCTCTCCCTCTAAGTACTGGAGAATACGCCGCCTCAGTTTACGAGGTAAGTCTTTTTCACTTTCATCCACGGCTAAACTGAGGGCAGCACAAATCTCATTCAAATCCGGTGCTAGCAGTGAAAGTAACTTTTCCTCTATCTCCTCAAGAAGTTGCTCCCAATCAGGAGACATCTGCTGTACTTTAGACATGACGAAAAACTTTTACCTTCACTGCCTTTTCTTGGAGGGATGGCACTGCCTTACGAGTTCAGGTGAGGCTAGTCACATGTAGCTCGTCCTCCAAACCGGGCGGAAACACCAAGATTATGTTGCACCCTCAGAGAGACATGACTCCATTCTCCTTTTTCTTGCAACTTTATTCTCCTCAGTTCAGGTTTGGAGTTTACAGGCAGAATAGCGTATCATCAGCAAAACATCGCTCCCTCACGTCTCAGACACTGTTTGTTTTCTGTGCTTACTGATGACATCACACATCTGAACTCTGACCTCCTGGAGCCAGTAAACTACAAAAATTAACTAGAAATGTGTCCAAAAACAAAACACAATTAAATAAGAATAGTCTTTAAAGATTTTCCCCACAATTCAGAAAAATGTAAGTTTTATAACTACTTTTAGAGCGCAACACCAGCACATAAAAATCTCTTTGAAATAGTTTTTTTCATACTCAGGATTTATTTCTGATTTGTTTCTGAAGTTACTTCTGATTCCTTTTTGCCATTGTAACAGAATGTGCCTACTCCATTGCTTTTTTAAATGGTAAAATGTCAGTTACAAACCATATATGCATATGTCACACTATTAATGTGAGCTACTCAGTTGACTCTGATTTACACTCAACAAAAATATAAACGCAACACCTTTGTTACTGCTCCCATTCCCCATGGGATGGACGTAGAGACCTAAAATTCATTCCAGATACACAATATAGACGTTTCACCTCTCTCATCAAAAAACTCAGGAGAGTTTTCTCCAAGCATGACATCCCAGTGTATTTCAGACCCAGCAACACGCTCAGACAAAAACTGGTTCACCCGAAAGACAAAACGCCAAAACACAAACTTAACAATGTGGTGTATGCTGTACAGTGCAGCGAGGAATGCCCAGACCTCTACATTGGAGAGACCAAACAGCCACTTCACAAGCGCATGGCACAACACAGAAGAGCCACCTCCACAGGACAAGACTCAGCAGTCCATCTGCATCTTAAGGATAAAGGACACTCTTTCGAGGATGCCAATGTTCACATTTTGGACAGAGAGGACAGATGGTTTGAAAGAGGAGTGAAAGAAGCCATCTATGTCCACTGTGAGCGACCATCTTTGAACAGAGGCGGGGGTTTACGACACCAACTGTCTGCCATCTATAATCCAGTTTTGAGATCCCTTCCCAGACGCCTTAACGCCCACTCACATCCTGGACCATCTGATCTCAGGAATTCGCATGATAAGGTGGGGCCAGGTTTCACAATGAACACACCCGAAACTCTGGCTGATTGGGACCCACGCCCAGTTTCACACCTTGGCTCAGGCGATTAGAGGATCATCAGGGGTCCTTTTGTCCCTCTGTGGGGGGTTACTCCCACTAGGTTTATATCTGGGACTCTCCACCATTTGACCTTGAAGAAGCTTCTCGGATGAGTGGTGAAACGTCTTCAAGCAACTTAAAGAAGTCCAGACGCTTTTCTTTGCAAGCTCCTTTGACTACGATGACCTGGATGACTGAGAACCTTCACAGACAAAACACAAAGTTGTGGGGTTGTGGAATTTACTTGCAAGTTTTTTTTCTTTAAAGATGTGGGTATATTGGGGCAAGTTTGCTAACGGGTGTAGTTCCACCAGCAGAACAGTATTCCAGTTGTAGCCCATAGTTAGTCTTAATGTTTTACCGTGTGTTTAACTATTTAGTTTAAGGCAAAGAAAATAAAACAAAAAAAAGATATTTTGTCAGTAAAAAATTTTTCTTTCATTTTGATGTCAGTCAACTCATAAAAAGGTTACTGTGCCATTGCAAAAGTCAATGAAGGAAATGAAGGAAAATACAAAAACTGCCACTGTATCTCTGAAATAATAGAATTTCCAGGTGAATATATAACTGTTCATGTTTCGTTATATCCAGTCTTTTCAAATATACATTTATTTTTTTTCACCGAATACAAATAACTGATGTATCCAGAACTTTTGACAGGTAATGAAATCTTACTCTTTCTTTGTCTCTCATACTTCCTTTTATTGGCTTTTTCTTCTCTTTTTCTTCTTTTTTTAGTCTTTGCTCATCTCTGACAAAAACGAGGGAGCAGTATTATCAGATGGCATCAATAACCTCAGCAGCAGAGTTCAAACAGAGACTGTCAAACTCGCACGAAAGCACTGTTTTTTTTGTTTTGTTTTTTTTTGTTTTTTTGCCTGTCCCGTTTGGCTCTTTTGCCATCAGAATTGTTGTCTAAAGGCAAAGAAAGATGCCCAACGGATTTACTTTACCAAATTGACCATCCCAGCTTTGCCGTAATGGTCCATTTGATTCACCTTTTATTGTTTATTTTATTTTCACTTACTGAATACGGGACAGACTTGACTGGGGGAAAGAAGGGGAGAAAGAAAGAGGGAAAGAGAAACAGCTGAGAAGAGGGACGGGGGAGAAGGGCAAAAACCAAAAACCAACAGAATGAGCAGAAAAAAAAAAGAAATAAAAAAAAGCATATATCGATCACCTGGATCACCTGCTGAGAAAGAAAAAAGAAAACAAGCAGAAGAGAACAAGAGTAATAGAATAAACAACATCACAATGATATATGGGAATATGACAGTAAATACTAAATATTAAACATTATTGTGCAGCACATAAGATCAACAGAACACAGTGTGCTTTGAGGTAGGAGCCAAAAAGGGTGTAGTTTATGGGTGTGATCACCCGTGTGTACACCTGTGAGCATGGACGCGCTTGTTTTTTTTTTTTTTAAAAGGTTCCTTCATGTAATAATCTGCTAGAGGGTGTGGGGGGGCCACAGCCCCGTCCTCCAGGGCATGAAGCAGGTATGGAGGAGATCAAAACTCCAGACATCCAGAGGCCCCCAGAACACAAGAGACCAAGGAAGACCAACAGAGGGGCAGCTGCGCCACTGTCCCAGAAAGAGCTGAGGAGAGTCCCAGATGAGGGCTCACTCAGCAGCCGCGGAGCAGAAGCCAGGGGGAGTTGCAGTGACGCGCCCGTGAGCTCCGCCGGCAGCCAGCCGTGCCTAAGTGACCGAGCCCCAGGCCGAGAGGCCGGGGGCACCCCACCTCCGAAGTGGCCCGAGCGAGCCCCAGGCTCCAGGCCCCGATAAGCGGCCGCCAAGGAGTGAGCCGGTGTGTACCTGGACGCCCACCCCCGGACACAAAGAACCACCAACGCACCGACACCTGAGGGAGTCCGCCACCGGCAGGGGAAGTGGTGGTAGGGGGAGATAGGCCTCCAAACCTTGGAGGGCCTGAGATGTCCCCAGAGAGGTGGCGCCTGACACCCAACCTGACATATAGACACAGAAATACAGGCACACACATATACAAACATCCATTCCCACCCTCATGCTCTCATATGCACTTACTCCACACTCAACCAACGTGGAGACAGACATAAAGAGGTCACGATCACGTACAGCACGAAAGCACTGTTGATTGAACGCAGTTAATGTTCGCTTTCTTATATAATGAAACTAGCAATAGTGCTGTGCCATTAAAGGTCTGTGTGCCATTGAAATTTACATGGAAGGAAACTGTAATAAAAAGCAACAAAGGATGGAAGTGATGAGGCAGAAAATGTGAACTGCTGTTTTATTGATTCAAATCAAAGCCCACCAGGAATTAAAGCACAGTGAGAGGTGTATGTGTTTGTTGTTTATTTAAGACAGAAAAAATAAATCCCAAGAAAACATGTTAAAATAAAGTTGTTTTTTTTAGATTAAAGCTCAGTTAGGGGTCACTGGACAGAAAAAGAAAATAAAAACTTTCAGTACATTGTAATTCAAAAACTACAACTCCACCCTGCACCAGACTGGCGAACTGTCTTGGGTATACCCTGGCTCTTGCCTTATGATAGCTGTGATAGGCTCCAGTGCCCCCCTGCGCCCCTGCATTGTAGTGCATTATAGTCAAAAATAGTAAAAAACACTATGGAGGCCCCAAGGGACATGGGGAAAAAAAAAAAGAAGTACCTTTCCAGGATTGCACAAAAGTTTTCGGAGACTCCAAGTTACTTTTGTGCAATCCTGGAAGAGACTTTTTCACCTGCATTTATCATGCTTCCATGAAGCTGTCCAGAGTACTGCAGCTGTTTGTGACTGTGAGGAGTTGTTACTATTTGTTGCTGGTACTTCTGTTTGACTTGGAGGCTGAATCAGAACAGCAGGAGACTGGACTACAGACTTGACTGACTGGAAGGGAGACTGAGCCACAGACTGGACCACAGGCAACTGGAGGACGGGAGACTGGGCTACAGGTGACTGGTGGACTGGACTATGGGTGAATGGACAGATGACTGAACTGGAGACTGAACAGCAGGTGACTGAACTGACTGGACGGAAGTTGGTGGCAAAGTTGCAGCCTGAGCTAATAAACCGGGTGCTTGAGCTGGAAATAGGTCTGCTAATTTAATCAGGGAATGAGCTAGTGCCTGAAAAGCTTGATCGGGAGATGGATGAGGTGGTAACTAGCAGGTGGACAGGCTAGCTCTTCCAAACCTCCAGAGTGTGAGGACAATGGTTGGAGAGCTTCAGCTCTAGGGAGGTCAGGTTGGATCCTGGCCACCCTCACCCTAGGTGCTGGGACAGGTATGGGAGCCAGCTGGACACTAGTCACCCCCACCTGAGAAACAGGAACGGGTGCAGGAGTAGACTGGGTCCTAGCTGCCCTCGCCCTGGGAGCTGGCACAGGAATGGGTGTTGGCTGGGCATCAGCAGCACCGTCCCGTGGAATTGGTGCGAGTGTGGGGACGTGATGAGCCCTAGCTGCTTGAGGAGCTAGTAAAGGGACAGGCTGAGCCTTAACTGCCTTCACTTGAGCAGGATGAACAGGTGAAGGGGATGTTGAATCTGAGGCGCCTTGCTAACAGGAAAAGACTGAACTATGGGTGAGGAAATGATGACTGAGTGGGAGAAATTATCAGGTTTAGCGGAGTGAATGTTTTTAATGATGGCCTGGGATGGTGGTACAGTCTCTTTGGAAGCAGGATGGCGAGTATTAATTGGATAGTCTAGAATGTAATCATAGAATACAGTCTTTTGTTTAGGTGGGCGGTGAACAGTCTCTGAGTTGTGGTGTGGTGAAAGAAAAAAGTCAGTTTCGCTCACCATCGGATGCTGCTGCTCCAAAAGGGAAGCGCAATGGCAGCGTGAGCCTCGCCTTTGCTTAGCTGAAATAGCAGGAATGCTGAGCAACGGAGCCTCCGTTGAGCCGAGGTGAGAGGGGGAGCCGCTGTGGCACAGTGAGGTGGATGGTCCGGTGAATGAGACGACTGGCGGGCGAGCGAGGAGCAGAGCAGCGAGAGACGTGAACTCTCCCCAGCACCCGTGGAAGAATGCAGCCTCTCCGAGGCCTGCCCAGAGCCAGACGAGTCCCCGGGAAGATGTGCTCCCTCTCCCCAAAGAGCCGCTGTTTTCCCCTGAGCTCCTCCGTCCAGTGAGAGAGGGCTGTCTCCTGCCGCTCGAAGAGGTCCGAGTCCACTGGTTTCTAAGCGTGTCTTCCTGGCACGGGTCTTATCATTTTGTCAGGGCTTTGCTGTGTGGAGGTGAGGAAGAGCGGACCCAAACGCAGGACTCACAGGTTAGTGTGGAATGAAGAGGGTGTTTATTATACAGAATGGATGAACAGAACATGAGACAGACGGCTTACTGACTGACTGAAAGACTGTCTGAACTGAACTGAACTGGAACCCACATACTGGATAGACAACGTTAATGACAAGATGCTGGACCGAGAGAAACTGAGGGTTTAAATACAGGCTGGATGATGAGTGATTAGACACCAGTGAACAGCTGAACTTAATCTGAATAAAGACACATGGAAGTAACTGGAACAGCAAAACAGGAAATGAGATTGACTGACAAAACAAACTGAACATGAGCAAACTGAAAACACTGGGTGAACCACCCAGGAACCCTGACAGTAGGTATGACAAGTCCCTAGAGCAGCAGGTCTTCTTCACTACTCTTTTTTTCCTCACATATTATGCCTACTATATAGACTTTTGGTAGCCATGTCAACCTGTTCAGTTTGATGTAATAAGCCAGAATAATTAGAAAGAGAGGGGTTTAATATCTCATTAATGAGAATATTTCAATCTCTCGCCACTCAGTGTTTTTCAAATGGAGAGGGATAGTGATGAAACAAGAGTGAGGTGTGGATAAGTGAGGAAACCACTAAGGGCATTTGTTCTCATTAAAATTATTTTAGAGCAGCAATTAACCAGACTGGTGACAGTATCACCAATCCTTATCAATGAAGTGGTCACAGTTCTGTGCCAACAAAATATCCGTTATTCATGTCTACACAGGAAGAAGCTTTTAAGCAGACTGAAAGCTTCTTTCTCAGAATTCTGAGTAATTATGGGCAGCGTGTAGTTCACATGTCCAAATCAGGTCAAAGTAAACAGACACTGACATACTACTATCTAGCTTTTTAGCAAAACTGAATTTTATGTTGTTGTTTTTTTTAAAGTTACAGTAAATACATTTTTTAAGTACAGTATCCTTTTTTAAAAAGAATACTGTACTGACACATATATACATACATATACATACATATACATACATATACATACATACATACATATATATACATACATACATACATACATATATATATATATACACATACACATATATATATATACACATATATATACACATATACATATATATACACATATACACACATATATATATATATAGATGGAAAATGTATTTACACACTATTCTAACAAACTGATGCTTTCTCATACTATAATCAATCTCTTAAAAATACATAGACTGGGTTTGTCATGAACTGGCTGTGTGCAGCAGGCACGATAGGACCAAAGAACAGAGTCACAGGCAGGACTTAAACTCAAAAACACAGTTTTATTGCTGGCATGTAGGTGATACAAAATGAAACTAAACTAAACTGGAATTTCTGAACCTAAACATACAGAGAAACGCACTGGGAAATACACAGCAGTGAATGAGAGAGAACGCGACACAGAGAGAAACAAAGGGCTTAAATACACAATACAATGACAAGGGAACAGAAAACACACAGCTGAGACACATTAGACACAATGAGACTACGGAAACAAAACTAAACACACTGAACAAGGAATGCAAGATTTTCACAATAAAACAGGAAACAAAGGAACGCAAGACTGATACATGAGCTTGACAAAGAAGTGGAGGAAAGGCAGACGACAGGAGTGGAGTAACTTAGTAATATATGTCCAGGTTAGGGAGGAAAATGTTGGCCTCTTTCTTGAGTTACGGAGGTCATATCAAGACGTTCTTCTGAGCTAATGTAATTACACCTTTTGAATGTAAGTACACCTTTTCCTTTGCTTTATCTTCTTTTTTTGCAGTGTGCACCAACTTTAATTTTAAGCCCAACTACACCATTGCTAATAATGTGATATATCTGCATAATGTGTTGGCTGTGAACAAATTGTTTCTGAATTATAATAATCTTTTAGTTTGTAAATTAATGGTTCATGATAGCTCACCTATCCTATTTACATATGAGATCAGTTTTTTTTTGCATATCACCTTTCACAGTAAAACTTTAACAGAACTAGAATCAAAATTCACTGGGTTGGATATAAGCTTTTAATTTGGCAGAGACTGCTAAACTAAGTAACAACCTTATAAAATAAATTATCTAAAATGAGATCCCTCTGACACAATTTGCTATATTTACTTGACAAAACTGACTTGCAACAGCATTTGCTTCTGATCATTCTCTCACAGTTTACATGCTGGTTATATAAATCAGTGAAAATTCTCAAAAACCATTAGTGATTTATTTATTTTTGTTCCAGAAATTAACTTTATAGGCCAGTGTTTAACAGCTTAAAAAACAAAAAACTTTTTACCACTAGTAACACTTTAGGTAACAACAAAATTTATAACTCTTTAAGTTAAATTCTTAACTCTTATAACTCTTTCACAAGTGTGTTCTAGTATAATTTTGAACCATTTAAATAAAGACATAGTACAAGCACATTTAATGACTGGGGGTGTTTTCACACCCTGGGTCAGTTTAAATCAAACCTGGTGCAGTTCATTTGCACAGGTGTAAACACAGACGTTGCACTGAGCTGTGGACCAAAACATCCGACCCTGATCTGACTCAACTACCAGATGTACATTAGTTTGCCATCTATGCTTTGCATTGGAGAGGTACTATGGATTTGGAAAGGCCTATAAGGGCTAGCAACTATCTGTGAAATGAACGGTAATTTTAACTCTTCTCCGATAGTCCAGAACACAGCACCTTCTTCCTCTATTTATTTTTGTTGCTCCTGTCCCAAACACATCTGGCCAATAAGCAGACTGAACATTCTCACATGGTTTGTAGTGATAAATTTTTGCTCACTTAAGAGTTCACTTGGATTTCTCTGTGTGACAAAAACAAAAAAACAAAGCTGAACTACTAACTGAACTAACTGAAAAACTACGAGTTTACGAACTCATGAACTGATTTGGACCAGACGAACTGTCAGTGAATCCATAATGTGAAAAGGGAACCATAAGTGAACTAAGTTAAAACTCCCTTAGGAGGTGGTGGAATGGTGGGCATGGTTCATGGCGCGGCTGCGGCAGAGGCTGATACACCTGAGCTGAATCAGCTCATCATGCCTCCCCTGCATAAAAGGATTGAACTGGGTCCTGAATTGTTGTTTGTTGTTATGTCCAGGACGTAGCTGAAAAGCTGTCCATCATGCATCTTTTACAGGCAGCTCATCAGCAAAATTGTCTATAAAATTGATACTCACATATTCATTGATCCTAAAAATTACTATTCGATTAGATTCTCATTTGCATTACTATTGATAAAAACATGACCTTAAGCAAAATTCAATTTTTGGGACTTTCTATTACTGTTGTTTATGATTTATGATTGTTAGCATATTTAGTATATACTTATTTTCATTTTTTAATCTTCTTAGATTATAATCCATAATGATAAAGGCCATGGGAGCAGACAACAGATTTACAAACACTGTACGCAACAATGTCTGGCCTCATGTGACAAGAGTATGCAGGCAGGATGAAGAAACCGACATCACTGGCCCCCACACTTGCCTGACCTACATGTAGAACACCTCTGGGACATTATGTTTCAGTCCATCCAACACTGGCAGGTTGCACCTCAGGCTGTCTAGGAGCTCAGTGATGCCCTGGTCCAGATCTGGGAGGAGATCCCTCAGGACACCATCCGTCATCTCATTAAGAGCATGCCCTGACATTATCAGGCATGCATACAAGCATGTGGGGGCCATGCAAACTACTGAGTAGAATTTTGAGTTTCAGCAAAATTGACTAGCCTGCCGTGCCACATTGTTTTTTTTTGTTTGTTTGTTTGTATTTTAACTTTGATTGCCAGGTTGTCTTTAAATTCGGTCCGCTGTAGGCTGATAATTTGCGTGCGTAGCTCTGTTTTAATCTTCGGTCCGCTGTAGGCTGATAATTTGCGTGCGTAGCTCTGTTTTAATCTTTCACTAAAGAATTTAATTTTTACAGTCTTAGCCTCCGAGCACGGCTTTTATTTGACCCTGGAAAGCCTGGATTTTATCGTTTTTTCTGTGATCGATTCTCCTGGGGACCTGTTTCACCAGCCTAACGCGAGCCCTCGCTGCCCCCCCGCACGTACTACTGTTCAGCCTGTCTTCGCATCAAGTATCTGTCTTCTCAAGCTGCCAACGTTGTGCACAGTGCCAGGTAGGTAATCACAGTTACTGTTCCGGCACTGGGCTGTAATTTGTGGCTGTGGCATGCTGGCTAACGTGGTTTTAACTTGGCTGTGTGAACAAATGGAGAAACTATGATTCCCCTTTTAACCATATGATGGATATGCCTACTGTTGTTTGGTTTTATCATTGGACTATGCAGTGTTTTTTATAGCCATATTAAAGGCTCGGACCTTTATGCAAATGACGGAATGCACTATTCAAAATTGGAACTGCTACATCTTAACACAAGGACTCGGCTGCCTCCCCAAACTTATCCGCGCTGTGTTGCTTTGGGGATAGCTCGCTGTCCACGCTATATTCACCGGGGCTGCCGTCATAATCTGCATGTGTATAATCATCCTGTGGGAAACTGACTTTCTCACCAAATACCATCTATTTTCTCAGCTTTCCGTCGTAACCCAACTAGACTGGACAGGAAAAAAAGAGGTGCCAACACCACCAATTTTCAGCATCTGAATTTGTACCATCTGGTTCTGTCACACATTCAGTCTCGGATTCTTCACCACTTAAATTGGCATTAATCAATGCAAGGTTCGTGGTGAACAAGACTTTCATATACCGTGACCTGTTTGTTTCTCATGGCTTGGACTTTCTCTTTATTACCGAAACTTGGCTACCTACTGATGATCTAGCTGCTTTTGTGGAACTGACTCCTGAAAACTGTAACTTCCTCAACACACCTAGGACCTGCCGTCGTGGAGGTGGCCTGGCAACAGTCTTCAGAGATCAATTTAAATGCAGAATGCTACCCAGAAGTGTCTACACCAGTTTTGAACTGCAACTGTTTATGCTGGATCTGTCCTCTCCTGTACTCTGTGCTCTAGTTTATAGGCCTCCTCACCTTAACAAAGACTTCATTAAGGAATTTTCGGATTTTCTATCTGTGACATTACCAACCACTGATAGGCTTCTAATCCTTGGCGGCTTCAATATCCATATGCGTTGCCCCTCTAAACCTTTGGTTAGGGACTTTTTACAACTCTTGGACTCTGACCCAGTCTGTCAACGGCCCTACACACAAGGAGGGCCACACTCTTGACCTCATCTTGTCATCTGGCCTCTCAGTGATCGGCGTTGAAGTGATTGATGTGTGTCCGTCTGACCATAATTTCATCTTGTTTAATATTCCAATTCCTCACTCATCCCCCAAACAAACCCAGGCCCCCTCTCTTATACGCCCTATAACAACTGAAACTGCTCCCCAATTCTCAGCTGCCTTCGCTGCATCTCCTTTAGCCACCTTTGATGAAAGTTCTCCTCATAGCAATAATCCTGATCAGCTTCTTGCATGTTTTAATTGTGCTTGTACAAACATAATGGACTCAATTGCTCCTTTAAAATGTAGACTGCAAAAATGTAAAACTCAGCCTTGGCTAAATAAGGCCACTTGTGCCGTCAGGCAGGAATGCAGGAAAGCAGAACAAAAATGGAAGAAAGATAAGCTCCACGTATCTTATCAAGTGTTTAGAGATTGCTTAAATAACTATCAGCGCACCATCAAGGTAGAAAGAGCAAATTATTTCTCCATGATCATTAACAAGAAGTCTGGTAATCCTAAAGCTCTATTCAATACAATCAACTCTGTCTTGCATCCTACCACATCAGTCATATCTGAGACTGCCCCACACACGTCTGAGGATTTTCAAAAATTCTTTACTGAAAAATATCCGAGCACATATCCCGCAATCCTATTAAACTGTCTAAAGACATGTGTCAGCATTCAAGGTTCTGCTCTAAAATGGTTTGCCTCTTACCTAGAGAGCAGAACATATTCTGTGATGCTGGGTAACAAATACTCTTCCCCAGCTACACTAACTTGTGGAATACCTCAGGGCTCTATTCTGGGCCCTGTCTTATTCTCCTTATACATGCTCCCATTAGGCTCCATTTTTCAGAAACACCAGCTCTCTTACCACTCTTATGCAGACGATACACAGTTCTACCTCTCTCTAAAACCAGGTGCTGATAGTACACTGCAGAAAGTCTCAGAGTGTCTTAGCGACATACATGTCTCTGAACCTTCTCAAACTAAATCATGACAAAACCGACATTATAATCTTCGGTAAGCAGGACTCTATTAGTCTCATAAGAAACAATTTGAGCCCATTATCAGCTAATGTACATCCCCATGTAAAAAATATTGGTTTCATTTTTGATTCCACTCTCAAGCTGGACAAGAAAGTAAATTCAGTTGTTCATGGCAGTTTTTTCCAACTCAGGAGCATTTCTAAACTCAAAAATATCCTGCCATCTAAAGACCTGGAAACTGTTATCCATGCTTTCATATCGTCACGTCTTGACTATTGTAACTCTCTCTATTTAGGCATTTGTCACTCAAGCCTGTCACGCCTGCAACTTGTTCAAAATGCAGCCGCAAGGCTCCTGACGGGTACTAGAAAGAGAGAGAATATTACCCCGGTACTCGCATCTCTACATTGGCTACCAGTTAAACATAGAATCGATTTTAAGGTTTTATTATTTGTTTTTAAAGCTCTCCATGGTTTAGCTCCAGGTTACATTTCAGATCTTCTTAGCCTGCACTTACCTACTCGATCTCTGCGCTCCTCCAGTCAGATGGTTTTATCAGTTCCACGCTCCCAGCTCAAATCTAGAGGTGACACAGGGCTTTCTCCATTGCCGCCCCGAGACTCTGGAATAGTCTTCCCCCCTTCATAAAATTCTCTTCATCCTTGGTCTTTAAATCGAATCTCAAGACCTACTTATTTTCCAAGGCTTTTGGATCTCTTTGATATCTTTTTTTATTCTGTCTATTTGGTCTTTTATCTTATTGGATGGCATTGTATGTGTATATACGTTATGTTCACATTTGTGTGCTTGTGTGTGAATGTGTACAGTTTTGTATATGTATGTGCATATTTGCATGTACATTATATGCTATATACTCTTACATGTCTTACAATTCTTTTTTTTTTAATGTTTTCTTTCTATTTTAATTTTTTTATTATATTATCCCTCTGTTCAGCACTTTGGCTGACACTTGATGTCTTTTAAATGTGCTATATAAATAAAGATGACTTGACTTGACTAATTTTCATTTCCATCAAACAATGCAGCTCCCCCCCAAAACACTTTAACCAGTACATATGAGTCTAGATGCCTAGCATGATTTCCATTACAAATTGAGATCTGATGTGTTTTCAAAGTGTTCCTTTAATTTGCTTGAGCAGTGTAAATATACATTTGTAACTTCGAATTTCTAAATTTTGAACTTGCTTCCAAAGAAATTAATACTCTCCCATTTTTATGGTAGATTCATTTTAACGAAGAGGGACAGAAATCCAGAAAGAAAGACAAAAAAAAAATTACACTGCTAGGCCACGCCATTACTTTTTTCACTGATATTTTGTCTCTCTACATTAAAATGAAACTAACCCCCAACCCCCCCCCCCCCCCCCCCCAAAAAAAAGAGAAAAAACAAACAAACAAACAAAAAAGACAAAAAATGACAGACTACTCATTTTCTCTGGATTGAGCAAACTTACAAATTCAGCAGGGGATCACATAATTATTTCCCCCAGTGTGTGTATATATAACTTATATAATAACTTAAGTGACAACTACTTTCTAACAAAGGTGTTGTGAAAAGACAGAAAGAGGAAAAACACTGATTACAACCTAATTCCTCTAATGCTTCAGCAGTAAGGCATCACACTGAGTCCTTGACAGACAATGACAATGACTATCATAATGATTTTGAGAACTCACTGATCACTGATAATGAGGCCTATTTAGGGGCCATTTGAACAAGATGCTGGCTGATTAGGTTTTTATTTTCTTGAAAAAAAGTTGTTCTTTCTAAATTATCAGTATCTAGTATTTTAATTATGTTCATAGTATTTTGATTAGATTCCCTCCAGTTACACTTTTCTAATGGAAAGGAGCTGCTTGAATATTTAAATACTTAAATGCTCCCATCTCAGTCTTTTCTTTTTTTCCCTCTGCCTCTGACTTAGTCTTTGCTAACATATGTCTTTCTCCAGTTCCTGCTTCCAGTTTCTTTCTTTCTCACTCTCTCCATCTTCTTTCCTCCCTGGCTTCTTCTCTCTTATATCCAAGTATTCAGGTGTAAAGCAAACACCCTGATAACTGCAGTGGCTGAAATTGATGTGACACGTTTCAAATTTTCTCCAGTCCTTTAATACAGCATCTTCTCTCCCCATCCCCGCCCTCTCTCTTTTCAATATCCCACTCGCTTGCTCCTTCTCACTCTCTTTCAGGAAAGTGAGCAATTCTAAAGCTGGCAAAGTGATTCCATTCTGCAGGCTAGTTATTAAATTTGTTTGCAAATCTCTGTCCCTCTCGCCACCCACTGCCCCTCCCTCAATCTACTCTTCCTCTCCTCCATTTCTTCATCCCTCCCTGCTCTTGGCCATCCGCCACAGTCCCAACTGTCATCAACATTCAGCCCCATAAAGCTATAATGGCAAAGAGAGAGAAAGAGAGAGAGAGAGGTGGAATGGAGAAAACCAAAAGCGAAGGCGAGTAAGCCGAAAGGAAAAAGAGAATAACTGATTATTTCCTAGAAAAATAGCCCAATGCTTAATTTTAAAACATGGAGTGTTCTTTAATAATCTCTTTTATTAAAGCAATTTGTTATGGGGCCCCTTGTTTTCAGTGCGGTGATGGAGGTGAGGGACAGCAGATGGAAAAGAGAGCGACAAAGGTGAAAGCAAGACATACTAACAGTAATGAAGAGTGGTGATTGAGGTATGCTTATCTTATACCATCTAAAGTAAGAAAACTGCTAGATGATTATTTATCATGACCAGCAGGTTGTAGGTTCACACTGAGTCACAGTTGCAGCCTCTTACATGTTATGAATGCAGAAAAACAAACAAACAACAACAACAAAATGGAACATAAGAACATTCCACGGCTTATGTACTATTTGCGTCACAGATGATATAGGTTCATGAATTTATGTATTAGATCATTTGTCAGCAGTCTACTAAATAATGACTGTAGTAATTCTTGCCTACTCAGGCATTGATCCAGAAAAGGGCCAGAACTGCAACAATCACCTCACAAAAACATGTCCACCCCACTGATAATGAAAATTGGAAGACTAGCGAAACACTTGTGTGCAGGTGCATCCTGCTCATCAAGCCGGCCATGGCAGAATGCCCAACTCGATCTACTGTCGATGAGGACTGACAAAGAAAAGCAAGTAACACATCAGAAGATAATAAGGGAGATTTACTTCACATTTACCAACTTGGCAGGCAGAAAATCTAAATTGAAGGCTCAGTTAGGATCCATTGCAAGAGTCTGGTTCCATGAAGGGTTTACAAATTCATCCTTATCAACTGGCAAAGTTGTCTACACTTCCTGATAAGGGTGTCATTGCAAATATTGACATTTAATAACCTGAAAGAATCCAAACAGGTTTTGCAGCATGTGTGGATAATAATTTCCTGAAGGGTCTAACTTTTCCTTTTCACAGCCCATGGCGCAGGTTTCAGATCAGAAAACTGGGCAAAAGAAAAGCATCAAATTTCTCTTTTTCACAGAGCTTTAGTTTCACTTTCTTTAACTTCCCTCTCCAGGGACCTATTAAACCCCTATTCATTAAATCATTTTACATAAAATAATCCCTCCATACCTCAACATGGTCTCTGCCTGATACCTCTGCCATTCGTTTACAACCCATTTTCTGAGCATGTCAGCAAGCTCACCTCCACCTAAGGCCTTTAACACACAAGAGCCGTAAAATCTCTGCCAATATTTCTGTGTAAAAATATTTCTTGGACTCATCTATTTTTGATGCAGCGGTTTACACCGACCAGGTAATTTTACTTATTTGTGGCATTTCTTTTTTCAAACCAAGTGTCATTTTTTCACAGTGCGTTTGGTGTGTAATGGCCTGTAATCAAGAACACCACATATGGGAAGACAGAGGAACAATTCACACTGGTGAAGTATTTCCTAAGTAAGACAGGAAAAGTAAGTGTTTAATTTGGAACAGACCAAAAATTCCACAATCCCTTGAGCACCTGGCCAAGCTTTTTATAGTGAACAAAAGTAAACACAACTGGTATCACAAAAACAGGATATAAAGCCCATTCTCTGGGGATAGCAAATACTGCTGTTTTGTCAAATCCATGGTGTGTAGGAGTGATTCACGGGTTCATGGAAATAGTAAGGAAATGGGTCTTAGCCCCAGTGGATGCTTGTTCAGAACCAAAATCTTTATTTTTTCTTAAACCTAAACAAATAGGTTTGGCGCCTCAACTCAACCAAGTAGTTTTGCCTGAACAGAGATTGAGTGAAAGCGCAATCAAAAAGTAGATGAAAATAAAACAAATCAGCTATGAAAACAAACAAACAAAGCTTCCACACTGATCGGAGGTCTCTCGGCTGGGAAAACAGTGATTTATGCCACTGCCAACATTCCCATGTGCGCTTTGTTCTTTAAAGACAATTAGACTCATAGGTTTTAGTATCTAAAAATGCTTTGAACAGTTTGTCAAGACACTGAAGCAAAAGCATAGCTAGAGGATGTGACGCAAGTGACTTCTGAAAAAGAAAAACAGTGGGATTTTTTTTAAAGCTTTTCAGCAATAATTAAGTATTGGCTTAAAGGAAAGTTGTGAAAGCCATAGAAACAAGTGGAAACGATGAAAATGTGTGAAACAACTAAAGAAATAGTACTTTACAACTAAATACACATAATACAATTAAAAGATTGATGGGTATCTGAAAGTAATAAAATCAGTGGTTTGGCATGATGTGACCATGTAAGTGCTCATTTTCCATTTTGCAATCTATGAAGTACGAGTGTCTGGATCCATTAAAATATTAATAACAATATGAAATATTGAAAATAACCATATTAAAAAAAGGAAAATCTCTTTGTGTTTCGCTGTGTTAACATAACTATGGTCTTTAAAGTACATTCAGATTTAGCATACTGACTCACTTCACCTCAGAAATCATTATGCATCAGTCTTGCCTGCATTAGCTGCCTGTATTTACCAGGTATTGGATATATACTAAACTTTTCAAGCACACTACTATTATGAAGACTGTTAAAACTTCTGTATGTGACTCAGTGAGTGCAAGAACAATGGTGTGAATTAAAGCAATATAAAATTGTTAAAATAGTTTTACACAATATGTGTTAAAGACACACAAGATGGTTATTCTAAGTAATCACTTTAACTCTAAGCAGTAAAAAAACAACACAAAAGAAAAAACAATAAAAACAAATAAACCAGTGCACACAGATCTGCCCCAAATGTAATAAAAAATAAATAAATAAACTATAACAAAGTACAGAAAGAAAATCTATATCAGGACTGCAGAGGATCATTACTCTATCCTCCATAGGAATAAGTGGTCTTTGTGTGGTTTATACAATTACTGGATGCTACATAAACACATTATTTACAGGAGTCTCATTATCATTAAAGTCTGTATAGCACCGTTTAATCCCATACAACATAATAATTATTCGTTTAGTTGAAATATTAGTCCTTTGTACACGTCTAAATCCAATTAAATGTAGAGTGGAAGTGACTCAGTTAGGCTCTGCCGTTAGTGATTAAGGCATTTAGCTGATGAAAACACGCCGTCTCTAGAACTTGTGATATTAGTCCTAATTCTTCTGTATAATATTTTTTAAATACAAATAAACCTAAAAATTTGCAGTGAGAAGTTTAGTGGCAGAAAACAGCTGTATTTCCTTATTTTGTACTTAATAATCTAATAATAGTTTGGTGCGATTGGGCTGATGCAACTGTAATTTTCCCTTCTAGATCTCGGTATGGAATTTACAGCCTTAGGAACAGCAAAGATATTGTACAGGACCCTCAAACTCCCAAGCCTCTGGTAGAGGACCTGAGCTTGAAGGACCACCCAGAGGGGACAGTGTGGAATTTAAAAAAAAATATATATATATACGCACACAGTAAGGATCCCAGGCTATCCAAGCCTCACTCACAATATCAGTAAGAGGCACATAACTGAAGACATGCCAGCTTAGATGTGACCTTGACTAACAAGGTCTGTGCAGGTGTTGAGGAACCAGGACACACTGATGAGAAGTGGGCTATTGGATGAAGAGGGCATAAGTGGACAAAGGATGGTGTTGGGTTTATTTGTTTAACCCCGCTGGAACACAAGACACTCAATAACTGCACGACAAAACAAGACAAGACAGAGCTCTTTGTCTTTGTGGCTCGTGAGGGACGTCAGAAAAGATTCCTTCACCTGAACTCAGCTCACTTCGACTGATTCCTTTGCCACAGCCCTTTTTTATTGTCAGCAAGCAATCATTCATGAAGATGCAATTACAAATACATGTGACATTCTTAAGCAGGCATATCTGAACAACATCAGTGTCTATATTTTGTGTGTGTGTGTGTGTGTTTCCAGCTATACCATACATAGCCATACGACCTTTCTATGAATTTAAACTGTGTGTATGAGGTATGCAGAAAAGCAGAAGTAAGGGTCTCACTACATGATAAGAACAAGAACTTGCAATAGGTCATGTCACAGACAAACATTTAAAGGTGTGAAGTCTTGCACTTTTAAGAAACAGAAGAGTCTGGTTCCTAAAGCTATAATGGAAATTATAACATCGAGGCTGCTTCCTCTCATCTCATGGTACACAAGTGCACACAGAATCTTAACAGACCTAATAAGGATATGATTTTTATCAGCATACAGATGATTATATATTTCTAAGCATAAATGATTATATGTTTCTAAGCACAAATGACAATATAAAAAACATATCACTCTTACAGATGGGAATAGGGAACACTTGAAATGCTATTAAGCGAAAGTGGTTCTGTGCGCTCCTTGAAAAATGGTCAAAGATGCCCATAAACATGCTCCCAAATCTTGTGGACAAGCAGATGAGCAAATATTTCTGGCTATATATAATATTTTTTAAGTTCAGCAATACAGGCCAGGTAACAAAGTATAATTAAAATATAAATCAACTTCCTACTAAGTTCATTATGGGTCTCCCTATTTCTCCCCATGGATAAATTCCTATTACTTTAAATAAGCAAATAAGATTAAAATAAAGCAGTTAAAAATACTGCTTTATTTTAGAATTAAATTATTTACCTTATTCCTTCCTTGAAAGCTATAAGGGCGGGAGTCAGTAGAGCTGCAGTAAAACTACAGCAAACAACACAAGAATTGCTATCCCTAAGTTTTTTTAGAGACCTGAAATGAAGCCTGAGCCACAGGTACATCAAACTCCAGCCCTGCTGACAGCCCAGCCAGGATGAGAGGAAATTGACAAATAAAAGTAAAAGGCAGGGCAAAAGGAGAAGGGGAGAAAAGAAGGTGAGATATATGAGAGAGGTGTGCTAAACCACTTTTCTCACCTCAAATCAAAAGTGGAGTGGTTTTCCTATCTGGCAGTTAGAGGTAAGATATGAGCCAGGCTCCACACTCTGACAGAATAATGCACCTGACTGCCAACAAATCACACACACCCATACAAAAGCACACAGGTACAAAAACACACGAGTGTGTATTTAAGGACACACGGGCAAACAAATTCAAAACATGCATCTACAGCCCTGTGACACATAAAGGTAAGTCCACCAAAAACACACTAAGACGCACAGAAAAACCACAAGTGGTAGGCTGAACTGATGAAAACGTAACACACGTGGGGAAGTCAGAGTCAAGATAAATGTTAACAACCATTTTCCAATTGTATAACTGTGTGCTTTCTTCAGTGAGAGTTACATTAACTGCCCCTGATGTCCATTGCAGCAAACAGGAAACTAGTTGTATGTGTAATGACCATGCATAGGTGATTGTGTGTATACCTCTGTCTCAAAATAACAAAACAAAGCAAAGAAACAAAAAGCAAAACAACCAAGAAAACAACCTAGTTTCCTCCCTCCTTTAGTTCATCCTTTGCTCCCTAGTCCTGCAATTGGGTCCTCCAGTGCCTGCCACACAACTTGTATATACATTAAAAGTGACATGAGTTTAGGGTGATGCAAGAAACACAATATGCAGATGATAGACCTATCTACTTAAATACTATTTAGGCCTACTTATCTCTATAAATGCACTGCTGGAACCTGTATTTGACACTGAAAGAGCAACTTGAAATCAGTACCTGTTTTGTAAAACGTTGCCAGTTTTATTACCATGAGTTTCATTAAGCAAGCATCTTGACTGATAAAACTATGCCAGAAACCCAATAAACACATAAATTTAAAAAAAAAGTGATTAATTGTTTTCATCTTTAAAGGGACTGGCATGCGACATTTGCTTTTAATGTTATTGGACTAAGTTAGCTGGCATGTGTGCACAATTTTTTGATTATTCCTGTTTTAATAAAACTTACGTGCAATACTTTTTTCAAGTTTGAGCAGAAGATAGAAACGGAGAGGCCGCATGCAAACAATAAACAACAACTTTTAAATGTGTTTCCTGGAGTTAACAGACTTATGAAGGTAGCAGAGAGAGAGCAAGACATAAACAGAAGGAGACGAACAAAGAAAAGGAATGCGCACAGTTTGATAACCCAGGAATTTTGAAGATGGGGTAATGTCATTGAGACACAAATGCCACAGCATATGGAATAATGATAAAGTCACTGATGCACTGACAATCAGGAACTGGAGAGAGCAGAGAATGTCAAGCGGAGAGAAAAAGTGAGAGGCGAGATGACATAGACGAGATGCAAAGGATGAGATGAAGGCAAGCAATGTGGAATGAAAGTAAAACAGAACTGCAAAGTGATAAAGAGGTTGCAGCGCAGTCAGGCATGGCTCAAAGGCCAGGAATTGGTGGTAAACATTTAGTGAGGCAAAGATGAGAGTCTGAGGGACTTTAGAACAGTAGATTGTCTCCTCTCTCTTCTTTTGAACTGTGCACTGAGCTGCCCTCCACCTTTTTAGGGAGTCATCTGCCAAATTGGATCAATAAGTAATTAACACTTTGGCTCTCTGCTGCCAAGTTCTCTTCCTTTCCTTCTCTGTTGCTCAGTCTTTGTACTCTTCTCTGTAGATACAGACACACACACTTGCTCACAGTGCATCAAATATCCACAAACACACTGAGTTAAAGGCAGGGGGAGAGAGAGAGTCACCCATGCACAAATTTACACATATTTTACTTCTTCGGCTTCTGCTGTGCTCATGGGGGTTGTGAGCAGAAGCAGCGTGGGTATCAATCCCTGCTGTCCTCGAAAAGGCTCTCTGTTCCATCTGAATACCCACTGACTCAAATCTCTCTCACTTCAGTCTCTTCTGACTCTCCCATGACACAAATACATACAGTGTCACCTCCATGATTTTCTATTGTGCGCCCTTGTCTTCTTGCTATAGTGACATTTGACACCTGTTGGTGTAAGTGGAGCACTGTAGGGATAAAGTGGCAGCCTGTCACACTTGACTTGCAAAAAATACTGGGGAAAAAAATTGAGTCAGTGGGATATCTGCAATGTAGAGTGATTGGCTAGATAGGAGAGAAAACATTGAAGGGAGACAAAAATGAGACCTAAACCAATATGTAGGAAGAAGAAAGAGGGCAGACCAATAAAGATGGGCAGCAACAGAAAGGATGATAGAGACAAAGACAGAAAGGCAGAAATACAGGAAGGTAAAGATAACAACAGCTCAGGGCCAAGTATGGGATTGATGTGTGAGGATTCAGTGCAAAGCCCTATCATCAATCCTATTGGCTAATCAGATGTATGGCTGAATTATTGATAAGGGAGTCCCATCAATAATTGCAGTGCTGCTGCTTTTGGACCACAGACCATAGAGAAGGGTGAGAGCTGGTGGCTTATTAGGAGAAAACACACAGTCATCACAAACATTTACAAAATATATACTATAAAGAAATGACCATGATGTCATTTCAGTTTGAAATGGACTTGTAAATGTTGAAACATGAACGCCAAAGGCAAAAATCACACATTTCACCTATTCACTGGTTCACTGTTATAATAAAATATATTGCAAGCACAATACTGTTCTGCTTTAAAGAAACAGTTATATACTTTTATATGGACCTACAGAGAAAGAAAAGGTTTTTCTCAAAACTAGTTTTGAAAAATCAGCATCTGTGTAGAATTGTCTTTAAACATTTCTAACATAATCTCAAATTTTAGGTTTGTCAAAATTACTCAAAGAACATGATTTCAAATAGAGTAATATTTCATGAAATAACATACTCAGGCTCAACAGTTAAAAAGAAAAAAAAATAGAAAGAAAAATTAAATTGCTTGTCAAATCCAGAAGATGTCACGCTGAAACAATGTTTTGGGCAGGTCACATTAGTCAGCAAGCTAAATGTTACTTACCCATTCTAAGATTTATTAAGCTAGCTAAATGTCAGTTGTCTCAAAAAGGACTGATGAAACAATGAGAGCATGTTTGCTATTGTGCTGAAAAAAATTAATTAAATACATGTGAAAGAAGCTGCATAATAACAGGATGAACCTGTGTCAACAGGCTTGATACCATTTTGAAAAAAACAAAAAGGTTGCGGTATTTTTAAACTACATTTTTAACAGTAATTTTAAACTATACAATTAGTTGCAAGTTAATTTTCACAAGTGTTTAAGACTAGGTTTCAAGCTTTGATTCATTTTACAAATTATTTAGATAATTTAGCTACAGATCATAAATGTAGTAAAATGTTTTTTACAACCTACTAATAAACAATGGGAATAATAAACACTACAATAGCTAACATGTAACTAAGTGAAATATTGTAGAAGAAGAGCATAATGGAAGTCAGATATTTGTCAAACAAAAAAGTCAAAACTTTGGATAGTGTGTGGTATTAGTTATGCTAAAATAAAAAGGGAGAGCTTGTCATGGTTTGCTGTGTGGCAGGCAGGATGCAGGATCCAAACGCAGGACTCATACATGGAAAATTTAACTGAAAGCGGCAGCTTTATTGCAGGAAATTACTACTACAAATACAAAACAAAAACAGACAACTAGAAACAAGACAGCTCAAACTAAGACATTAGAAAATAAACTAGGAACTGGAAACTAAGAATTACTTAGAACACAAAGGGAAGAAACACAACATAGTGAGGGTACGACGTGACAGCTAACAGAGAAAAACAGGCCTAAAATACACCAGGGAGTAACGAGGGAATGGAAAACAGGAGGGCTAATCCAACATAATGCGTCACAGGAAGCAAATCAGATTACAATGGGGACATGAATAGGACATAGAAATGAACAGGACATGGACTATCAAAGTAAAACAGGAAACACGACACATGTACAAAGACAGTCAGACACTCAGGCTCATTAACTCGGTAACAGAGGGAACATAGAGACAAGGGTGACTAGACATTAGATGTGGGACCAGGACAGTAGTGATGTTCGATTCGTGAACGAATCGTTCAATACTCGAGAATCACTTTACTGACTCGTGATTCATGATTCACAAGCCCAACTGACTCACTGACTCATCCCTGTTGCTGTTAGCAAACTAATTCCATTAGTAGAAATATATCTAGCTTATAATTAAAATTGTGGGGGAAAAAAACAACAGCCAGTTTCGTAACAAAAGCATTTCTGCTCTGAACTGGAAGAAAAAACCCTGAGTAGAAGCTCACATCAAGAAAATAGCTCCTCGGTTCAGAGTAGCATCGCGCTGCTAACATGCTAACAACACATTTGAGCTACTCACCCCCTCCCTTCCTGTGCTGAATCGTAAGCATAAGCGAATCACTCAGGACTCGCTCACCCCCTCCCTCCTGTGCTGAATCATAGAGCGAGCGGACGAATCACTCACTCAATCACCCCATCACAGCGCAGTGGACATTTAGATGAGAAAATATATATTTAACACATTTAAGGAAAATACTAATAAAATACAAATAAACAAATGTTTATTAAGCAATTTTGATAGGAAATTGCTTAATTTTAGAAATGTTTTTGCTCTTTTTTCTCTATAAAATAGTTGTTGTTGTTGTTGTTTTTTAATCATTCATCTTAGCAGTGGGATTTACATGAAAAGGGAAACAAATTAAGTTTGAGTGAAAATGTAAAATTTTTGCACTCTCTGATCAACTGACTCAGTGAATCAAATGACTCAAAACACCCGATTCACTTTGGTGAGTGACTCATTAACACTCGATTCAGTAAAAAGAATCAAATTTACCATCACTACAGGACAGGCACAGAGAAAAAATGGGGACACAAAACACAAAAATACAAAGGAAGGAAGAACTAAGATCACTAAGCACAAACGGAAGATAACCAAATTCAGGAATAACAATCATCAAAAGAATATTAAAGACCTGAAACACAAATACTGGGTTGCAGACCCAGTACTGTGACAGAGCTCACTTTGAGAGATTAAACTAGTCACTGCCTGCACTTTAAAACTGATCTTATAACAAAACTATAACAAGATTTAAAAAACAAACAAACAAATTTTAATAAATTATTGCATCTTGTCCACATCTGTCCGTAATCTCTCTTTCCCATCCACCATTCACATGGCTCCTGCTTAGCTTGCAGCGCTTCACATTCTGAACTCTACTTTTGAGGTCTGAAAACTGTCTGATTCATCCACACATCATCTCAAAGGTTCTCTATTGGACCAACTCTACGAGCAGCCTCAACCGGTGATACAAAGTGTAATGGAGCCATGCATTTATGTTGTTGATGTCAGCACCTAAATGTCACAAGAGAAACCAAAAGTCATCAGATGAGTTTTTTATCTTTTGTCTAATTTTTCCTGTTTTAGCTGACAGGACTTGCTTTAATTTGGTCTTCTGTATCCCATGTGTTTATGTGTTCAGAGATGTTGTCCTGTGTACCTCTGTTGAGTTAGTGTTGCCTTCTTATCAACTCGAACCAGTCTTGCCATTCTCCTCTGACTGTTGGTATCAACAAGGCATTTTCACTCAGAGAACTACAATTCACAGAATATTTTTCAGCCCATTCTCTGCAAACCCAAAAGATGGTTATGTTGGGAAATCCTAGTAGATCAGCAGTTTCTGAAATACTTAAACCAGCTGTCTGGCACCAACAATCATGCCACATTCAAAGTCATTTAAATGAGCATTCTTCTCCATTCTGATGCTTAATTTGAAGTTGGTTATCTTGACCCAGTCTACACAACTAAATGGGCTTCTCATGTTTGACTGGATGATTAACTAATTAATGATTACCAGGTGTACCTAATAAAATGTCCACTGAGTGCACGTTACTGTATTACTAAATAATAATAAGTAATTTGAGTTTTTAGCAGATGTTCAATCTGATTTGAAACCAAAACTGTAAGACTACAAAAAGTATTTTTCCGTGTTTTCTGAAATGTGATGTACAAACTATTAAGACCCTGGTCAGAATAAATAACCTATCAGTAAAATACAGCTGCATTAACCCTTTAAGACCTACGATAGAACCAAGTCCGCCAGAGCGTATCTTTATATTTTTACATGCTGTAGTGCCATTTGTGGGAGAATTTCAAGTTGCTATACATCAATACAACCATTATAGCCCAAACTTTAATAATATGTATGCATTAAGTCAATAATAACTACATAAATTGCAAAAAAGTGCAATAAACTACAAAAAAATTGAAAATCGTTTTTGTTTTTTACATATATTTCTAGTTAGAGAAATTTCAGAGGTTTATCCCTCAAAACTTTAAATACAAAAAAGTTGCACAAAAAAGTTTCCAATGACAGGAAATGTTTTGAGTGTCTTCATAGTTTTATTTTTGAGATACACCAATTTTTTACTGCAGGAAAATATTATAAATATTATAATGCAAATTTGCAAAAAAAAAAAGCATGTGCATAAAAATGAACTATTTTCAGCAGTGCAATTTGAGTTCTAAGCATCCCAGAAACTATTCAGAAAAGCATGAAGTCAAACATGACTTTTAAAAAACACCAGTATAGACTTATAAGGCCCCAAAAGTAAAAAAAAAAACTACATTTTCCACGAAATGACATCACTTCCGGTTCCGGGGAGGTAATGGCGGACATGCGGTAGTTCGCGCTGACGTCTATTCTAACGTAGGAAGTGTTATGAACAGCTGATCGGATCGGCAAAGCATCTTTCTGGAACATTATGTTTTTGTTGCTGCAAGTGCTTTTTATGGAGTTTTTGCAAAGCCATATGTGGAAGGAAAGCGAGACTTAGGACAAGCTGATGGCATAAGATGTAAGTACAACTCCTCCGGTTTCATATGCAAAAAAAAATTATTGCGCTAGCTCATGTGGTTCCGATTCCACAGGGATTTAAAAATAGTTACGCAAAACAGAGCATGCCCGCTTCGGCCGGCTTTAAAGGGTTGAGTCAGAATTGCAAAGCAGAACCCCCCAGTGCAATGCCCCAAATATAGTACATCAGCTCTTAACATGCTGGTCAAATGTCAAGCCTTAATCAAAAATATCACCTATATTACTAAAAACTAGTTTCACTGAAGATGAGAAACAGCCAGTGAATCCCATCACCTTTGACAACCGGCTGTCAGAGCCATGAATAATCAACTCAAAAGCATCTCCATAAGCCGTGGAGTCTGTGAAGGGTTTGCAGTCTGCTCCTTTATGAACTACATTGGCTGTAATCATTTTCAGTTTGGAGCAGTTGCCACTGATTCGTCGTCACTATTGGAATACATCGCAGCTGTGGAATGCTGTGCAAAGTCATTTACCAGAGCAGTGGGACAACCCAATATATTGTGCTGTCTGTGGCAGTACCTTGTGGTTGAGAGAGTCGCCCTCGCCTTCACCTAAACTCCAACCATCTGCTGATGAGTGAGAAACAAATTTAATGATAAATGATTTTATGAAAAGCAGGATATAACAATCAAACACCTAGTTAATGCATCTCTGCTAGAATTCCTGTTTGTCTATAATGGATATGAAATACTACAGTCAAACAAAAGCATCATCAGAACACAGGCATTACATCCCATGGTACCACACACAAATAGCTTTTATTACAAAATTAAAGGGGCATGTGTGAGGCAGCATTGATTGAGTAGATGATTGTTTTTGTGGTATTCAAAAACAAAAAGTTTTTGTAAATTGAACTTGGGCAACTGCAGCTTTTCTAAAACTTTTCCTTGGTGATAATTTTACTTAATGTGTCCAGGCAATGACAGAGATCTGCCAAATGTTCTCCAGGGTGAAGAGCACCATATGTTGCCCGTAACAGCAAGTGAATATTGATACAGATAGTTGCCTGACACTGCATTTGCTGACTGAGATTAGACAGCTACACACACACACTAAATTTAGGATTCATGAAAATAGAAGTTAGAGTAAAATATATTTAGTTAATGTCATCTTTCCAAATTGTTCAATAAACATAGTTAGAATTACTGAATAATTTACTGTGAATGAGATTATTTATTGTGGGGAAACCCATAGAAGATTTGTGCTGGTTGGCCCAATAATTTGTTTGGGTTATTTTTTGTTTTAGTCACACATTATTATATTTTCTAAAATTTTTTATTTATTTTTATAGATAAAGCACTTCACTGGAGTACCCACAGCCTTGCTCACTGTAAAAAGAGTTCAGCGTTTAGGAGCTGAAGAGTCCATAAGGAATTATCTGAATCCAAAAATGATTTAAATTTAGAATTAATAATGCACATACAGTCACCACTGATCCAGAAAGACAACTGCAAAGATAGGAACCCCCTCCAGTAGGATCACAGCAACTGTAATTCCAATGAACTTCGAGAGCACTGAAATGTAAAAAATAAAATAAGATAAAATAAAATGTGTGTGAGCGTGTAAAATTAATGAAAGTTGCCTCCCTTTCTACTTCTAGTATCCTAGAAAGAACAAGTGCGTCAGCAGTCTGAGAGCGACATGCTCTGTTGTGATGACAGGGTGTTTAGATGAAGAAATATGCTCTCCTCTTTAAGTCCCTATCAGTGCTCTCACTACAACATTTTGGATCAGCTGAAGGTTTTTCAGGGAGTTTTTAGGGTAGCTTGATAATAATGAACTGCAATAGTCCAGCCTTCAAGAAAGAAATGCATGAACTAGTTTTTCAGCATCAATTTTAGGACACAATGTTTATAATTTCAGAAATATTGCAAAAATACAGGAAAGCAAAGCAGTCCAAGATATTTCTTTAATATTGACATTCTTGATCAAGAAGAACACCAAGACATCTCACAGTGTTTTTGGAGGCGGAGGTAATGTCATCCAGAGGTGATGTCTTGTTAGACACCATGTTTCTAAGATTTTCAGGGCTTAGTACAATAACCTGTTTTATCTGAATTTAGAAACAAGAACTTAGAGGTCATCCAGGTCTTTATTTCTTCCAGACATTTCTGCAGTTTCACAACCTTCTTTTTCTCATCTCATCTCATCTCATAGATAGAGCCGAGTATCATCTACAAAGCATTTACATGAACAAAATTCAGTTTATTAGATAAATAGGAATCGAATCATTGCAGTGCAGTACCTTTAATTTCAGTAAAATATTATGGTCAACAATATTAAACAGTGAACTGAGGTCCAGCAGGAGAACCACAGAGACGACACAGAGACCATTTGTAACCATGTCTAATGCAGTTTCTTTTTTGTAATGAGTTCTGAAACCTGACTGAAACTCTTACAATAAACAGTAAATGATCAGTAAGCTGTTTTACAACAACTCTTTCAATGGCAGGACATCTCTAAGCAGTCTCACCTGTAAGTAGTCATGGGAGATGGCTGCCCCTCCCTGATGGTGATTCTGCTGGAGGCTTCCTTGAGGTGACTGTCATTGTGATTTGGCAATATACATCACATCTGAGGAAGCAGACGGCGTGGAGTAGAGAGAATGATGACCCAAATGCAGACACACAGGGATGAGGTGGGTATTAACCCTTTAAAGTTGGTCGGAGCGGGCACGCTCTGTTTTGCGTAACTATTTTTAAATCCCGGTAGCACTGCAACCACGTAAGCTAGCGCAAAAATTTTTTTTGAGTATGAAACCAAAGGAGTTGTACTTACATCTTATGCCATCAGCTTGTCCTAGGTCACAGTTTCTTTCCACATATAGCTTTGCAAAAACTGCATAAAAAGCACTTGCAGCAACAAAAACATAATATTCCAGAAACACGCTTTGCCGATCCGAACAGCTGTTCATAACACTTCCTACATCCATCAGTGTGAACTATCGCATGTCCGGCATGACCTGCCCGAAACCGGAAGTGACGTCATTTTGCGGAAATGTAGTTTTTTACCATCGTGGCCTTATGAGCCTATACTTGTGTTTTTAAAAGTTATGTTTGACTTTATGACTTTCTGTGTCGTTTCTGGGAAGCTGAGGACTCATATTGCACTGCTGGAAATAGTTCATTTTTATGCATATGCTGTTATTTTGCAAATTTGCACTATATTTTTTCGTTTTTCCTGCAGTATATGAAAATTGGTGTACCTCAAAAATAAAACTATGAAGACACTTAAAATAAATTTCCTTTGTTGGGAAACTAGTTTGTGCAACTTTTTTGTATTTACAGTTTTGAAGGATAAGCCTCTTAAATTTCTCTAACTAGAAATATATGTTAAAAAATCAAAAACGATTTTACATTTTTTTGTAGTTTATTGCACTTTTTTGCAATTTATGTAATTACTATGCACTTAATGCAGACATATTATTAAAATTTGGGCTATAATGGTTGTATTGATGTATAGCAACTTGAAATGCTCCAAAAACTGGCTCCACAGCATGTAAAAATATAATATAAGCTCTGGCGGACTTGGTTCTATGGTAGGTCTTAAAGGGTTAACAAAAGGCGAGCCTTTATTGGTGACTGTACTAAAACACTTCGAAGTAACAAACAAGGGGATGGACTGAAAACACTAACAAAAACTCAAACTGGGAGTAGCTAAACTAAAGAACACGGGAAACATGGAAAACATTACAAAAACCTTATAACTGAGAATGAGGAGGCTGAGACACGAAAACATCGAGAAGGAAACACAGATTAAGCACCAGGGATGACAAACCGAAGTAACGCAGACAATCCAACACGGAAACAAAGGGAAGCACACACTATATACAAACACACACACAGGGAAATGAGGAAATAGCGGACAGGCAGGGAACACAGCTGAGACTAATAAGATAAGATAAGATAACCTTTATTAGTCCCACACGTGGGAAATTTGTTTTGTCACAGCAGGAAGTGGACAGTGCAAAAGTTATGACGCAAAAATTAGAATACAATAAGAATAAATACAGTACACAGCTGTACAGAATAGAATAAAATAATATACTATATACAGTAGAATAAAATAGAATAAAAATATACAATAAGATAAAAATAGAATACGAATGCTATATACAACTGAGTAATCAGAGAAGACGAGACAGGGAGGAAGCAAAATAAAATAAAACAGGAAACACAAACATCAAACCAAGAACACGAGACACAAAGAACACAAGGGAGGCACAGAGAACACGGCAAATAATTAAGAAGTAATCAGGGAAACTAGGTAACTCAATGAATACTAATAAACATAAATACGGAGTCACCATGACACTACATAAATACAACTGAGTTAAACTGAAACTCTATTAATGGTGCCTAATAGACACATGGTTTGGAGGCCTGTGGAAGCCAGACACCAGTGGAAGCTATTGGCTCGAAAAATAGAGAAAGACTACCTATCTACATCATTATGTTATTTGACATCATCTGGGTATCCGATTTCCTATTTATTATGGTCAACATAAACTTTAAATGGCCCAGAAAGAGAGATACCACTGTGTATTTGAGATGTAATGCAAGTTTAAGCGTAAGGGAGAAAATAGCAAAGACAGTAAATGTGACAAAGTATATATTTAACTTCAATAAACACATCAGTCTTTTAAAATGAAAATACTCCAAACATGCTGATGGAGCTCAGAGGGCATTTGAAGACTACATTGTGTGAATTATTTAAGAAAAAACTGTCAGCCTGTGACACTATAACTGACTTTGTTGTGACTAATTGATAATTATGAATAATTAATGTGGTGCCACTGCTTTCCCATGTGTGTAAACAGACGCAACCCTCTAACAAGAGTTCACGACCCTGAGTAAGTTAGATGAAAACTCAGTGTATTCTGAGTTACACTCGCATCACATTTTTGCAAATTGTCATAGCTGTGATGACTACTGCTGTAGCCATTTTTTAAGAGCAAGACAGAAGCAAAGATCTTCTGGTAACTTGTAAGACCAGAGGAAGTCAAGTCTATAAAGTAAAGTACAAATAAAAACATTTTTTCATGATGTAGCAGCAATTGCCCTGGGTCAATGTCCATACATAAGCATTTCTTTAAATGCAGATTTTTCATGTTTGTTTTGATAAACATCTCAGTTCACATGAAATCGTGAAAGATTTCAAGGACCTGTCAAAAGATGTTAAGCAGCTGTCATATGCCAAAGCAGCACGTGGCAAATGAGCCTTATCTGAAAATCCTAAAAAAAATGTTGGCGACTGAAGCTTACAACTGCCACCAGTAAAATGGTTTAAATTCTGACCTGCAAAATGGAAGTACAGATGCAAACTTTAGATGTTGCAAAACAAAATGCAGTTTAGATGTGGACAACAGTGGACAGGACAGCAAAGCCGAAGCTAAGATGCTCAAGGTTGTGTCAGCAGAGCAGACTTCTCCATCTGCTCGAAAATTGTGCCTCATCATTGCTGGTATTGTGGCACTATGTTAAAGACAGAGACATGTAAATAGTAGCCCCCCATTTTATTTGATGCTCAGAGACATTTTCTTTTAGTAAGGCCACTGTAATGTCAGTTTTACTGTTGTTTAAGTTCCACCAGCAGAGGGCGCTCAGTCCTGGTAGTTTACCATAGCAGCTCTGAAAGACTTACTTACAAACTTAGCATTGGCTAACTACAGTAGCTAGCTACAGCATAATTTTAAAAAATAACATATATAAATGTAAACTTATTTAAATATGTTAAAATAAAAGAGTTTTTTTAAAGAAAAGATGATTTACTAAGGTTTGTGTCAGTGAGAGTTCAAGTAGTATATATAACTTGTATATACTACACAATACAAGTTTTAATATTAAAAAACCAAAACACATAAAATCCATATTTTGGGTGTGACATGTTACACTTTCCAGTCAAAGATTTAGGTTATCTGTCACATTTATTAGGGTAATGTCCTCCTACAGTTCAATAACAATAATAATAGTTTAATTGGTAATGCTAAATTGGCTATAGGTGTGAATGTTAATAGTTCCATTCACAGTCTGTGTTAAACCTGAGACTGGTACTCTGTTCAGGATCTACTCCTCTTAGAGTTCGTTATAAGCTCCTTGTCATTGATCTGCCATACTTGTTCTACAAAAAAGAAACACGGAAGACTTGCCATTATGTTGCCAGTACTTTGTTAGTAGAAGGCTACTTTTTGATCAGCTAATTTTACCTATTCTTGGTGGTCTGAAATCAACTGGCTGCATCTGATTCTATAAATTAGCACACTGTTAGTAGATCACCTACAGAACTTCCCACTTCTCTTAGAAAATTTTTGTGATAGCAGGTTTGCACTTATTTTGTTTAGTAAATCCAGCCTTAAATAGTAAAACTGGTTTTGCATCTCTCTGTTATTGCATCTTTTTGTTGTGTGACAGCAATGCCCACTCTTGCTGTAATGTTTTAATTTTCTGCAATCTGTTTTGAACTGACATAATTTATCAGGGATACCAGATATTAATACAATGTGACAAACACACAAGCCTTTAGCTTCCACTGGCAATTTACCATTAACCATTTCAATTATTGATGACTTCTCTAGTTGTTGTATCTGATGACTGAACACACATATGTGTTTATGTCTGAAAGTCAAAAAGGTTGTTAAAAGAAAAAAAGAACTCATGCATTTTTGAATCAGTATAAACTATTTCATTTACATAAAATGTATACACTTCCCTAACAGACAGCAGATTCACTTCCTTAAAGTCTTTTCCAGAGAAAAGTCGGTGCAGCTGATGGACTTCCTTTTTTGTATTTACTTTTCTCATTTGAGTTTTGTGACTTTTTGACCCCAACTAAACCCTCCATATCCTGGTCTTCTAAATCTTATATCCACTCACTCTCCCATTTCTTTTCCTCTCTCTGTCTCTACAGATGTAAGTTGAAATGAATCTAAATTAATGAATATCATTACAGCCTCTTAAATAGCTGTGCTATATTACTAACCCTTCTCAGCTTTATCTCCCTCTGCACATGGGTCCCAGACAACCCAACCTTTCTGGGAGATACAACTAGAAAAGGCTAACTACTGTTTTTTTTTCTACAAATGGAAGGAAATGCTCATTCTTTCTTTCAGCAGGGGAGCGAGGCATGCCATAATGAGTTTTGTGCTTAACGAGGGCAGTCTAATGCCTGCCGACATGTTTTTACTGCCGATATCAGTGTCGTACAGCCTGTTCACTTTTAGGCAACATGAGCCAACCAATGAATAACATTTTACATTCTTTTAAAATGAGCTTGATATTGTGTGTGAGGTTTTTTTTTCCTTTTCCCCCCCTTACAGGGATAGTTAAATTATGAATTAAATGTCTTTTCATTGAAGATTAATTTGCCACTTGTTTTTTTGTGGAGTATCAAGCAGCCATGGGTTCCTCATCTTCTTTAAACAGCACACTTCTAAATAGCTTCGAAATTTAGTGCTGCAAAATTGGATTTCTGGAAATCTTCCAGAAAGTTAATGAATAGCTGAACGATTATATCTGTTTATTTAAGGATGGAATAAAATGCCTTGCTTTCTTTTTGAGCTTCCCACACATAAATTTTACTTCTGTGAGGAGACTAAATATAAAATACTGTGCAAAAGTCTCAAGTCAGACCTCATTTCTTTATATTTTGCAGGAGAATCAGGAAGAGAAACGTGTATGCAAACATACATGGAAATACAGTGTGTAAGGCAAAAACAGAATTTGTGAAATTCCACCGAACTTGAAAGCCAATATTTAGTATGACCACCTTTGTTCCTCAACACAACCTCTCTCTTAGGCAGCTTTTTTGTAAATTTTGGTTTCATTCTCTGTCAAGATGATCCCACATTGATCATGTTGACATCTTGGAATCTGAAGAGGCCAATCCATTACTGATATTTTTCCTGTTTTTTTATAGCCAGGTATTTTTTTTCTTTTTTACTACACTGGCATTCAAACAGTTACCATATAGTATTGCTTGGGGGATCAAAATCTGATCGTACTGGTTACAACACCAGAAATTTTGAGAAGCTCATCAACGTCACTGCCTGAAATGCAGATTGCTGTAGACACTCACTGTTGTCTCCTCTGACCTCTTCCATACATTGACATTGACAATAATTTGAACCATAGATTTCAAATTTGGGCTCATAGATTTCTGTTGTCACAGATTTTTCAGTCCTGTTCTAGTGTAATTTGACACATCTCAGCCTTTTTCTTCCTGTTTTACTTCCTTAAAAATAGCTGCTTTACAGCCACCCATCCACTAAGACCATTTCGGATGAGTCTACAGCAAACAGTAGATGGATCAACTGCAGGGAAAGATAAAATGTCTCAGTTCCACTGCCAGGTCTTTGCTGGATTTTTTTTTCCCTATTTCTTAAGGACATGACTTTCAGACACTGTTCATCTGCTGTTGATGTTTTTTTGGCTTGTGTTTATTTTTCTGGCTAATAGCTCTTTGGTAATCACTGTGTTGTTGAGAAAATTTTATTATGCAATGTTTTGTTAACTTTGGCATTTTTGACAGATTTAACAAGAAATTGGAAAAAATAATGTGTTTTTGCAACAGTCTGCTAGTAATGAAGTCCCTAAAGATAGAAGTTAAAATTAGTTCTTTGCCAAGTTGTCTGTTATGTGTAAACACAACACTGGTTCATACCTTGAGTTTGATACCCTTTTTTGAATGCCTGAATTATTTACACTCAACAAAAATATAAACGCAACACCTTTGTTACTGCTCCCATTCCCCATGGGATGGACGTAGAGACCTAAAATTCATTCCAGATACACAATATAACCATCCCTCCCAAACAGTGGTCACAAATCAGTCCAAATGTGTGGTAGTGGGCACATCTGCCATATTGAGATAATCCATCCCACCTCACAGGTGTGCCACATCAGGATGCTGATCTGACATCATGAGTAGTGCACAGGTGTACCTCAGACTGCCCACAACAAAAGGCCACCCTGGAATGTGCAGTTTTGTCTCACAGCAAAATGCCACAGATGCCACAAGCAATGAGGGAGCGTGCAATTGGCATGCTGACAGCAGGAATGTCAACCAGATCTGTCGCCTGTGCATTGAATGTTCATTTCTCAACCATAAGCCGT
The DNA here is from genome assembly GCF_057382185.1 of Mchenga conophoros. Taxonomy (NCBI): domain Eukaryota; kingdom Metazoa; phylum Chordata; class Actinopteri; order Cichliformes; family Cichlidae; genus Mchenga; species Mchenga conophoros. The sequence continues at coordinate 14,242,920 of NC_140539.1, forward strand.
CTCCACAGGCGTTTCAGAGAATATGGCAGCACATCCAACCGGCCTCACAACCGCAGATCTCGTGTAACCACACCAGCCCAGGACCTCCACATCCAGCAGGTTCACCTCCAAGATCGTCTGAGACCAGCCACCCAGACAGCTGCTGGAACAATTGGTTTGCACAACCAAACAATTTCTGCACAAACTGTCAGAAACCGTCTCAGGGACGCTCAACTGCATGCCCGTCGTCCTCATCGGGGTCTTGACCTGACTCCAGCTCGTCGCCGTAACAGACTTGTGTGGGCAAATGCTCACATTCGATGGCGTCTGGCACGTTGGAGAGGTGTGCGCTTCACGGATGAATCATGGTTCACATTGTTCAGGGCAGATGGCAGCTGAGAATGTCCCAGTTCTTGCATGGCCAGCATACTCACCGGACATGTCACCCATTGAGCATGTTCGGGATGTGTTTGACCGGCGTATACGACAGCGTGTACCAGTTCCCACGAATATCCAACAACCTCGCACAGCCATTGAAGTGGAGTGGACCAACATTCCACAGGCCACAATTGACAATCTGATAGACTCCATGCGACGATGTGTTGCACTGCATGAGGCAAATGGTGGTCACACCAGATACTGACCGGATCTGGGTCCCCAGACCCCCAATAGCGCAAAAAACTGCACATTCCAGGGTGGCCTTTTGTTGTGGGCAGTCTGAGGTACACCTGTGCACTACTCATGATGTCAGATCAGCATCCTGATGTGGCACACCTGTGAGGTGGGATGGATTATCTCAATATAGCAGATGTGCCCACTACCACACATTTGGACTGATTTGTGACCACTGTTTGGGAGGGATGGTTATATTGTGTATCTGGAATGAATTTTAGGTCTCTACGTCCATCCCATGGGGAATGGGAGCAGTAACAAAGGTGTTGCGTTTATATTTTTGTTGAGTGTATAAGTCAGTCTTAAGTGGCCTAACAAAAAACTGGTTTACCTGTAAAGTGTAGCAGGTGTTTTGAAGATTTTGCTGCTGGCTGTTAAAAAGCTAGAGAGCTAGTGTTCAGCCTTAAAACTCAGATATTCCAGCATGGTGTATTTTCAAAAGCAAGATGGTTTTTATTCACCAATAAAGCCAGGTATTTTGTTTTTTTGTTTGTTTATTTGTTTAATCTGTATAGTTCTACTGTATGTCATGTTCAGAGTTTAGAGTATTTCAATTTACACTGCCAGATTCATATACTACATGTTATGTCTGTGAAGGTTCTCAGTCATCCACGTCATTGTCGTCTAAGGAGCTTGGAAAGAAAAGCGTCTGGACTTCTTTAAGTTGCTTGGAGATATTTCACTGTTCATCCGAGAAGCTTCTTCAGTTCCAAGTCTTGTGTTCTTCATATATTACATGTTATGTTTCATTGACAAAAGTTTTTGGATGAAGAACCATATAAATGTGGTCATTGGTTTTTGATAGAGCTGCACATTGCCAGTGGCATTTCCCTCATTTTACTAAATACTTCCTATAATTACCTCAGATAAGAATATGACTAATCAGTTTATAACAATATAAACTGAGGATTTGTTTTTCAAATTAAAAAATAAAATGTCTTCACCTGGTACGTGTGTTTCAGATAAAAAACCAAGTCCCCTACATACTTCATGTATACATCTCGAGGCTAGGTCATAACTATCTGCTATTTTAATTGTATGAGATGAACATTTTGGATATGTTCTACATAGAAATTCAACAGTGTATTATCACTGAATGGTGTAGGAAGACAAGAAGCCTACTTAACCTTAAACTTTTCTTTTTTCGAAGGTGGGTTACTGGACTTGCATACTATATGTGTGTATTCTTGTGAGTGTGTCTGTTTGTTATTTCTTCTTTGGTACTGATCAATGGCCCCTGCCTGTGCTGCAGCTTTCTTGTAATTACTCTGCTGTCTGTGACATCTGAGTGTTTAAAAGATCAAACACTGTCTCAATCCTCTCACAAGGCACGGATGTAAGAAGAGTCAGTGCCGCTATAAAAGGTCACTTGCTGGGTTTTGATGCCACACACTACTTTTCTCGCTGTTTTTTGTGTCTACACTTTTTTCCCTCTTCTCTTATTTTTCAAGTACGTGGAATGCACCAGGAAAATGTCAATCTGGCATTCAGAAGTGATTATTGAGCAGAGGACAGCAGGTAGGAAAGCACAAGAAGGTAAAACAAGCATGGTAGGAAAGAAAGAGATAACTGCAAAAAACAAAACCCTCTATTTAAAAGATCCCTGCAATTTATCTTAAAAAGTTGCCCACATTTCTGCATCTTAATCAGGTATTTATTTATCCAGTTCTTTTTTTCTATGCAACATGGAGTATGACTGTTACATAGCAATTGCTTTTGAAAAGGTGAAAGGAATAAAAAGGGCAAAACTTATTTTTATGAGAGGAATCAGGTTAAATGTACTACATAGCACCTTTAGTTACTTAAGGGCTATGCTGTTTTTTCCCCTGTTTGTTTAATATTTCCAATTAATTCAGGTAGGAACAGTTTGTTTTTTATTGCCATTTCATAAAAAAACAAAAAAACAAAAAACTAACTAAACTGTCACAACCAGTTTTCAGTGCATTAACATTACAGATATACCAGCTAAACCAGTGGTTAAAGAATGCAGCTTAATCAAAATTACTGGATCTATGTGATATGAGCTTGTAATCATTTGCACTTGAAATGTTTGCTTCAATAATGACAACCAGGTCTGCAACCACTCACGGTCAGCTGCCATCTTTGGTGAATCAAGATGGTGATAAAATGGCAAAAAAGATGAAGTCAAATCCCTATCAGTCCATCATCTGGCAAATGAATGGCAACAAGTAAGCAATTATAATCTCTTGTGATAATATGGCAATTAACTGTGAGAAATTGTTGAAATTCGCAAATCTTGATAACCACATTGTGTGAAGCCAGATAATGGAAAGACAGCATCGGTTTTCGGAAATTGCTATGTAGTACAGTCCACAGTCAAAAAGGTAAAGTGTCAAAATTGTTTAATTGTGTTTGTTTATATCATCTTCAGGTACTTCATGACATACACTGTGTGCATTCATAACTCTGGTCAATGTCTAGTGTCCCCTGTCTGCATCTTATTTGTAATTTTGAGGAGGTATGATCTCTTCCAAGGAGGCAAATGACATAAATACTTTGCCGTGATATTGGGTTGGGTAGCCAGGCAAGCTGTGTCAGTTGTTTTTTCACTGTTTTATTTATTTATTTATTTCTTTTTGCCTGTCCCATTTGGATCTTCAGCCATCAGAATTGTTGTCTGAAGGCTAAAAAAGATGCCTAGCAGATTTACTTTACCAAGTGGATCATCATGGCCTTGCCATATTGGTACATTTGATTGACCTTTATTATACTTATGTATTATTTTATTTTCAGTTGTTATAGACGGGACAGACATGACTGGGGGATAGGACAGGGAGAAAGAAAGAATGAAAGAAAGAGAGGGAGAGAAAGACAAAATAGATGGGAGAAGAGATAGTGAGAAAGGGGGAAAGAAAAAAAGAAAAACAATCAAACAAAAAAAAGCCACCTGGATCACCTGTCGAGAGAAGAAAAAAAAACAGAAGAGAAAACAAACAAAAAAGAGCATAACCATCACAATAAACTAGCTAACAGTGGATAACAGTAGATACTAAATATTAAATGTTATTGTGCAGCACGCAAGATCGACAGCGCACAATGTGCTTTGAGGTAGCAGCCAAGAAAGGTGTAGTTTGTGTCTGTGAACACGTGTGTGTACGCCTGTGTGCACACCTGTGTGGCTCAGCACGCTTTTATTCAAAAGGTTTCTCCATGTAACGATCTGCTAGGGAGTGTGGGGAGCCATAGCCCTGTCCCCCAGGGCATGAAGCAGGTATGGAGGAGATCCAGGCCCCAGACATCCAGAGGGCCCAGAGTACGAGGACCCAAGGACGAACACCAAAGGGGCAACCGTGCCACCCTCCTGGGAAGAGCTGAGGAGAGCCCCAGACAAGGGGTCACCCAGCAGCCACGGAGGAGAGGCCAGAGGGGATTGCAGTGACGTGCCCGTGGGCTCTGCCGGCAGCCAGCTGTGCCAGAGAAGACCGAGCCCCAGGCCCAGAGTGCCTGAGGAGCGTAGTTAAAACAGTGAAAACACTGTTTTAACTACGCTACCTCAGCCAGGTCCATGGCTCTGAACCATAGCAAAGAGACCTCTGGATAATGCTTCAGGTTCCGTGTCTGGCTCATAGCCGGTAACTAGCTTTACTGTCCGGGTCAACTTTACAAAGTGAGAGATAGAGAGAGGTATTGAAAGGCTGCTCCAATGGAACTATTCTTTCTACTCTCCCTCTCTCTGTCATGAAATGGTGCTGATCTGGCAGGCACGTTTAGACCTTAACGCAGGACTCAAAACACAACAGGATTAGCTAAAAGAGGCAGCTTTATTGGTTGTGCAAACTTGAACACTCGATACAAAAAACAACCAAAAACTAGGAAACTAAGAAGTTAGGAGACTAGAAACAAAGAAACAACAAGGGAAACCCAGCGCATGGGGAAAACACAAAGCAATGAGGGACAACGCGACAACGGCAGAGAAAAACACGGGGCTTAAATACACGAAGGGTAATGAGGGGATGAGACACATGAGGGGAACACAACTAGGTGTAATCACACACAATGAGACAGAGAGGAACCAAAACTGAATACATTGAACACAGGACAAGGAACTATCAAAATTAAACAGAAAACACAAAGACAGAAACTCAGACTCAAAACAAGCGAGCTTAACACTGTGAGTGGGGAGACGTATGAATAACCATGGAGACAGAAGTTAACATGCACAAAAGACAAAAAAGACTAAACATGGAGGCACGAAAAGGGAAAACAGATTAAAAGAAACAAGAAACTCAGAACTGGAAATACAAGTGACTAAAATAGGAAAAACAAGGAAACTGAACCATGAACAAAATCTAGATCAGAGAGGATAATTTAAACCTGAAAATGCAGACCCAGTGCCATGACACACTTGCGATGAAATAGAGATACTAATACTAATATTGATATAACTTTACAATACAGTGATAGCAACAGCTGCCATGGTTTCATTTACAAACAGGAATGATCATGCTTAACACAAACTGAAAGGAAATCTGGAAACAAGTAAAAACTGTTGTAAGGCAGAAATAAAAGACAAACAGGAATCATGCCACTATAAATCACAATGTTACATGGAAAATGTTATAATGTTATAATCAGTGTTGGGACTAACACATTATTAAGTAACGCGTTACAGTAACTACGTTATTATTGTGGTAACGAGCACGGTAACTAGTTATTATGCCAAAATCAGGAACGCGTTAATTGTTACTGGGATTTAGATAGGGTCGTTATTCGTTACTTCGTGTGGTGGCTATCGTGGAGCTTCCACAGATTCAGTAACATTAGCAAGTGGTGGAGGCCAGCAGGTGGATGAAGGAAAGGGGAGGCAGGAGGAGCAGAGAACCGAGTGCCGGTGCGAGTGTCAGGTGAACTGAACTTCAGGTAAGAAGTTATAACCTGCAGTCTATCTGGGTCAGATATGAACCAAGTTTAGGTGGAGTTTATTTTCGTTGTGCTGACTTTTTCATACTGCGTGCTAGCTAGCATGACGGAGTTTCTATACAGCTGGGTGGGTGCTATAATGTTACTGATGTTGAACTTTATTTTGTTCATAAGGTTAATTATTAGAGTTGCCAACCGTCCCCTAAAAAACGGAATTTTCTCGTATTCAGAGAAAATATTACGCGTTTCGTATTGAGGTGAAAAGGAACACAATGAAAAAGACACAAAGCTGGAGATATTCTGTATTTGCTGCACAGCTGTCTCTTCTTCTCTCGTTCTCCCTATTCGCAAGGCAGAATTTCTGAGTTCTGAGTAAAATCAAAAGCACCACGACTGCAGTTTTCGTGTTGGATGTAAAAAGCGCACATGACACTGTGACGTATGCTAGAGTCATGGTGGTGATCAACGACGGTCCAGGCGTGGGATTTCTCTCGTGGAAATATGCACATTATTTTTTCCTTTCTATTGGTAGGTGGCACAGTGCACTTGTGGCAAGTAAGCAAGCTAGAAGACTGGCAATCTTGCTGGGTATCCAGTTACGGAAGCAACACAGAACAGGAGAATTCTGAGTAAAACCAATTTACTTTCCCTAGTAACTAGTTACTTTGAAAGTAACAAGTAACTTGAAGTAACTGAGTTACTTTTGATAGAAGTAACTAGTAATGTAACTAAGTTATTAATTTAAAGTAACTTACCCAACACTGGTTATAATTAAGGGAACTGTTTGCTTTATTTGGGTTTTTGTTTTGTTTTGCTGTACCTATTGTGTTACAGGGTTACTACAAAATGGTCCGTACCTTAGTCAAAACTGTGTGAGACTAAGATAATATGGCACAAAAAATTATCTCCTGATCTACTTCTGTTTTCCTAACAACCAACTTAGTTTTCACGTTTGAGTTTTTTTGCGAGCGCGGGCGTTAGATAATGGCATGTAGACTGTAAATTTAGAGCATGACTGGTACACAACCTGTGGTTATGCTTTTTAACCATAGAAATTCTACACAGGCATTTTACATTTAATTTCCTATTCACACTCACACACACACACACACACACACACACACACACACACACACTCACACACACACACACATACACACACACACACACACACACACTACACACACACACACACATCACTTCCAAGGCAAGGCTGCATTAAGGTTAAAGTGAAAATGGTTCAGTGTCTTACTCAAGGGCGCTGACACTAATGCTATGACTGGTGGCAAGCCAGTCTGCCACCTGAGCCACTACAAATATAACACAAAGCAGGATAACACCCAGATACCCTTCTTTCAATTTAAGGACAAATACACACACACACACACACACACACACACACACACACACACACACACACACACACACACACACAGGTTCTAAAGCAAAAACTATTGTATAGTTCAGTGCTTGTATGACCAGGATGTACAGTACCTCTGACATAGCTAGGACCCAGAGGCAGTTAAGTTGCATTACTTTGGCACCTAAAAAAATCTATTTCACTTCCTGTACATATTATTTTTCTGTTGCTAAGTAACTGTTCTACTTCATGCCATGTAGTCAGCTGGATTGTTGTAATAAAAACTTAAAGAAATTGTCCTCCCTTTAGACATCTGCATCCATAAAAAATACTTTTGTATGAATGTCCTTGGTTTCCTTTCACCAACACATAAAAGTGTCCACAAATCCAAAGAATGTAAAATATATCTTGCAATTTTAGAAATAGAAAAAAAACTATCCACTGTGTTGACTGAATAGAATATGTCATGTTGTCAGATCTAAAACCTATTTCAAGCCAACAGGTGACACTATGTAACTACTGTCATACTATTTTCATTGGGAAAAAAAAGAAACAAACAAACAAATAAATGGACAAGTGATGTCACAGTTCTGGAGTTGTGAAATGTACTCGCACTGTGCTTACATAAAGCTGACAACAAGGACAGCTGTGGGTATATTTCTTTGCCTCTTACTTTCCTGAACTGTTATAACCTGCAAACGGGAAGGAAAGGAAATTGCAAAATAAGAGTTGTCTCCTCTTTGTCCACATAATTTCTCCAACTGATGTTTTTATTTCAAAAATTCCTGTCATTTTTATTTAGCTCCTGGTTGTGTTATGTCAATTTCAGATTCTAAAATTAAAAAATAGACTGTTACACTGAAGAATTTTATTTCTTGGAATTTTGACTTGATTCTTAGTTTATTTTGTATTTTTTATTTTAATCTTATAATTCAGCCTGAAATATCGGACATCTGGTATTTGAATTCAGAATTAACTTTAAAACTGACTGAATGTTGGAATTCTGTCTTCAGCATTCTGATAGTTTTTTTTGGAATCTTTAAATCACTTCCTAGAATTCTGGCTTTTTTCAGAATTCTCCTTTCTGAGAATTCTGACATAAATCTTGGAATTCTAACTTTTTTTTTCTTTTGGGATTTCTGAGCTGAAACAGAGAGCTTTTGCTTTAATGTCAGAATTTTAACTTTAATTCTATAACTGAGCTTTTTTCTCAGAATTGCCATTTCAGTGTTCTGACATTTTTCTCGAAATTCAGATTTTTTTTTTCCTCAGAACTGTGACTTTCTTCCCCAGAAATCTTTTTAATTTGAGTTCTCATTTTAATTATATTATTTTGATTTTTTTTTCTCACAGTGTTGAATTTATTCTTAAAATTGTTTACTTTACTTGTTGTTGACTCACACTGATCTGGTCTTGTAAATGTTTGCTGTGTTGATGATTATAAAGTAAGCTGCTGGTGCTCACTGATATTGTTATGTTTAGGGAATTTGCAGCCTTGGAGAAACAGCTTAGCCTGTCTGTCTACAAGCAGACCACATGGTGTAGTTGCAGAGAGCCATTAGAGGAGAAGAATTCCCTAAGGTGCCTAAAGAGAAAGTTTCTTGCTGAGGTGGACTACTATTAAGCTCAAAGTGTTGTGTTTTGATCCACAGTAGACTGCAGCTATGGTGATTAGAAAAATGAGTTTTATGCTTTGTGAAAAGTAAAGCCACAAAGCTGCATGACACACTCTGATCCACAGTTAACCTACACAGAACTCTCCTTTTATCTGGAAGAAAGAGATATCCATGTTTTTCAAAGGAAACAGATGGATTTGATTAAGGGTAAATTATTTGCAAAAAGAATTATTTCTTTTAACAAAATGAGAAAAATATGTGAAAAACTCAGGCCATGCTCCTTCAGATGAATATAGCTACACTACATGCAAGCACGTGGGCCATGTGCATGGAACCACATGCATGGCAGACAGATAAGAACTCTAGCTTGCCAAAGCTTAGAGCTGGTCAATCCCAAACTGATACATTAAAACACATACTAGTGCCTTGTGTCTTGTGTCTATGAGAAACTGAACAGATGTCAAAAAAGGAAATTCCACACTAAGTAAGCAACTTAAAGGGACAATACGTAAGACCTCACAGCTACACACTAACTGAGAGAAAACTTATGCTTCACACCTCTCTGAGACCAGAGACCTACAAGTTTTCTACAAATGACAGTGTACAAAAAAGGAACCAGCGAAAAAGAAGAAGTCAGCCTGGATGGCAATACGCTGGAAATTTCTGTTTTACATGGAAATTCATTTAAGTGTACATGCAACTGTGATGTTTTAAAAGCTTTCCACATTCCAGGCCAATAGGGGGCATCATACTGTCATACTATTTCATGTGAAAAGAAACACAGCAAGTGTTGCATGTGGACCTGTGAAATGTGTGCTTGTGTTAAAGTTACAGTCTGCCTGGTTATTCTCCCCTAAGTGCATTATTACAAAAGTATAAGAAAATAGAAGAAGGGAAGCTGATACTGAAGATGATTGCTGCAAGATCTGTTTCAACAACTGAATTTCACAAATCATGGGTAGCACTCAAAGAGTTCTCCATTACTGTGTGACCCACACAGAAACATGACTCATATGGAGGACAACTGAGCAGCGAGCTGTTCACTTACACTGTAGGATTATATTCCTGGAGAGTCATTTATCATTGCAGATCATCTGCCATGATCTGTTTACAAACCACATCTGCTCAGTTAACTATATATAGGGAGCCTTGTGTGAGAATATGCTCACAGACATATACAATTCAGTTCAGGCCTCTTGGATAATTTCCATACAGAGAACCACAGAGGTCAGGCAAGTCACAAGGTAGGATATCAAAATTGGGATGATCTCCTTAGATTTTCAAATTTTCAGTCAGTTAGAAGACAAATTGACATAAAACGTTGAGTTTGGAATCTGACCTCAGTTGACTTTACCATTGTAACATATGTGTTCAACGAAATGCTTAATCAAATTAACAACTTAACCAATACCTAATAGTTGTGATACACTAACTGGTTTCCTAAACCAACCACTTCCAGTACTTTAAGATGCTCACTTACGGTAAAAATAAAAAATGGCAACCTCATATCTGCAAGATCTTTACATGAGTGCGCTGGTCGCTGCTGGTCTATCTTGTCTCAGTAGACTGCTAGGTTTGCATGGTTAGGTTTGCTTTAGAGTAGATATCAAGTTATGAAAAAATGAAAGCTTCTCTTCTCACAGTTTTTGAAGCATATTTAACTTAGTGATCTTTCACACACAGATACATCAACACACATGTGCACACACACATAGACACACACACACACACTGGTAAGCATAGGTTATTTTAAGCCTATTTTGCTGCTTTGTTTTTTTTTTATTGTATTCCTCCCTTTTAGCCACTGACAATATAATATTACTACCTGGGATTTTTTTAAAGAAGCATGTAGCATAATGTTGAAATGATTAACTTGGTTTGAACTAGTCCAGCTGGTTTTAACTACATTAGATTCCGAACCTTTAGTAAAAGTGTCACAGGATGAAACAGTGCGTCATATGTTGATAGCTAAGTTCAGGGTTTTTTGTCAGAGACAACAAAACTGTTGTTGAAAAGGCATGAGCCTCTGCTCTTGCAACTTTTGTGCACATACATGCACATCTGTGTGGCCCTCTGCCTTTCTTCTACTACAAATACAGTGTAATTCTGGAGGAATCAGAAAGGCACAAATTGAAATATGCAGAGTAACCTCCCAGATACAGTGGAGCAAAAAAGTATTTAGTCAGCCACCGATTGTGCAAGTTCCCCCACCTAAAATGATGACAGAGGTCAGTAATTTGCACCAGAGGTACACTTCAACTGTGAGAGACAGAATGTGAAAAAAAAAAATCCATGAATCCACATGGTAGGATTTGTAAAGAATTTATTCGTAAATCAGGGTGGAAAATAAGTATTTGGTCAATAACAAAAATACAACTCAATACTTTGTAACATAACCTTTGTTGGCAATAACAGAGGTCAAACGTTTACTATAGGTCTTTACCAGGTTTGCACACACAGTAGCTGGTATTTTGGCCCATTCCTCCATGCAGATCTTCTTGAGAGCAGTGATGTTTTGGGGCTGTCGCCGAGCAACACGGACTTTCAACTCCCGCCACAGATTTTCTATGGGGTTGAGGTCTGGAGACTGGCTAGGCCACTCCAGGACTTTCAAATGCTTCTTATGGAGCCACTCCTTTGTTGCCGGGGCGGTGTGTTTTGGATCATTGTCATGTTGGAAGACCCAGCCTCGTTTCATCTTCAAAGTTCTCACTGATGGAAGGAGGTTTTGGCTCAAAATCTCACGATACATGGCCCCATTCATTCTGTCCTTAACACGGATCAGTCGTCCTGTCCCCTTGGCAGAAAAACAGCCCCATAGCATGATGTTTCCACCCCCATGCTTCACAGTAGGTATGGTGTTCTTGGGATGCAACTCAGTATTCTTCTTCCTCCAAACACGACGAGTTGAGTTTATACCAAAAAGTTCTACTTTGGTTTCATCTGACCACATGACATTCTCCCAATCCTCTGCTGTATCATCCATGTGCTCTCTGGCAAACTTCAGACGGGCCTGGACATGCACTGGCTTCAGCAGCGGAACACGTCTGGCACTGCGGGATTTGATTCCCTGCCGTTGTAGTGTGTTACTGATGGTGACCTTTGTTACTTTGGTCCCAGCTCTCTGCAGGTCATTCACCAGGTCCCCCCGTGTGGTTCTGGGATCTTTGCTCACCGTTCTCATGATCATTTTGACCCCACGGGATGAGATCTTGCGTGGAGCCCCAGATCGAGGGAGATTATCAGTGGTCTTGTATGTCTTCCATTTTCTGATGATTGCTCCCACAGTTGATTTTTTCACACCAAGCTGCTTGCCTATTGTAGATTCACTCTTCCCAGTCTGGTGCAGGTCTACAATACTTTTCCTGGTGTCCTTCAAAAGCTCTTTGGTCTTGGCCATGGCGGAGTTTGGAGTCTGACTGTTTGAGGCTGTGGACAGGTGTCTTTTATACAGATGATGAGTTCAAACAGCTGCCATTCATACAGGTAACGAGTGGGGGACAGAAAAGCTTGTTACAGAAGATGTTACAGGTCTGTGAGAGCCAGAGATTTTCCTTGTTTGAGGTGACCAAATACTTATTTTCCACCCTGATTTACAAATAAATTCTTTACAAATCCTACCATGTGAATTCATGGATTTTTTTTTCACATTCTGTCTCTCACAGTTGAAGTGTACCTCTGGTGCAAATTACTGACCTCTGTCATCATTTTAAGTGGGGGAACTTGCACAATCGGTGGCTGACTAAATACTTTTTTGCCCCACTGTAACAGCTATGACTTGCACTAATGAAAAGTCATGATATTGTTGAAATGATTTGATGAGATATATGTTCTTGCATAAAAATATGGCATTAACATCCTATTCTCAAGCACACTGCAATACAGAAGTATTGCCTATTAAATTTCCTTGTTAATATACAATATTAAATACTGTACACAGCTACAATCACAATCATAAAGTTGCACTTGTTTCCTTGGCACCAGCTTACCTGTAATCTGGCGAGCAATGTGTACACACATGTGCGTGTGTGTGAGAAAGACAACAAAGTAGCATATCAAATGAAGAGGAACATATGAAAGACAGAAGGCAAGGAGAGAGCACAGGTTGAGGGGTGGGGGGGGGGGGGGGTGGGGGGGGGTGGAACTACCACTGAGAGAGAAAGAAATACAGAGGGCCAGAGGGAGAGGGTAAGTGGGAAGTGGGAAACCCAATCTGTGAGTTTATGGGGCTCCACAGCACAGCAGCAAAATCAATTTGACTGCCGCTGCTTCTGCTTTCAATGAGAAGCAAGGATGATGGAGTGAGAAAGTGGAGAAGCGAAAGGAGATGGAGAGCAGGATGACTGGACAAGGATGGAACTGTGAAGTCAATATGAGTGTGGCAGTAAAACGATGGTAAAAAGATAGACAGAATAAGGAGAGATGGAAGGGTCAGAGAGGGGACAGAAGAGAACGCTGAGGTAATGGATAGGAAATATAACACATGCAACTTGTGGATACAAGGATACAAGAGCATCTTTGAGATACACACTACATAAAACAAAAGAAAACGTGTCCCAGCCTATCAGATACTGACAAATACTGGGAAATTAAGAATAAATAACTAGATAGACAATTCAGTGTCTAAGAATTTAGAATTGTGCACTCAAGCTGGAAAGAACTACACTATACAAAATATGCAGTTTATTGTTTTTTTATACACTGTATCTGCTGACAGTAATAGAAATGCATAGAGTGTCTGCTGAAGGAAGTAGAATTTAATAGCTTCTTTTTATGCATTATTAGTGGCAGTAAATGCACTCATTGCCTTGTTTTAGTGTAAGGAAACAATACATCTGGCCACCATTCCTCATTACCATCTTTCCTTAAAAACAGTATATTATCTGGAGTAGCACTTGAACTAATTAGCTGTACAGCTTATTAGCTAATTGCCAGAAGAGGGACAATGATGGCCTTCATATTACTATCAACAGGTACCAGAATGGCTAGAATCCAGCTCTTCCCCTTATACTGGCTTTGTCTTTGTTTGAAAAGCATTATAATCAGTATGGCTTTGTATAATGTAGGTGGACTGCAAAACTAATAGAAATGCTTTTATCTGCCTGGGAGAGATGCAGCTCTGGTACTATTGTAGACTTGTTGTGCACTGATGTGTGATCTCAGTGTGATGCTTAATGACACACAAGATGAGTTGCAGCAATACAAGTAGAAACTGTAATGTATTTGTGTCTGGGTGTTTTAGATAAAACAGACAAATCTTGAACATTTGGAGTATGGATATTAGAAAAGCCCACAGAAAAGCATAAATTGTTTTTGTCTCCTTGTCTGTTTGCATATCATTTTATTTATTTATATTTATTGATATGTTTTTATTTGTTAATTTGTTTGTTCCATTGTTTTATAATAAAAGTGTCTAGTATAGTGATTGCATATTCATAGCTTAGCCATGTTCTGCAGCAGCAACTGTGAGGAACATGTCATATCACACGTTCTTTTTTGTCTTTCTTTTTTTCTCAATAATTCACCTGAAAGTGAACCGACATGATAGATTGGGATCACCTCCTCAGTGTCATAAAAATTTGTTCAGTTAGACAGGTAGGATAGAGAAGTCTAGCACAGTTAAATACACACTATTTCCAGCCTACTCAAAAGGATACCCTAGGTTTTATTAACAACCATGCATTATATATAATACCCAGCCATTGCAGAAAAAGCTGCGTAACCACCCAGTCTAAGTAGCCCAATGTCACTTACATAATGTGTTGTGGGAAGGAATGTCAGGGAAAGGTAATAAATGGTAATATTTAAAATGTCAAAGTAAATAACATTGAAAATTATTTATTTCTTATAACCATTTTGTCAAAATCCATAACTTAAAGCGACCAGGAATTTAAAACAACTGCTGCATCAATTTTAAGTAACCGTGTGTATTTGTGTCAGTATGTTCCCTCAGCCACAGTATCCTAATTGTATCATGAAGGCTGCTACCTCCAAAATGGAACTCCTTATTTTCTCATTGCTGCTGACAGCCTCAGCCAAGAGGCTGCTATTTTTAAAAAGGAGTGGGTGACTGTGCGAGCTAATAAATGAGCTCACACACAAAAACAGACACACACACACACACACACACACGCTCTCACTCTCTTTCGCTCTCTCTCTCACACACACACATACACATTCTTATACACAGATACATGTAGGCAAACATCAGTTTCATTAAAAACAGAAATATATATGTTCACCTTAAGTCAGTCATGCAATAACAGGCATTTTCAAAAACATCTGTATTTTCATATATTTATGCTACAGAGAGAAGCACACATATCTTCCGATGGTTAGAATAATGGATATCTTTTTATGTAAAGCTGTCCAATGTTAGTGTCACCACCTGACAACAGCATGCTGCTAAAACTCAGTCATGATCCAATGTAGCAAGAGATGTTACCACATCTGTTCTTGCACAGTAAGGGGCAGAGGGGCAAAGAGGAAGACATGAGAGAGAAAGAGAGTCACAGAAGGAGTGAGCAAGTACAGAGTTCCAACATGCCTTCGCCTTCAAGTTATTACATTGTCATTGTTTTTATACATGGTCAAACATAAAAATATCTGAATCATAAAAGATAACTCTCATGTGTGATTTCATCCAAAACTTGTAGTTCTTTTTTTTGCCTTCCTATCTCATAATAGATGCTTGACTTATAGGTTGGCATAGTGTTGCTACCTATTTAGTTTCCATTGACATCACTGTATTGTAAGGTTATTGAGTAGGGTCAAATGTATTAGTTATGATGTTGCTAAATGCCCAGTGCATATGTCACCTTTAAATGTGGCACAGTTACTTAGGACATCAAAGTGTTCACTAGAGTTAAGTATGGAGGGTTTCACCCCAAGTTCAGCACCCTGAGGATGTACGCTAAGAGGAAGGAAGGAGGCCGGGGAATGGTGAGTGTCAACACCACGGTCCAGGATGAGACAATGAACATCCACGAATACATCACAAAGATGACCCCAACTGACAGCGTGCTCAGTGAATACCTCAGGCAGCAAAAACCCAAGAAAGAGGAGGAAGGCGAGGAACCATCATGGAAGGACAGGCCCCTGCACGGTATGTACCACTGGCAGATAGCGGAGGTGGCTGATATCCAGAAATCCAACAGTGGCTGGACAAAGCTGGACTGAAAGACAGCACAGAGGCACTAATCATGGCAGCACAGGAACAAGTTCTGAGCACAAGATGCATAGAGGCTGGGGTCTATCACACCAGGCAAGACCCCAGGTGCAAGCCGTGTAAAGATGCCCCTGAGACAATCCAGCACATAACAGCAGGGTGCAAGATGCTAGCAGGCAAGGCATACATGGAACGCCATAACCAAGCGCCTGGCATAGTATACAGGAACATCTGTGCCGAGTATAACCTGGAAGTTCCGAGGTCAAAATGGGAGACGCCCCTCAGGGTGGTGGAGAATGACCGAGCTAAGATCCTGTGGGACTTCCAGATACAGACGGACAAAATGGTGGTGGCTAACCAACCGGACATAGTGGTGGTAGACAAACATGAGAAGACGGCTGTAGTGATCGATGTAGCAGTCCTGAATGATGGCAACATCAGAAAGAAGGAACACGAGAAGCTGGAGAAATACCAAGGGCTTAGAGAAGAGCTCGAGAAAATGTGGAGGGTGAAGGTGATGGTGGTCCCAGTGGTAATCGGAGCACTAGGTGCGGTGACTCCCAAGCTAGGCGAGTGGCTCCAGCAGATCCCGGGAACAACATTGGAGATCTCTGTCCAGAAGAGTGCAGTCCTGGGAACAGCTAAGATACTGCGCAGGACCCTCAAGCTCCCAGGCCTCTGGCAAAGGACCCGAGCTTGAAGGATAGACCACCCACAGGGGCGAGCGGGGGATTATTTTATATATATATATATATATATGTTAGGGGTGCAACGATACACAAAATTCACGGTTCGGTTCAATACTTTGGTGTCACGGTTCGATATTTTTTCGATACAAAAAAATGTTCATGCTTTTTTAATTTGTCATTTATTAAAATTATAAATATATATATTTTAACTCAAAAGTACAGTTTTTAAATTTAATGTTGCTGAAACAACAAAGTAATAAAAAAATAAATCTATCTGATCGAGAAATCCCTCATCTTTGGAAAAGAGAGTTTATTACAGAGAAATGGCTCTTTCCCAAATAAAAGCTATACTATCCGCTTCTTCAGGGGTATATTCTCAGCAGCATATTAAACATATCAGGTCCCCATAAGGAGAATCATGTGCTAACGGCTGTCTAAATGACTCAGGTAAAGTTTGTAGCATGCGTGCTTGTTGTTTTTGTCTGCTTCCACTTGTCTTTGCACTAGGATGATGTCTGCATAAATGTGCAGTCATATTCATTATGTTCCCACTAGTGCTGTCAGCGTTAATCTGAACGTTAACGCCACAACACAGCAAATCTCCGTTAACGAGCTACCGCGGATCGCCCCTTGCTTGGGGCTGGACAGCGCAACACGTTAACGAGCTAACTGCGCTAACGCAGTAGTTCCCACCCATGTAATTGAGCATTGCGTGGCACATCCGACATACTGTTTTACTTTTGTCCATGACGCGCTTACCTTCAGGGTCATACATGACATGAAAACCAAAACAGTTCCAAAGGCGAGATCTAAATGAGCGTGGGGGAGGTTCAATTTGCCATGTTGCAACGAGCTTAGCTTCTGTCTTGCTAGTTTGTGCTGCGCTCAGTGGATCTGCGCTCGACAGTGCAGCCTAGGCGGAGTAGTCGAACGCAGATCCACTGAGCTCTCAACACAGACAGCATCGTCAGAAGAAAAGTTGATAAAATAAATTAAAAACTTTGTATTGTTCGATACATATGCGTACCGAACTGAACCGAAAGCACTGTATTGAACGGTTCAATATCTACACGAGTATCGTTGCACCCCTAACATATATATATATATATATATGTATATATATGAGAGAGATGAGAGAAATGAGAGAGTAAAGTATTGCTTGACATTGACACAGTGACAGCGTATGGGTCATGTGTAATGCATTGTGTCTCTGTGCGCTGGTTCTCTGTCTAGCTCCACTCTCTTTTTGTTAGTGTGACATTGAAACTTGCTGCTTATCCCATGATCACCACTATCTTCATTTGTCTCAATTAACTACGACAGCTTTTAGTTTTCTAATGTCCACTTCAGTTAGCTGGTTTCACAACATTGCACATGTACCTATGTCAAAGACAGCATGTGGAAAGCTGCTACGAAAAGTTTGTAACTCTTTTGGGATCACCAGGGTTTCTGAAATGATCTTCACACAAGTGTCAATTATAAACACAAATCACCAACACACAAACTTGACTCTATTGATATTGTTAATAATGATAATCAATTCATTTAAAAAGAAAATTACCCTTACTTCTAGTTGCTTTCTTTCTTTCTTTCTTTCTTTTTTTTAGATTTCAATCACTTGTTTATGTTTTGTTGTTTTGTACCTGGAGCAGCAAGACTTTTCTCGAGGACAGGAAGACATAGGTTTTAATGTCCTACATTGCCATAGTCTATCAAATCCATTGGTTTTGTCTCCTCTTCAGCTCTGATGAAAAGAATCATTATTACTTCACACAAAGGTCGTAACTAACAGGAGTATGTAACCACAGATATAACACTCTGTAATCCAAAATTCAAAGAGACTTGGCCCTAATTATTATATTACCCTTTTTTGTCAAGGGTTCAAATTTAAAAGAAGTTTATTTATATAATAACAGTCATTCACTCCAGCTTTAGTACCACACTGCGAAAGGTAACAATCAAAATAGTTCTTATGTGGACCTTAATTTCTCTTATGTGGGATTCTATTTGGAAAACTTACCATCCATCTATTGGAGAAACAAAAGCACAACTGGACACATAAGCACATAAGGACACATGCACATGACTCATTTGTGTCAATCAGCTAGATCCTAAGTACCTAAAGCCTAAATGTGTCACTCTAATACTTTTCTCACAAGTTTTGTATCACATTCACCTAAATAAGTGTGAACATTCGTACAAAGAAATATGTTTAACAGCTTCCACAATGTCAGGAACAAATTAAGTCTAACCTAAAAGCACCATATGCTCTATCACCAACAAATATTATCCAATTTTCACACTTCTTATAAAATACTTTCCTTATGGAGTAGGACTGATTTCAAATGTGTTACTCTAAAGTGTGACTTTCTCTCCTTGTAAACACCAAAACATAAATTTGAATGTCATTCCAATTTTCTTTTGCACACTTTGGGCAAATTCTGATTATTATTATTATTATTATTATTATTATTATTATTATTATTATTGTTATTGTTGTTGTTATTGCTTATATTTAAGTGTTATTTATATTGTGTCAGTCAGTTGTATTGTTTATACTCATTACTGATAAAGTATAATTGTAATTGTTTCTTTTGAATAATTTCAAAGGAGATTAGAGGGCAATTTTTACTTCAGTCATGTTATTTTCACTTGAATTCGAATTTCTCTCTAGTTCAGTCAATACATTTTGGATTTTTCCTTCAGGCTTTAAAGAACCTCTGCTCAAAGTACAGGTTATAGTTATTTGAAGACCGCAGTAGTTAACATTTGTAGTGCATTTGTAATCTCCAGTGTGTGCTGTCTGTATTTATATTTGCTTTCAAGCTGAACTGATTAGGAAAAGAGGGGTAGTTCACAATGAAGACATTGAGTGGCTGCTTGCCCGCAGCACCAAAAGGAAGACAAAGATCCACGCAATAAGACTAGACACATCCTTGGGACCCAAGAAAAGGGATTTTCCACTAAAATAAGGGATTCACCAGTATATCCACCAAAGTGATCAATTTTAGTGTTTGCCATGTAAGCATACGCAATGTTGGCTTAGGACACAAGTCGATTTCATGTTACATAATCTCAAGTTATAGTTGAGAACAGAAAGCATTATGTGCAAGCCTGAGAGTAATTTCTTTCCCTGACTTGAAGTAGCACTTGGGCTCATTCTGAGATAGTGTCACTCTCTTTGTCCCTCAGCTCTGTTCTTCTGTCTTTTTCTGTCTTTCTGTCCTTCAGGTTTTCTCTTTTCACTAGTCGTGGGGGGGCAGTGTTCCCTTTTGTTATGTTGGACCTCCTTCTTGATTTGCTCCCTAGATGTTACCATGGAAACTACAAGACACTACATCACCTCAAGTAGAAGTTTCTCAGAGTGCTTGTCTGCGTGCTTGTTAATGTGTGTATGTGCGTGAGCAAGTGTGAATGTGCATGTGGGTGGAGCTCTTTGCCAAAATGCTGATACTGTATTTCTAATTTACTGACACTAAAATGCGAAAGTAGTAGATGAGAACTCAACAACCACGCCACCCGCCTCCAAACGCCTCGTCCAAAAAACAAAAAAAACTAACTAAATGAAACAGACTTGAACATACTCATGCTTATGTAGTACGACTTATTTGTAAAAAGACACTGAATTAAAGTTTAGTGGATAGAGATTATGAAGTGTTACAGGGGTTACACTGAAAAAGGAGGCGTATCCCAGATCTGGAAACAGTTACCATGGTAACAGAGGTACAGTAGAGATAGGTTTAAGAAAAATATGGTCTTTGTGTCATTATTCTATGTCAGAGTATAAACACATCTACCTCAAATGATCTTGTTATCACACTGGCAGTTACAGATATGCTGAGGTTACACATTGACAAGAAACACAAACATCCACAGATAATACTGGGCGTCCTTCTTAAAAGGAAATGTTGCAAGTTACTGACACCATGAAAAAATAAAGGGAGAGTATGAAATTGACTCTAAAGTAAAGAATGAAGAAATTGTGATGATAAACACACTGAATAAAATCGATTGTGTATTAAGTCTATATGTGTTATGTGGCTCCACTGACTGAAAAGACAGCATTATGTCTGTGTAGATCTCAGCTCAGATCAGTTAGGCACCACTACTTTTTTAGTGCAGTGGAGCATGGGATTAAATGCAGACTCTGGATCAGCTGCTATGACTCATTCTTTGCTCTGGGCTCCCGATGCTGTGCACCTGGTCAATGAGAAAGAGTAGGCAATTATTATGAAGGAGTGATAGACACATTTTCTGCCACCAAAACCACCGTGTCCTTGTTCATTACTCTCTGAATAATAACTATTGAAACCTTTACGTGAGCATAGCAACTGTGATGTCACCATAGTTTTGTTTCAAGAGAAGGCTTTGAAGCCTGCAGTTGGGTTTACCGCTCACTGCCCTCTTGGCAGTTGCTAAAAGCCAGGAAATCTGAATTTGGCCAGTGCAATGAAGCCTGAGGGGAGCTGAGGTGGAGTGAGCAAGCAGCATTTACTGTTGCAGAAAGCGATAGCCTGAGTAAAATTAAGAAAAACACATATAAGCTTTAAAAGTCAGCATCCTCAAGTATGTCATTTGTAAAGTCAAAATGACATACTTGAGATAATGAATTACTTACTGAGATATAAGGAGCAGATACCTTATTTAATGTGCTGTTTCTCACTCATTTTATTATAGCCAACTCTTTTAAGAGCTAGCACCGGCTTGATGACCAGATCTAAAAACAGCTTTATGCTGACTTAAATACGTAGTTTAGAACTTGTCTGTTTAAACTGTACAGGGGAACCAGCAAAGAAAAAAAAGTAGGGCAGTCAGGAAAAAGAAGAAAGTAGACAGGAGTACTTGGAATCTAGGTGTTCAAGAAAGAAAGCAAAGTAAAAGGCTCATAGTCAGCTGTATTAGAGGCTGGACACTAAGGAAGGATAAAAGAACTTTGTCTATAATTGATTGCCTAAGTAATGAGATTGAGCTAGAAAGGATGTGCAGCATGTTAACATGATTAAGGATAAAAATGGAAGTAAACTAACAAGTGAAGCGAGTGCGCTGAGAACATAGAAGGAGTACTTTGAAGAGAGAGGAGGACAGAAGTCGGACAGTTAGTGAATCAGGAGGTGTAGATGATTAGTAAGGAAGAAGTGTGTAGTAGGGACAGATGGGTAGGAGATGTGGATATGATTGCATCAAGAATTAGTTCTGATCCTGTTTTTGTTTGTTATGGTGATGGACAGGTTGACAGATAAGTTCAGGAGGGGAGTCTGTGGACTATGATGCTTGAGGATGAAATTGTGGTCTGTAATGAGAGTAGGGAGGAGGTAGAGGAGAGTCTAGAGAAGTATGCACAGGAGAGAGGAATTAACGTCAGTAGAAACTAGACAGAACAAGGATAGCAACAAAAGTGAAAAGGACGGTTTACAAGATGATAGCAAGACCCGCCATGATTTGGTTTGGAGATTTTAGCACTAACAAAAGAGTGGATGCCGAAATGGATTTTTGCTGGAAGTGACCAGATTTGTCTGTGTGGGATTCTCTAAGAAGAATAATAAGAAGCCTTTTGTCACGGACCTGGGTCTGAGGGACCCAGGCTCCTTGAGCATTGTGGACTCTCATTATTATTGTTATTATATGTGTTTTCAACATATCAGTAAGTGTAAGCCTGCCGCAGTTGGAAAGTGTCTAAAGTCTGCCTCTGCTATTTCCCAGGAGGAGCCTGGAAAAGAGAGGGCAGCAAGCACGGGGTGCATGGACACTTGGAAGCGAGGACACAGGGCATGGACACTGGGAGGAAGACATGGCACGGGAGTCTGGGGCGCACGGGGATTTATTGTTGTGTATTATTTACGTCACTGTAAATAAACGCACTGCTTGCATTGAAAAGTCCTGCATTTTGGGTCCTACTTTCCCACACACCCACGGTTTGCCAGCGCGAACCGTGACACCTTTATTGTCATTGTACATTTGAAATTTAGAACAAGATTCATAAAACTATTGTGTTCAGTGCAAAACAGTAGGTGAAAAATAAATAAATAAATATGGCTTAAAAATAAAAGCATTAAGAGCAGGTAAACATGTTAGTACATTTAGAGCATGGCTGGAGTTAAAGGAATGACATTCACAACAGAATAGCTATTGCACTCAAAAAGAAATATTGTAAAATGTTTCAGATTTGGAAGGTTTTCTTTATTTACAGCAGTTGAGAGTTCAAATGGCCCAGGGGATGAAATTGTTTTTAAGCCTATTTGTCCAGCTCGTTATGCACCTGTACCACCTGCTCAAGGGCAGGAGGTTGAACAAGTGCTGTTCAGGGTGGGAAGATTCTTTGATTATTTTCTTTGCCCTGCTGAGACACAGAGAGCTGGAGATGTCCTCTAGGGAGGGCAGTGTGCAGCCACTGGTTCTCTGGGCATTGTTGATAACCCTCTGCACAGCTCTTGTCTGCTGCTGAGCAGCCAGTGTACCACACTGTGATACAGTACATCAGTACACTCTCAATGGTGAAGCGGAGAAGGCCTCCGACAGCTTTTCCTCTGTGCAAGTCCTCCTAAGCACTCACAGGAAAACTAGTCTCTGATGTGCCTTTTTAACCACCGCTGCTATTGTTCGCACACCCAGAGAGAGGCTCCTGTGACGGAGTTACACCGTCCCGAGCCGCAGACAGCTGATCTGGGCGCATACACGCACCACCACCATTAGTTTCTACAATTACCGTGGCTGCGCGTCTTTTCGTCGACCGGGCAGATAAACAACAAGGGGTGAGAGGTATATTTTGGGCAGCGCAGAAGGGTGGCCAACATATTTTCCCACTTACCTTCAATAAAGCCGGTCGCGGAGACTCGCTGTGATCGCCGATTATGCGGGGTTATGCAAGCCGATGGCATAGTGTTCCGGGGTTTAAATAATGGGTTCGCGCGCGCTGGGAGGGTCACGTGAACTGAGTGGTGCGACAGAAACAACCTGCTGCTTAACACCGAGAAGACCAAGGAGCTCATCGTGGACTACAGGAGGAATGCTGACCCACATCCACCCATCCACATTAAGGGGACGGCTGTGGAGCGTGTGAGCAGCTTCAAGTTCCTGGGAGTCCACATCTCCGAGGATCTCACCTGGACGACCAACTGCTCCAAGCTGGTCAAGAAGGCTCACCAGCGCCTCTTCTTCTTGAGGACTCTGAGGAAGAACCACCTGTCCTCAGACATCCTGGTGAACTTCTATCGCTGCACCATCGAGAGCATCCTGACCAACTGTATAACAGTCTGGTACGGGAACTGCTCTGCCTCGGACCGGAAGGCGTTGCAGAGGGTCGTGAAAACTGCCCAGCGCATCGCCGGAGCACCACTTCCTGCCATAAAAGACATCTACAGGAAGCGGTGTCTGAAAAGGGCTGGGAAAATCATCAAAGACCCCAGTCACCCATCACATGGACTCTTCACCCTCCTGCCCTCTGGGAGGCGCCACAGGAGCCTCCGGACTAAGACCACCAGGTATCGGAACAGCTTCTTCCCCACAGCTGTCAGACTCCTGAACTCTGCCTCCTGACATCTGACCCACGTTAAACTCATGGACTGAACATACACACACCCACAATGGACAACTGTACCCTCAAACACAATAATAACATGGACTGAACCACCACTCACAACCACTAGCACTTTATATAGCCTCTGTAGAAACTATCTACACCCTCACTTATCTTAACTGCACTACTGTATAGCTCTGTGTAAATAATCATTCTGTACATTCGATAATTTTTAATCCTACAACTGTTTACAACTTGCATAGTTCCCATTTCTGTATAGCTGTATATCCCAGATTCTGTAAAGTTATTTATTTCATATTCTGTATAGTTTTTCATATTTATATCCTGTTCATATCCTGTACATAGCTTGTACTCACTACAGCCTGTACATACTTATAGTTATAGAATATTCACAACATACTTCATACCGTGTACATTATAACATACCATAATAGACCCATTTCTGTAATATACTCACATATCTATATTATTGCTAATATATATTGTAATATATCTATATCACTAAAGCACTTCTGGATGGATGCAAACTGCATTTCGTTGCCCTGTACCTGTGCATGTGCAATGACAATAAAGTTTAATTCTATTCTATTCTATTCTATTATTTTTTGGTTTGTTTTGTGTTATTGTGAAACACTGTAGGCTGCCTGGAAATGGCCATAGATGTTTGTATATACATATATGTATTGTAGGAATACAGCAGGAAATAAGCTGAGGGGGAAAGACTGTTTGATAAAAGAAATAATAAAGAGATGACCATTACGCCTAGTGGGAGGGGCTATGGGGTATAAGAGAAGGCGGTCAGGGCCTACCTGTGTTCTTCTCTCCAGAGAGCTGTTACAGAGAGGGTAACATGCAGACTGTGTTTTGTATATGGATGTTTGTTTGTGATGACTTAAGTCGGTTCTATTTTCTTTGTAAATAACTTTTTGTGCACCTGGGAGGCCGGCAGAATAAATTATCCTCACTGAATGCTTTCTGACTACGCCTGTATTTGTTCGGGAGAAGCTTAGGAGAGGACCCCGCGACACTCCGCAATGTAGGTTTCCAGGAATTTAAAGGATGAAACTCTGATGACAGAGTCCCTGTAGAAGTCGAGCTGGGTAGAGTCTTCCGTATGTCTCCTGTAGTCACTGGCCATCTCTTTGGTTTTATTGGTGTTAAGTGCCAGGTTATTAAACAGAGCACCTACTATTTTATGTTGCTGCAGCATTGCAAAAACGCCTCATCACATCATGCATGATGACATTTGCTTAACACCTTTGCACCCAAAGGCTGCAAAGGCTCATAGGATTTCATTAAATATTTTTCACTGCAATTCCTTTCAAAAATGTAGTTGTACGAAAACAGTGGAACAGGGGGTGTAATTCGCCACATGAACAACAAAAAAAATCAGTAAATGGTCATAATAAATCAGTCTGGTATTTAGTTTGTTGCATCAATTGAAATTACATTGCACATTTTCACTGACTCTTACATGGCTGCTTTTACCAGAAGGGTCATTCAGTCTCAAATCAGCTAATTTTTGGAACATTTTCTTCTCAGCCATCTCTGATTTGATTCAAAATTGTATGGTACAAAACTTGAAGATATATAATGAGTCCTGTGAAATCTTACCTTTATATATCAAATAGTTTTCTAGATATAGGCCTTTTCCCCCACACAATGAACTCTGAGGCAATGTTTGAAAGTAAATACAGTCCCGATCAAAAGTTTAAGACCACTTGAAAAATGGCAAAAAAAAAAAATAAAAAAAATCATATTTTGCATATTATCTTGGATCTTAACAAGGTTCTAAGTAGAGCATGAACATGCAACAAGAATAAAATGGAGTGAGACAAAACATGCCATTTATTGAAAAAAACAATATATAGAAAGTAAAAAGCAAACAAGTCATCTGTCTTTTTCAATATTTATTTTCAAATAGACTGACTTCTTAACTGCAAAACTGCTACACTAAGAAAACAGCCCTACATTAAATTTAATAATTTATTTGAAAAAAAAAACCAACACATTGATGTCCAAAATGTAAATTGACATTCCTTATTTATTTGGTGTAAATCTCCAATCACAATGAAACAGGAATGGTAGAAATACATTTCATCTCTTCTTCCTGTTCTGAAGACAAACAAACAATGTCTTCATTATAGTCAGCATGCTGTCAGAGTGAAAACAGATCAGTCTCTGCTGTAATTCAGCTGGTTAAACCTTCACTCTCCAGCTGGGCAATATGTTTGCATCTTTAGACAGGTTTCCTCTAAGATGGTAGTTTGGAGTAACATTGATATCTAAATTTAAGAGAGATAGTAACCTACCAAAAAGTGTAAATCTGAATTGTAATGATCTAAAAATAAATATGTTAGCAAAAGATTTGGACCCCTATTGTCACGGTCCGCGTGGCAGACCATGGGGATGTGGAGAAAAATAGGACCCAAAACGTAGGACTCTTCACTGCAAACGGTGCGTTTATTTACCGTGCGATAAATGGCAATAAATCCCCATGCTTTCCCTTTACTCCCGTGTGGTGTCCTCCCCGAAAAGTCCGCGTCTCAGCACTCCCCGTGCTGGCTGCTGTCTGGCGCTCGACACTTCTCCTGGGGAAACAATAGGAGTCCTGGAGTCTCATGCAATAATCCCACGTCGAGGAGCTCTCAGCCACACTGCTTTGTAGCTCCTGATCAGTTGCAGGTGTGTGATCCTCTCCCTCAGGTGTGGCCAGCCTCCAGCCTGAACACACCCACCAGACCTGATGATGCCTGTAAACCGGTGCTCAGCACACACACACACACACACACACACACACACACACACACAAGACGAGGGACAGCAGCACCAAAAATATACATGTCCATAACATATTTAATAACACTGGGTCCCTCAGACCCAGGCCCGTGACACCTATACTTACTCTTACGTTAACTGAAAAGAGTGCAATCTGATTTTTATGCATTGTTTGGGGATTCAAGACAGATATGATAAAAAAGAAAAATCTAGACTCGACAGAGCTGAAGAAGTACTTTGCAACACTAGTTTAAAAAGAGAATTGTTTTAAATGTTTGGTTACAATTGCAGCGTTCCAAAAACATCAGCAGTTGGAAGTATTGTACCAAAACAAGTATTTTACTAACACTGTGCTTTTGATTTATTTATTTACTGGACTGTGTTGCCAGAGAGGAGCTCCACTGTGGGTTAGTTAGGTAGACAGCAGTGCGGATATTCTTCAAATTGCTCAATCAAGGCATTTGAACCACAGGGATCAGTCAAGCAGGAATTCTTCATTGCACAGTAAGTAACAAAATCAGCAGCAGCACACAATGCAAACACATTTGCAAAGAAAGCAGGAAGTCAATTAGAAGACAGAGACTTTTGAAAACGCATGAGAGGGTAGCACAGTGTGGCAGTGTTTAGTCCTCACAGCAAAAATGTTCTTGGTTAAAACCTTCTTTGTCAGGTTTCTGTATCATTTGAATCCAGAGTCTGGCAACACTGCTATAGGGATTTCACTTAATATAAATCTTACAAAGTTTGTTAGACTAAAAAGTCATATTTAACTTCCATGAATTTCCTAGTTTCTAGGTCCTTCTGAGATCTTTCTGACTACTCAGTCAGTTAAGATTACAAGTATAAATGTGACTATTGTTCTTTTATTTATTTATTAAGCATCAGGTGTAGAACTGTAACTAATGAACTGTATTTATATACTGGTATGAATGCATTGTTTTCTGTGTGTGTGTGTGTGTGTGTGTGTGTGTGTGTGTGTTTTATAAGTACATATTTGTGTTTATTTTTGTAGGTTATGCAGAAAGCTTTCTGAAGTGTTTTGCAGTGTGTGTGTGTGTGTGTGTGTGTGTGTGTGTGTGTGTGCGCATTCATGTCTTTATCTGTTTGTGGTTGAGAGCTTGAAGGCATATCCTGCTGCTGGTAAATTACCCAAAGCAACGTGGCATGGAGAGAAAGCAGTGGGAGGGAGTGAGGAGAGGTGAAGTAGGAGCTCGAGAGAGGAGGAGAGAAAGCGAAAGACAGAGGAGTGATCATTTGGAACCCCAGGTCTTATCAAACATTGTTAGTGCACCCTACTGCCTCTCATTTACAATCTTATCCCCTCGTGTAGCACACACAAACAGAGGAACATTAGGAAAATGATTTCAAAAGGCCCAGGTATGTAGAGCACATAGTAGCTATTCATTGTTTATACAATAAACTACTTTTATACAAATATGGCTAAAGTACTGTGCAAAGGTCTCTTGCCACCCCTCACTTCACAAGTTTTTATTTGGACATTGGCTACTTTTTCATCCAATTTCAATCCATCCTTGTACCTCACCATTTTTAGAGGATTTTTTAAGCAATTTAATATTAACCTTTGATTAATTCAAAGCACCAAAACTCAAGGCATGAACCACTGTTGTGACTACACATTACAGGCAACTTAGCAAAGAACCAATAAGTAGTTTTTTAACATCAGGAAAATATTCAGCAATGACCTGACACAGGACCTGAGAGAACCTGCATGAAGTACTCAAGCAAGGGAAAAAGGGAGAAAAGGCTGATATGCTAAACTGCACGAGAACTGCATGTGATGAATCCCAAATTAAAATTCTTGTATTGTGTAGAGAAGGTCAGAAAAGAGGTACAAAAACTGAGTGTCTGTATCAGTAAAACACAGTTAAGACTATCGTGTTTTGGGGCTACATTTAAGCTAGTGATATAGGGAATCTTGTCAAAACTGGTGTAATTATAAACACAGAAAAGTACTGTTAGACTTTGATACACCATCCAATACTATGCGAAAAGGCATCCTTTTTCAGTATGACAATGATTCCAAACACAGTGCCAGTGCAGTGAAAGAATACCTGAATAGAAAAACACACAATGGAACACTATCATGGATTGGCCTCCCCAGAGCTCAGACCTCAACATTACTGATGCAGTGTGGGATCATCTTAACAGTTAATAGAACAAAAGGCATTTAGCTTATATAAGGAAGAGTCTTCAAATTTCCTTCAAGAACCCTGAAAACCTGGTCCTGAAGACTACTTAAAGAAAATACACACAAGATTACCTAAAAGAGTGTATGTGTAATTTATGCTTACTTTCATTTGTCTGTGTTATCCAGTATAGTGTACAGCATATAAACCATTTTATGTTTAACAACACCTATTCAGTACACAATAGGGATTACACTGTACCTCAACACCAGTTAGGCATGCTGCACATAATCATGTCTGTTCTCTTACCATTGCTGGTATGGATCCATCCATCCATCCATCCATCCATCCATTCGCTTCCGCTTCTCCTTTTCAGGGTCGCGGGGGGTGCTGGAGCCTATCCCAGCTGTCATAGGGCGAGAGGCAGGGTACACCCTGGACAGGTCGCCAGTCTGTCGCAGGGCTAATACACAGGGACAGACAACCATTCACACTCACATTCACTCGCACATTCACACCTAGTGGCAATTTGGATTATCCAATTAACCTATCCCCACGAGCTGCATGTCTTTGGATGGTGGGAGGAAGCCGGAGTACCCGGAGAGAACCCACGCAAACATGGGGAGAACATGCAAACTCCACACAGAAAGACCCCGACCTGATGGTGGAATTGAACTCAGGACCTTCTTGCTGTGCGGCAGCAGTGCTAACCACCGTGCCACCGTGCTGCCCTGGTATGGATTCCTGGTATGGATTTTTTTTTTTTTTTTTTTTTTTTGGTATGGATTCCAAAAAAAAAAAAAAAAGTGTGCGTATGTATGTACATATATGTACATGTGTGTGTAGATATATATGTATGTATATGTATGTGTGTTTGTTACTTGTAGTTATTACTGCCTGTTACCTGTGGTAATGCAATTTATAATTTATATATTCTGTATTCAGTTATGAAGGCTCTAATTGTTGTTTGTGAGCTGCCGTTTAGATGCTTGTATGTGCCCGGGGCTGTTGATGGGTCTGTATGCAATGATGGGCGTAGCTGCGGGAAGTTTGTTTTTTTTGTTGATGAGTGAGTATAGGGGTGGGATTTAATACGTTTTCTTCGTCCCACTCCTTTTTCAGGCAATTTTTGTTTTTTGTTTTGTGCATTTTATGTTCAATATAGGTATTTGTTGTGCCTGAAAATGAACAAATAAATGAAATGAATGAAATGATGACAGATGCAGTGCTTTATTAGGGTGTTAATGATGAGCTCTGTTATGTGCTTCTTTATTACATTGAAAAGGTTAAGACATGAAAATTACATGATAAAAACATGGGCAAAACAAACCAATCTCTCTTGGACTACTAACAGTATCAAAGTTATTCTCCCATTTTAATTTTTGCTTTTTCTGGAGCCTTTTATATTTTCTATCTTTCTACCTGTGGTCTTTCTTTTAAGCTGTTTTTTCTCTTTTGTTCTTTTTTGTATTTAAAGTTGAGAACTGAGTGTACTTAACCATAAATAAGATACAAAAGAGACACCAAGAAAGGAAGACAGAGTAGCAGTGATAGTATGGTAATGGATTTGTTGAGAAAAACAAATGGCTATTAATTGATGACCAAGAAAAACACCAGAGATGACATGAGATTGGTATTTAGCTAACAAACAAACAAACAAAAAAAAACCATAACTTTTCAAGTAGTTGTAATAAGAACCATCTTGAAATTTGATTTCCAGATGTGACCGGGGTCAGAAGTATATAATACATAAAAATAAATGAAAAATAGTTTCTTGTAATGCCTAAAACACTAAACAAATACTACATGGGGTAAACAACTGCTTAATCTCCTGCTGAATTTGTGACTTTGCTCATTAACATAGAAATAAAAAGCAGGTATTGGAATAATACTAGCACGATAAGATAAATACTTAAGAACATTGCTCCTGTTCTTCAGAAAATACACAGAATATATTTTAAGGTCATGCTTTCCAAACATTCAGAGATGAACTTACACACCTGCTTGTACTTCTCTGGGATAGCTTGCTCTGAGATGAAATGCCAGTTCGGCAGCATATAGCGAGGCTCCAAATGCTCCATTAAGCATCGAAAACCGACATTTTCCACAACAGAAGGGGTTGGTCATCAAGCACAATAAATTCAACAATTTTCTCCATTATCAGCTTTGCTTTATTGCTTTCTGGAGGGAGTTTCTCACGCCTCTGAATACTTTCTGTTTGTGTGTTTCTTCGGAACATTGGAGGCCTGGATAAATTCCATGTACTCCTTTCTCTGGTATTTCGGTAAGTGGTTAATCATGTTTGCGGTGTTAAAGTTCCCAACACTGCTACCACCTTGTGAAACACTTGCATTGCATAAGTTACACTCAGCAGTCTTGCTTTTTTCTTCTTTCAGCCTGAAGTAACTCACACCGCTGACATGACCGCCGACAGATCTCGCACACGATAACCACTCTATCACGTGACGCATACTGTTCCGATGTGCTAAGGTCATGACCTTGGTTATGCCATGTCACAAGTTTTGTGAGGTTTTTTTGTGATATTTATTGGATTGGGTTACATATTTTTATTTCTCCCCGATATCCAATCCTGTTAGGTGACTCTAAAGGGTGGACTCATGTGACAGAAACACACAGAGGCTCGGGAGTGCAGTGAATTAGGTTTATTTACAGTGACGGGGTATTTACAAAGGTGAGAGCTATTTGCAGTGACAGGGTAAATGTACAATGATGAGGAGAAAACGAAAGCACAGAGCCTGGCGTGCTGGGAGGACTGATGCCGTACTTGAGCGATCTAAGGGAGAACGACAAATAGAGTAAGGCGCTGACCCTAAAAACTGAGAGCAAAACATATGCAGATAGGGAGAATTGGAGAGCTTACTGACTGAAGAAGTCATTAGGATGAGTGATGAAATGTTTCGCCCACTGAAAACACAACGTCCAGAACAGAATCAACTTTTTGGTACATATCATCATCATCATCATCATCATCAATTATTTATTTATATAGCACTTTAAAAACACACCTGGTAGACCAAAGTGCTGTACAATACTAATATGCACATAGTAATAAAACCAGACATAGCAATAAAGTTAAAAAACAATAAAAAAAATGAAAAAATAAAAAAATAAAAATAATAAAAATAAAATAAAATAAAAATGTCAGTTACCCACAGAGTTAAAAGCCAGGGAATAAAAATAGGTTTTTCATAAAGACTTAAAAACTGGCACTGATGCAGCCTGTCTAATATGGAGAGGAAGGTTATTCCAAAGCATCGGCGCGGCAACAGAGAACGCTCGGTCTCCTCTAAGTTTCAGCCGTGACTTTGGGACAGAAAGCAGCAACTGCTCAGCTGACCGAAGGGAACGAGTGGGGACGTGGGGCTTCAACAAATCAGACAAATAAACAGGTGCCAGACCATTTAGAGATTTAAAAGCCAATAAAAGGACTTTAAAACGGATCCTGAATTCAATTGGAAGCCAGTGTAAAGAGGCCAAAATCGGAGTGATGTGATCAAATTTTCTTCTACCAGTTAAAAATCGTGCCGCAGCATTTTGCACTAATTGCAAGCGTGACAAAGTGCCCTGCCCAACCCCTGTTAAAAGAGAATTACAATAATCTAAACGTGAGGTAATAAAGGCATGAATAACGCTTTCCAAGTCACGTTTGGAAAGAAAGGGCTTAACCTTTGATAAACGTCTGAGGTGATAAAATGCTGATTTTACCACCCCGTTTACATGGTCATCAAAGGTGAGTGCAGAATCAATTTTAACTCTGAGATTTGTGATCGAACTCTTTAGTTGGGAAGTCAAAGCTGCAAGATCAACATCCAGAGTATGAGAAGAACGATTTGGGCCAAATAAAATTGCTTCTGTCTTCCGATCTAGAGATGGACCGATCCGATATTACGTATCGGTATCGGTCCGATACTGACCTAAATTACTGGATCGGATATCGGAGAAAAATAAAAAATGTAATCCGATCCATTAAATATCACGAAAGCACCTCACAAAACTTGCAACACGCCGTAACTCACCTCAGAACGTTAGCACTCGGAGCAGTATGCATCACGTGATAGAGCGGCTGTGGCATGCGGGACCTGTCGGTGGTCTGGATAGCATTTGGAGCTTCGCTAGCAACCCCGCATTTCATCTCCGACAAAGTTATCCCCGAGAGAAGTAAAGCAAGTGTGTAAGTCCATCTCTGAATGTTTGTAAAGCATTCCTGCGTTAAGCTTAACGAGCGACTGCCTCTCGCTCTCCGGCTGCTACTTCAATCATGAAACTGCTTAATGATCAGCTGATCGGCTTTTCTGTCGCGAGTCCGTGTCTCTTGTTTGCTTTTGGCCCACTTTGCACCAGACAGAGGAAACCAGCGGCTGAACAACAGCAGCACGTTTAAGCTTGATCAGCTGTTGTTAGAATTTATTTAATATTACTTTCTACTCCAGGATCTTTTTCTACGTAGCTGACGGCTGGTAACTGTGCAGGGGCGGATCTAGCAAAGTTTAGCCAGGGGGGCCGATAGGGCATTAACAGGGAAAAGAGGGCACAAAGACATACTTTTCTTTCTTATTCTCATTTAAAATGTCGAGCTTTTAATTATTTAATATTTATCTGAATCTTACACCCAAAGTTTTAATCTGATGTAAAATGTATAGAAGTCCATTATTGTATATAGTAACTGTTAAGTCTAATATACCCTAGTAAGCTATAGTACTTTTTCCTTTGGGAAGGTACCATCTGTGCAGTCTGCAATTTTGTTGAAGAAAGATGTTGAATCTATTTAATATTTCTTGAAAAATAATTGATTTCTGTGCATTTTTTTTCACACTGCATCAAATTAAGGTTGATTACGTCGATTAAGCATCATGAGGTGGAGCGTGAGGGGTGGTTCCCTATTTTTTATTTATTTATTTTTGTTGTTGCTGGGAGTTGGAACCCTATTAGTTAGGTTGCTTAATATTTATGCTAAGTACTCTTTAAAATACCAGAATAGGGAGGATGGTGTAGGTTTAAGTTTATTAGATTGATCAGTATTGCTGAACTATGAAATATTTTTTTTTGCATACAGGTATAACAGAATAGCTTTAGTGTAGTTGTTGTTTTAAACTTGAGTATGAACTTATACAAAATGCAGCAAGATATTTAAAAAACAGTTTTGTTGATTAAAACACACTATATCGGATTCATATCGGTATCGGCAGATATCCAAATTTATGATATCGGTATCGGTATCGGACATAAAAAAGTGGTATCGTGCCATCTCTATTCCGATCATTAAAATTTAAAAAGTTGTTTGCCATCCATGCTTTGACATCAGTAAGGCAGTCAAGCAGAGGTCCAGTTGGGAGACTATCAGAATGACTAAAAGGTAAGTAGAGCTGGCAGTCATCTGCGTATAGATGGAATGGCACTTTATGCTTTCGGAAAATCGCGGCAAGAGGCAAGAGGTACAATGAAAACAATAACGGCCCAAGAATAGATCCCTGTGGAACACCCCAAAGCAGAGGGGCCACAGAGGATGAAGCCGACCCCAACTTAACACAAAATGTCCTATTTAAAAGATAGGACTTTAACCACAAAAGTGCCGAACCAGTAATTCCCACACCGTGCTGTAAGCGGGAGATCAGCCAATCGTGATCCACAGTGTCAAATGCAGCTGTCATGTCCAACAAGACCAGCACTGCATATTTACCACGGTCTGTCGCTATCAGGATGTCATTCATAACTTTTACGAGGGCTGTCTCCGTGCTGTGGAATGGCTTAAAGCCGGACTGAAAGATTTCTGACAATTTAGAGTCATTCAAGTAGTCCATCAACTGAGTATAAACAATCCTTTACAGAATCTTACTAAGAAAGGGAAGCTTAGAGATGGGTCTAAAATTTGATATGACTGAACTGTCTAAGCCTGGTTTCTTAAGTAAAGGATGTATGACTGCATGCTTAAATTCCCTAGGTACTTGACCAGACAAAAGACTAGTATTAATAATGTTCAGAATATGTGGTCCGATGATGGGAAATACCTTTTTAAGAAAACGGGGAGGAACAACGTCATTTGGAGAGCCACACGGTTTAGCATTCAACACAAGTTTCTCTAAATCAGATAAAACAATTGGTAGAAAAGCAGAGAACAGACTTGAGCAAGAACCATGCATGGCTGGGTCAGCAATAGGTAGAGTCGGAGGTCTCAAACTAGCAACCTTTTCCACAAAATAATTAAGAAACTTATTGCACATAACCGCAGAAGAGTGCAAAAGAATATAGCCTTAAGT
This sequence comes from Mchenga conophoros, assembly GCF_057382185.1. Taxonomy (NCBI): domain Eukaryota; kingdom Metazoa; phylum Chordata; class Actinopteri; order Cichliformes; family Cichlidae; genus Mchenga; species Mchenga conophoros. The sequence goes on from NC_140539.1 coordinate 14,278,019, forward strand.
ACAGAATTTATAGTGTTATATAGAACACGAGGGTTATGCGAGCTGGCAGCAATAAGTTGAGAAAAATAGGAGTGCTTGGCAGCCTTTACTGCTCTCTGATAGACTTTCCAGCTAGTCTTAAGAGCTTCCATAGAGACGCACAGCCTATCTTTTTTCCACCGTCTTTCACATCTTCTACATTCTTTTCTAGCGGCTCTGGTAAAATCAGTTAGCCAAGGACTAGCCTTTGGCTTGCATTGTCTGAATATAAAAGGAGCGACAGCGTCGAGGACAGATTTACAAGTAGAATCCAAACAAGAAACTAATCCATCTGAGATGGACAACTCAGGAGGATAAGAAATAAATTGGTCAAACAATATGGAAAACCGCTCGGCAGTATCTGAGCCAAAAGCACGATAACATCGAGCAGGTACAGCACGCTTAAGAACAGGATTAAAAAGAACAATATCACATAAAATAGGCATATGGTCAGAAAACACCGCATCCTCGACAAGTACGTTTTGGACAGATAAACCATGTGATAAAACCAAGTCCAGTGTGTGACCACGTTCTTGAGTGGCACCTTTAACAGACTGAATAAAGTTAAAAGAGTTCACTAAGTCCAGAAAGTCCTTAGCCAGGGGCTTCCCCGGGCAGCAGACGTGTATATTAAAATCACCAAGTAAAAGGATCTGGTCATACCGTGATGCACAGTCAGCAAGAAACTCTGAGAACTCGGATAAAAACTCCTTGTTATATTTTGGGGGCCGATAAACAATCGCACACAACAGCGAAGACGAGTGGCCCAGTTCACACAAACAGAGTTCAAAACTGGTGTGGCGTGTTGATGGGGATATCTGCTTAAAGTCAAGATGTGCCTTAAAAACAACAGCTAGCCCTCCTCCGCGACCAGAAACTCTCGGAACACTAAAAAAGGCACAACCAGCCGGCAGTAATTCAGAAAAGGCACTTAACTCACCGGGTGGAATCCAAGTTTCAGTCAAGCAAAGAAAATCCAGTGCATGGGAAGCGAAAAATTCCTTCAAAATGAATGTCTTATTTGCCACCGATCTGGCGTTAATTAATCCCAACCTGAGAGGAATTGGCTCGGGAGCTTCCGAGGCAGCAACAACCAGATCCACAGGTCGGAGGTTTGTTTGGTCCACTCCACGCCAACGCAGATGTCGGAGAGGAGAGGGTTTTGCAGAACCCTTCTCGAGAGATCCCACAACAGGAACCAAGCAGGAGTCCACCGGGTCCAAAGCACGCAACGGCACCAAGAGTCGCGGGCAGGATCGACAAATTGAGCGAAGCTCATGAGGAAAACAAGAGATCCTGAGTCTCAGTTTGACAAGGTGACCTCCACGGTTACCTCGTCTCCTGCGTCGCTTCCGCACATCCAGTGGCAATGGTAAGGAGCGCCAGTGAGGTGGTGTTACTTCCAAATCAGGAGGCAGAAAGCCTTGGTTGTCATTTCCAAACCGAGCTAAAGCTTGGGTAGATGAGCCTATTTCCAATAATGTCTGGCGATCATAAAACAATGCAGGGCTGACATGTTGCACAAAATTGACTAAAAACAATAAAATAAAACAAATAGAAGAGAGCGATAGACGGCATGCCAAACACACAGGCGCCATCTTTGGCCCTTCACACAACAATACACTAACATATATACATATACTGTAATCAGGGTTCATACGCCTTTTTCAGGGTCAAATTCAAGCACTTTTTAAGTACTTTCAAGGTCCCTTTTCAAGCTTTTCCAGCACATCCCCCCCAGCCAACAAAAAAAAAAAAGAATGCACGTGTCTCAATTCGCATCACCTCAGTAAGACCATGTGAAAATTAAAACAAATGAATGAATGAATATTCTTTATTGTCATTGTCACAGGTACAATGAAATTGAAAGATGTCTCTGGTCAGTGCAACATCACAAAAGATAAATACTTAAAAACTATAATTAAATACTTAAAAACTATAATGATAGGATATAAAAGATAGAAATACATATAAAATACAGTATTCTCATACCGTAGATACACCCAAGCAATCCAGGCCTAAGGCCCCATACAGACACTCAACATACGACCTAGTTGATATATCACTCAAACAATCAATCACTCAATCAATTTGTTAGCGCATCCAACAAAACATGTCTGAAAGCATTCCAACATCAAGGGCACAAATGACAACAGGGGCAATGAAAGTCATCTACTTTTAGTAGCATTGAGACATGATATTGCAATTGGGTAGAAACTGTGTTTGAGTCTGTTAGTCCTTGTGTATGTTGTTCTATACCGTTTACCTGAAGGCAGCAGTTCGAACATGGAGTGTCCAGGGTGTGAGGTGTCCTTTATGATGTTATGGGCTCTTTTGAGGCAGCGGGAACTGTGTAGGTCTTTCAGTTTGAGGAGAGGGCAGCCGATTGTCCTTTGGGCAGCGTTGATTACTCCCTGGAGTGCTTTCCTCTGAGCCACTGTGCAGCTAGCGTACCATATGCCTATGCAGTACGTTAGTATGCTTTCGATGGAGGCTCTGTAGAAAGACACCAGCAGTCTCTGTGTGATGTTGTTCTTCCTAAGCACTCTCAGAAAGTACAGTCTCTGTTGTGTCTTTTTCAGTAGCTCAGAGGTATTCACACTCCAGGATAGGTTTCCCTCTATGCTGACTCCCAAGAAGCGGAAGTCTGCCACCCTCTCCACACAGTCGTCGCTGATGATTAGTGGTTGGATTTCTGTCTTGTGTCTTCTGTAGTCAATTATGAGTTCTTTGGTCTTTTTCGTGTTTAGGAGAAGGTTGTTATCCTTGCACCATGAAGACAGCCGCTCCACCTCATCTCTGTAGGCAGACTCATCTCCCCCAGATATGAGCCCCACCACAGTAGTGTCATCTGCGAACTTTACAATGGCGTTGCTCTGGTGGGCGGGGGTGCAGTCGTGTGTATAAAGCGAGTAGAGCAGTGGACTAAGCACGCAGCCCTGTGGCGACCCAGTGCTTAGATTTAGGGCTGGAGATGTGTAACGTCCCACTCTCACTCTCTGTCTGCGGTCGGTGAGGAAGCTATTGATCCACTTACAGGTGCTGTGAGGAAGCCCTAGGTCTTTTAGCTTGGCGTCCAGTTTGTATGGAAGAATGGTGTTAAATGCCGAGCTATAATCCACAAAGAGCATACGCACATAGCTTCCTTGCCTCTCCAGATGTGTTAATGCTACATTGAGTGCTGTTGCTATGGCGTCCTCTGTCGATCGGTTTGCTCTGTAGGCAAACTGGTGTGGGTCAAGGCTGCTGGGTAGGGCTGCTGTAATGTGGTAACGCACAAGTTTCTCAAAGCACTTCATCACCACCGGGGTTAGTGCCACTGGTCTATAGTCATTTAGGCTAGAGATATGAGATTTCTTGGGCAAGGGTATTATGGTGGAGGTCTTGAGGCAGGGTGGGATGTTTGACTGTTCAAGGGATTGGTTAAAAATCCTGGTGAAAATATAGGCAAGCTGGTCTGCGCAGTCTCTCAGCACACGTCCTGGTACGCCATCTGGGCCGGCTGCCTTCCTCGGGTTAACAGCCCGCAGGGTGCGCCTCACTTCATGCTCCTCCAGAGTGATGATGGTACTGCTGCTGTGGGCTGTATGGTGTAGCTGTTCCTCTGAGGCATAGGGTGCAGTGACCTCAAAGCGTGTGAAGAAGATGTTCAGCTCCTCCGCCAATGCTGGGTCACCTTCAGCCATACCTGATTTGGACTTGTAGTTTGTCAGCTGCTGGACACCCTGCCACACCAGCCGGCTGTTCTTACTCTCCAGGTGGTTCTCGATCTTCTTCCTATAGTCCGCCTTGGCCTTCTTAATGCCTTTTTTCAGGTTGGCTCTAGCCCTGCTGTAGCTCTCCCTGCTTCCGGACCTGAAGGCGCTGTTCCTCTCTTTTAACAGCTGCTGGACTTCCCGGGTCATCCATGGCTTTTGGTTGGTATAAACCCGGATCTGCTTGTCTACTGTGACAGTGTCTATACAGTGTTTGATGTAACAGAGGACACTGTTTGTGAACATTTCCAGGTCTTGATGTTGGAAGATATTCCAGTTGGTTCTGTCAAAGCAGTCCTGTAGCTGTTGAGAAGTGCCCTCTGGCCATGTTGTTATAGTTTTAGTGATGGTCGACGCAGTTTTCCTGATTGGGGCATATGCAGGAATTAGGAGCAGGGATAAATGGTCAGATTGGCCCAGATGTGGTAAGGGTCTTGCCCTGTAGCCCTTCTTGATGTTGGAATAGACTTTATCTAAGGTGTTAGCCCCTCTCGTGGCACACTTCACATGCTGGTGGAAATTAGGGATAGCTGTTTTTAAATCCACCTGATTAAAATCACCCGCTATAATGTGCACTGCGTCAGGATATTTATTGAGTTTATTGTTGATATTCGTGTGCAAAAGCGCTAGTGCCACGTTAGTATTTGCATCTGGCGGTATGTAAACAGTTGTTATTACCACAACAGTGAACTCCCGTGGAAGATAGATGGGCCTGCATTTGACAGTCAGATATTCTATGTCCGGAGAACAGTGACGGTCTATGATCACTGTGTTTGTACACCAGCTGTTATTCACGTATATGCAGATTCCCCCTCCTTTTCTCTTACCGGAATTGTTTGCTCTATCCTGGCGCTGTGCGGTGTAGCCTGCTAGCTCAATAGCAGAGTCCGGGATGGACTGATGCAGCCAGGACTCAGTGATTAGAAGAATACATGAGTTTTTGATGTGATTGTCCGTTGTTATTTGTAACCTTAGTTCGTCCATCTTGTTCGCCAAGGATCTGACATTCGAGAGATATAAACTCGGGAGCGGTGGTTTGAAAGGCTTCCTCCTTAGCCTGGTTAGCACGCCAGCCCGGCAGCCTCGCTTCTTCCTTCTCTCTCGTCGCCGTCTGCGTCTCCCTCCCGCCGGAATAGTAATCCAAGGAGCGCCCGGTCTCCTCGCTACTTCCTCTGGTATTTTGTGTGAGTGGATAAATTCCATGGTCACGCTCACACGGTAACTCACTCCGATCTTAAGAAGATCATGTCTGCTGAAGATGTTATTCGCTTGACTGATCGCGCACAAAACAAAACACAAAACGTACAAAGATAACCAAACACCACACTGACCAGTGGTACATCGAGCTGCTGCAACTGTGTGCGCCGCCATATTCCCTTTTTTGTTGTTTTCCTCCAATCATCCTAGGTGAACTTAAACACCTTTGTTCCCCTTCTGTTAAGACATAGAAAAACGCACCACACAAAAATATCTGCAAAATGAAACCGTCACCTTATATACATAGTGTATGAACTGAAAATGCAAATTTCAGTTAAAAATTAAGATCAAATCAACTTGTTAGAGATATTCTTCTCCTGTTGAAAAACAAAAACAAAAAAGAAATAAATAAGTTTTCTCATCAGATATTGATGTGTCTTTCCTGTGTGACAAGAAATAGGAGACAGATGTTTGTTTGTTGTTTCTTTTATAAGTTAATTCCCAATAAAACTGTTTTATTGCTAACTACATTGCTGTCTGCATTATTGCTGAAGTCCTAAATGATCACCTTTAAAGTGGTTGTGCTAATAACATCATGTACAGTCAGACAGGCATGGAGAACAGCACTGACTGGGAGAGGCTTTGAACACATCACATAGTTCAATTTAACATATAAGACTTTAAAAATGCACAAGCATCTACTTAAAATCTATTTAATTTATCATCTGTGATATTATTATGTACAATTCCAATGTATTTTGTTCATCTCCCTTAAATAAACAGGCAGCCTTAAAGTATGAAATATTCATATACAAATACACATAAATGTGTCTACTGTCTCAGTGGCTGATAGTGCCCCACGGGCCTCGGTGTGAGCTTGAAGACATTTATAATGTTTAAGTAGTTTAATGTGTCGGTGCTGACGATAAACATTTTGAGTGAAAGCCGGGGAACTTTGGTAGCACAGAAACAAGTGGCCATTCTTTGTGACCATATGGATCGGTCCCTCATATTACCATTATTTCACCCAAAGGCACCAAGTTAATACTCAAAAAAGCTGCAGCAATACACACAAATAATAACAGTACTTGGTGACAACTTTGCTTTTAGCCTTTAACCCTCTGGTGTCCAGGGTATAATTGGCCATTTTTGACTACTTTTGATTTGGCCTCTATATTTCACCTTTAAAAACTATTTATCTCGCGCCAATCTGTTATTTTCTCATTTTGACAAACTATATCAGCACCATTTATCTAAATTCAGACAAAATTTAAAATACCAGTAGAAAGTGATATTTTTGACTGCAATGCACAACTTTTGCAAACAACAAAGTTATATGGTTATATGGTACAATCAGGTGCTCTGCATCGAATAAAAAGGGACACACATTATTTATGCAACTCCAAAAAATAGTTTGTGTCCACTATAACATAGATGAGAACAGCACAGGGATAAATCCGGCAGGTCTGACAGCAGGTGTATCACTCCTGTTTTCCATGTGGAGACAGCGTTTACACTGCAATATGCCTTTGGTGGCTTTTTTGCAGCAACTGTGACATTCACTAGTAGAACTGACACACAAAACAAAAAAACCACTACACTACACACTACCTACACAAGACAACATACTAACTTGAGACTCCAAACATGGTAAACGTCACAAATCTCTCAAATATCAAAACTCTCTCTCTCTCTCTTTCGCTCACTCGCTTTCTCTCGCGGTCACTCCTAAAACTTCCCCCTCTTCCCAAACAACCAAATGCCACATGTTGCCATATCATTTTTTTATTGGTTGACATGGTACATTTTTCCACCAATATGGAAGGAGTGGTTTTTCTTTTTCTTTTTTCACTCACAGGCAAAGCGTGTTTGCTAGCGCTCTCCTTAGAAAACGTCGTTTTTACCGTTTCTTCCCAGAGTAAATGCCACTGTTTTATTCAGAAAAACAAACAAACATCAGTTTTACGTGGCCTATCAACACAATTTAAAAAGCAGCATATAGTTTGAAGTCCGCACGTTCGACCCAAGTTGAAATGGAGACTCTGGGTCCGTCAACCCCAGAGGGTTAATCAGAAAGCCTTAAGTTGGCTAGTTATGCATCGGGCTAATGTTAAGTAATGTTAGCTAAGTTCACAGCATATTCCATAATAGCGCTGCCATACTGCATCACACTCAGTGCATTTCTCCAGCGAGTTTGATAGCTAGCAAAATAATAGTCATAATTTTTAAAAATAGCTTCTGTAATGTACACGTACTGGGAAATGATTTACTAGGACTCACCTGTCATGCGACTAGAGAACGCAAACTCCACCATTGTTGTTTTCTGTACCATAAGTGGAAGAAAGGCATAAAAGATGCGAAAGTTAAAGCCAATTGTGGTAACTGGAGCATGTGACCTCCAAACTCAATAAGTGGCTCCAGCAGATCCCAGGAATGACATCTGAGATCTCTGTCTAGAAGAGACTTAGGAACAGCAAATACACTGCACAGAACACTCAAACTTCCAGCTTAAAGGATAAAATGCTGCCAGCAGGGGCAAGTGTCAGCAGGGGCCAAAGGCCTGTACAGAACTGGACTCAAGTGCAGAACCAGGTACGGAGACACCTGAGTTAAATTCACACAAAACAAAGGTCTAAGTGGTGAGTTGGGTGCAGAGATGAAGAGCTGACCTGGATTCCAGGATTCCCTGTGAGTGACGGTGGAAGAAGGGCTGGCAGTGAGTTGTGGAAATTTCCCTCCTAGAGATTGGAGTGTGGTGTAATTCCAATGATAGTTATGACCAGTATCCAAAAGGCGAGTTCAGTTGGAGCGGTGGTGTAATGATGGAACTGTAGCACAAAGAAATCGAGGTAAGTATACACAAAACTGGGACATAGAGCAAGAACTCTATTTATTTGTATTACTTTAGTACTTGCATTTATAATACTCAGGTTGTTGTGCTCTATTTATTTGTATTACTTGTTATTCTGCTTTCTTTTTATTCTGTTTCTTTCGCTCCGGGACCTTGTGCACGTAATTTTGTTCCACCTCATTTTTTTTTATTTATGAGCATTGTATATATGTTTTTCTTCAGTTAGATGTTTATGACAGTTTAAAATTGAGATGCAAGCTTAGGACATAAACATAGCTCAAGCAAATTTCCCCTTTATCTACAATACCGGAATAAAGATTCATCTAGAAAAATACGGAAAAGCTTGGTATTATCAACGATTAAATCTGACAACAGCTGGGAATAGGGAACTTAACCTTTAATGGACATGTAATAAACAATAAAGTTGAAAAATATTTGTGACTATCATAATTACCGGAAACTGATAAAATGATGATAAGGGAGTGGAAATGAAGAGTTGACTTTTTGGAGATTTCTTAAATAAATGTAAAAGAAATAAATCAGAAATTAAAAAAAAAACAAAAAAAAAAAAACAATTATATCATTATCAAAACATCATAAAATGTGAAACTAGGAAAAGAGAAGACAGTTTTAGCCTGTGCTATTTGAGAGAAAGAGGAATTTAAATGAGAAGAGGGAAAAAAAGCTTAATGGACTGCTGACGTGCTTAATGATACATTTGTTGAATGCCCATGAAACATCTTTGGTGTAAATTGCTTCAAGTTTTTGAAAGTGGCTTGAATATCTCCAATCACCTTTTCCAAGTCCAATTTTCATCCATCCTTTAAAAAAAAAAGAAAAACCTTTCTTTCCCCCCTTGTCCTCCCCCCACCCCCCCACTGCCCACCCTTCCCCCATCTCTCCCAGTCCTTTTTTCACCTCTTTTCTTTGGTTCTTATTACCCAACCTAATGATAGCCAGTCTTCACACAGAGAGGCACTGATGGCAATGTGCGCCTATCGTTATATTTAGATCTAATTAAAGATCATTATAATCTATCACCACAATGGAGACCAGACTGTGATAGAGTCAGAAGAATGGGGATGGGAGACAGAAAGGGAAGCAGGGAGAAAGAAAGACAGGACAAAAGAAAAAAGACAGAAAGGCTTATTGTGGGATCTGTGCAGGAGGAGTTTGAGAACTTGAATGTGTCTCAGTTGTGGAAAACTACTACTCCATATTGTTCCATAACTACACCCTTTTTTCCCCAATTATCAAATTGGGAAATGTGATTACAACACATTACAGTGATTGCGATCCTTGTTGTGGCTCAAGAGGAAAAAGAAAAAGGATAAAAGGAGTAGTGATGAAAAAGTAACAACTAAAGAGAGGTGCAACAATAAGGTGACCCCCAGTAGTTTTACTAACCCTTGAGAGAGGATGTTTTTTGTATGGTATTAAAATTAAATTGGATTTTCTTGGGTAAGGCAATATTTAATACACGAACTGTATATAATCAATATGTACAATACAGTCTTACAGCAACTATTTATAAGTGTGAGCTAAAGAATTCTTGCAAAACACCTTAAGCACAGGTAGCCCCATTGAGACTCAATGTCTCTTTTACAAAAGAGATCCTACCCATAGGATAGAGCATGGCTATTCAACTACGAAGTTAGTTGGGCCAGATTTTCAAACCGAGGAATTTATCTGGGCCAGATATTTTTTTTTAAGCCAGTAAGCAGCAGATCATGATCAATTTCAAACCCACACAACTGTATTGAAAAACAAATAATTTTTTTATTCCTATTCCCCTGTAAATCTGGTGACCTCTCACAAATGCACACCAAAAGGTCCATTTAAAAAAAAGGGAGCTATAACGAAACTATTTTTTGCACATTTGAAATAATAATAATAATAATAACAAAAAACCATTTTGATAATTCCCTTTCAAATTAAAATAAATATTTCGCTGACCACTCACTTTTCCTGCCATGGATGGAGCCCCATCCGTCACAAGTATACAGACACGCTTCATATCCAGACCATTTTCCTCAAAAAGAGCTGAAATCTTCTCAAACATTATTTCGCCAGCTGTGTGTCCCTCTAACGGTAGTAAGCCGAGCAATTTCCCATCCAAAAAACGGACATATACGCACAACTGTGCATTATCAGTTCTGTCTGTGATCTCCTGCTATAGACATTACATCAGTTTTCTTCAGGTCATCTAACAGCATTTCAAACTCGTCTGACGCCAGAACTTCAACTCTACGAATATTTGAACTGTCTGACAGGGGTACGTTTTTAATAGCAGATGTCACACTTACTTTAAATTTTTTCATCACTTTTCACTGCATCCACCACGGCCAGCATGCAGTATTTCGCTGTTTCAGAATCTGTGAAAGGCCTTTTCTTCTTCGCCAAGAAGCAAACACGAAGGGAAGCTGCTGCAGCTCTCTCTTGGGCTGTACAGGACCTTCACCATGGTAGTACAACTCCGGTTGTAAGATTATTAAACTCGCTAAAATTAATAAGTATTTGTCAGTCCAGGCAGGGTTAAACCGACAGTTTTCATTGTCAATTTTGCGCTTTTGGAGTGAGAAAGATATGCTGTTGTCGCATCATATATTACGATGATTGTTTAATATGTTTACATCACGGTGCATTGTGGGTTAAATATTGCTAGGCTACTAGGAGTGTTGCATTCACAGTCTACACTACGCTGTAGGAATTTTAAATTTTTTTTTTTTAAATTAACTAATTTTTTGCGTTTTCTCTGTCTTTCTGCCAGGACCACAGGCAGGGCCACTCGCAGGTTGCTTCTGGGCCGCATTTGGCCCGCGGGCCGCCATTTGAATAGGCTTGGGATAGAGGCATAATAGGTATGAAGTGACATAGTATTATTGTATTTGAAACTTTTTGCCACATATAGGGCACATTTGAAAAATGGGTATTTAATTGCAAAGAAATTAATGAATTTGATGAACAATCCAATTCAGCATCTGACAGGAGAACAATTTGTGGCCCTGTTTTAATATTTCTGAGAAAGGCAAATGGAATACTACTACTATGATGATCCCTGTAGCACAATCTGTGGTGCTGATGGTTAAAGCTTGGTGTTTTAATTTTGCAAGTGCTCTCCCTCTCTCTCTCTCTCTCACACACACACACACACACACACACACACACAAACACGCACGCACACACAGGGGAAAGGCATTTTGCTAAAAATTAATGGGTGGATAAAGTGATTATTGTTTTGCAATACATATTTTTAACATCAAAGCTTTGTAATCAAAAAGAGGGAGCATAATCATTTTTGCATTTTCTCTCTGCCTGTACGACTAAAAACACATGCACTCTCCTAAATCCACCCCAACATCACATTACCAAATCACGATGACTCTGTGAATACACACTGTTTATTAACATCTAACAAATTCTCCTTTATTTTAAACAATGTAATGGCTATAAATTAATGTTTAAGAACCATTCATTGTTCCCTTATTAAAAGTGAATTACACAAATGTGTTTTAGTCCTTCATGCTAATAATGTGATTGGGTGTCTGTGTGTGTGCATATTGTGCAGAATGCTAGTTTCTGAACATGTGCTGCAGCTGGATGCTCGGCTAGGTTATGGTCTCCAGTTCAGTCCAGTTCTCTCTGCCTCACTGTGTGCGTGTGTTGCCCTTGTTGTGGCTGTTGTTATTCCCAACCCCAGGCTGAGTGAATAAAACAAGGCCAAGACAATGAGAGGATTAGAACAATAATACAGTACAACACTGGAATATTCAGTAGAAACACCTATACTTTAAAAAGCAAACTACTCTGAGCTAGAGGTAGAGCAAATGTCAGACACATATGTGAACAATATGCTTTGAGTGATTCCTCCAGCTATTATTATGACCGTGCCAAGGAGGAGATAGAAATAGTAGGAGAAAAATAGTGGAGGAATTGTATCGTTGTATTGCAGGCAATGATTCAATGCTTGTTTCACTGTATCATCTACATGTTTCAAACTTGATCTTGTACTCAAGTTTACTGGAATAATGCTGGACAATTCGACTAGCAATAAACTTGTATCCAATGGTAATAATGAAATGACAAAATACATATATTAGTATGCGTGCGTGAACAATCTTTTATCTATTTATTATGAGAAGTTCAAACTTATGTTTCAAGTGGTATGACTATATACATTTACATAGTAAATAAAGTGCTCCTAAAGTAATCAACAAATTACATCAATTAGAATTGTTTTCCTCTTTAAATATCATATTTGATAAATACTGATATGCAATAACTGATATGCTCTCCAAGAAATCTCTAATCTCCCTGAATAAACTGCATCTCTTCTACCATGGATTGCTATTGCTGATGGTGGCCCTTATTTTGCTCTGCAGCCTGAGTAAACTCAGCATAACAGAACATGAACTAGCTGTTCACCTGCTGCAGCTTCTGGTTAGAGCAACCTTAAAGCACACAGCAGAGCTCCTGAACAGAACAAGAATCACCATTAACAGTCCAAGATTGTGAGATAAACCCAATAATGAAACAAGATGCTTTCTGATGAAGACACTCGATGATACTAATGTAATGTATACACACACACACACACCCGAACGTCTAATATTTTCTTATGACGCTTCCAATTTAACACTGATTACATAATTCTTTTTACTGATCATTCTTCCAGAAAATTTCACGTCAATTTCAGTCATAGAAAAGATCAAACTGTTATTTTCCTAACACTGTCACATGCCTGCTGCGAGTTAATGCAGCTGAAAACACATTCACCTGTCTGTGTTGCTGTTCTCCACTAAAATGAGATCAAAGAATGAACAGTGACAATTTTCTGACATTATTTGCCTATGTTCACTGTTATTCACTTTGTCATTTTCAACTGGTGCTCATTTGGTCAATGACTGTCACAGAAACGTATTCTTCCTGAGATGAAAATGGTAAAAACAATACCTCAGCCTAAGTCACCTCCAATTTCTGCTCCCTGCACTTCTCATGAATACTTCAACAAACTACAGACCTCACATATCATTCATCCTCCTCTGTTTCTTTTTCTTGCAGCTTTGCCATATCAATCTTCAGCACAACGGATAGCACATGGCTTCACACTTTTTGTTTCTCAACCCAGAAATTTATGTTCATAACTACGCCTGCTCGTCTCATCACTCAGGATCTATCTCGTCTATGTACCTTTTCACTCTGTCTGTGTTGGGTTGTCAAACTCTCATCCTCCTTGCTCTCTATTGCCCCATGAGAGTGCATTATAGAAGAAAAGATGACAAGAAGAAAAGAAAGTGGAAAAATATTTATTAATTAGCGTTAGAGTTCTATTGTGAGCAATAATGAATTTAATGAATACAGAGATGAAGAAAGAAAATGAACCACAAAGGCAGAAGAAGTGCAGAGAAAAAGAAATGCACTACAGCTCTAATGTACAAACACTTGTTTATGCACATAAACAGAGACAGATCATTTGGCAGTTAACCAACATGTTTGTATCAGTCCATTGTGTCTGTAATGAAAGGGAAATCTCAAAACAGTTTAATCTAACAAGCAGCAATTTGCTTGGTTTACTAAAAACTTAAAACAAGCAAAAATCCTTTAGCTTTAGCAGGAATATGCAGATGCTTTGTGACTTTAGTTTGAGTTGAGTTAACGGTTTAATTTAGAGTTGTCACTCTTAGGTGGGGCAATGCTGGGGGAAACAGGGTGATTTGATATGCAAAAACTCAGCCATTCTCTTTAGATATATGGCAAATGGACAGAGATGAATAAAGACAATTTTAGGAAGACAAGAAAATAGAAAAGAAAAATGTTTTATTCCTTTTCCTTTGACACACACACACACACACTCATGCATGTATATATATAAAATGGGGGAAAAGGGTGAAAGATTGAGAAAGAAAGGTTGCGCCACACACAAAATGGATTTAGGTCTGTGTTTTTATGAACACACCATTAAAGAGTAAATATATGACAGCACTAATGGGCTATTGGAGTTCCCATCGCACATGATGGATGGAATTAAAGTAATTGCCTCTGTGTGTTTAAATCAATTATAGAAAACTGCTGCAGAGAGGCGTGACAAATTGCAAGAAGAGTCCTCACAATATTCCCTCCTGTCTTTATGTGTGTGTGATACACACCCCAATGACATTTTCCTTGAAATTATCTTTCCCATTCATTTCACTTCATTGCTCTCTTTGCACTAAACCCCATCCATATACTTCACCATGACTATGCATGTTGCATGTAGACATTTATAGTATAAAGATATTTGTGTGGGCATGTGTGTCCATACCTGCTGGTGTGCACAATTTGTGTACCAGTGGACATGAGCAAATGGCATCAACTTCTTTCATCTAGTTCAGTGAGTTTCACTTCGGGAGTTATTGTGTCCTGAGGGTAGGACTCCTGCTGACATAATGATTTAAAGGTAACTCTCTATGGACCTAGACAATTTAGGTTAGAAATAATGCTCACTCCAAGTCTGGAGAGTTGCATTCCTTGCACTGTTTGTTTGCAGCAACAGCAAAGTGTATATTCTTTCTAAAGGAAACTGTAAGAATGTATTATAAATACTGATTTCTAAACAATGAATAGCTAGAAAAACAGGGAAGTAAAGGAATACTCCAACACTAAGACTTGTTTGTGATGATTATCAATATTGCAGTCTTTATTGTTGGCACACCTTCATTTACTGGATATATGGAATTTGAAGTTAAGTTTAAGCAGTGGGAGTGTTGGCCTTAAACTAAAGAGGTCCTTAGGTTAGGTGCATTACATGGTGAGACCCCTAGCACTACACCTAGCATTCAAATATGGTAAGCCTACTTTTGAAATTATTTTAATATATGATATATGAAAATGATAATTTCAGAGTATTTAAGTTGAACTACAGTATATGCAGTCGGCAGATCTAAAGCTAAGCTAGCTACTAACCATCCATAGCTGTCTACAAATTATTAAATGAGTAGGTTAATCTGCAATTACAGTAAGTGCAATTTCTAAGTTATTTACTATTTTGCAAATGATCCTTTTTCTTCCTGCCCATAGATATCCATGCAGCTATGGCCCAGTTGATGCTAACTAATTCCATTCCTGTCTTTTTAGTGGTTTTAGCTAAGATATTGAAACCCCAAAACTTCTCTTGAATTCTACCAAAGTCCACTATTTAGATTCAGAAAAGTTTATATAATTATTTAGCCTTGTTGTGCAAACAAGCCTGCATCATTTCATAAATATAGAATTTGAAAAGTAATAAATTGTATCTAAAAAGTTACACTAGGCACTAGATACATGTTCTGATGAGTTTTGGCAAACAACCATTTGACTAACGTGTGTCTCACCTGCTCTTGTTCCCTCTCTGTTCTGTCCTCATTCTCCTCTCTCCCTCCCTCTCTATTCCTCTCTCTTCCTCTTTGTGCTGACAATCAAGCCAAACACCAACATCATCAAATATACAGTTGAAACCAGATATTTATGTACTCTTCTAATAAAAACACAAACACTTTTTTAATTGTAACATCAAATCAGACTAAATGTTTACTTTTTTAGATTGATAAATATAAAAAATATATTTGTTAACTTTAGGAGTAGAGAGAGAAACTATCTGTATTTCTTAATTGCACTAAATTGTATTCAAATTTGAGCCACACTTACGGAGGTCGACAATTCTTTTCCTGGTGTTTTAGCTGATATCTCTTGATTTTCCCATGTCAAAGAAACAGGCTCCAGTGTTGCCAACTTAGCGACTTTGTCGCTATATTTAGCGAGTTTTCAGACCCCTTAGCGACTTTTTTTCTAGAAAAAGTCACTAAAAAAGACGTGAAAGCGCGTATCGCTTTTACTCTCAACAAGCAGCGGGTGCTGTAACGCAGTCAGTTCTTCTTTTACTCTTATGCTGTTTTGTGGATCACAAGGTTTAAAACTACTTATAAACACACACACACAAAGTAACTCCACCAGAGTGCCTATTTCGGGTCACTTTTGCCGGTGCAAGCCCAGGTAAAGGAGCAGGGTTGGAATTGTGACATTAAAAAAAGCAATAATTGCTAAAATAAATGTAATTTGTAGTTCTAAATAAACTCTAAATGCATTTAGGACGTTTTTTACTCACTTTATGTCTCTTCCACGATGTTATTTCTCTCTCCAACAACATAGATTACAATTAGATTAGCATGACCAATTATGCAAATTAGGCAATGACGTCTTTAGCGACTTCTAGCGACTTTTAGGACAACCAATAGCGATTTTCCTTACTGAGGAGTTGGCAACACTGACAGGCTCTGTGTTGGGGTGTCTTGTATGCATCCACAGGTTTGCCACCAATTTACTCACATGGACTCTACTAACCTATCAGAAGTTTCTTCAGCTCAGAATGGAATCATCTGGAGTTTTCTTATTAATTAACAATAAACTTAGTGTATATGTACTCCTAAATTTGATGAAAGTGATTAAAATAGACATCTCCCTCTTTTTATTCTGACATTTAACTAATTAAAAAGATATTTCAACATTTATTTATCTAAAACAAAACAAGTTTACTCTAAATTGATGTTTAAAAGTAAAAAAAAAAGAAGAATTATGTTTTCTCCCTAAAGTGTCCTTCCAATGATTTACTTTCCTAGTGAATGTTTCTTGTTTTGAGATAATTTTTTGTTTTACACTCTATCTAAAAGCTATTTTTGCTTGAAATAAATGTAAAATGGTTCATTTTTAGATTTACAGACTAAATAAGAAAAAAAGTAATATATACTTGAAACAAGTCTAATCATCTAACACATGAGACTGGAAACTAGCTTGTAATGTTCAAAACAAGATGGACAAGATAATCTGGCTAAATCTAAGACAATAAATCTTGTTAAGCTACAAGAAATTTGCAGTGTATGTAAATATCTGGTTTCAACTCTGAATATACTATTATCTATTTTATTTATTGAATTTTATTGTTTTATTTATATTTTGATATTGCTAGGGATGATGCAATGATCGGGGACCATTCTTCATTTCGTTGTTCTCGTGATGTAAATTACAGTCACAAACAAACAAAGAAAAACATAGTCACCTACACATTTTTCTCATGTGATGCACAACTGCTTCAAAAAATATAATAAATGGTTTGGTATACCAGTGACATTAAAAAGGAACTATAAAAAACAACAAACAAACTGGCATTCAACATTTTAATAAATTATTATGAATTATGAAGATTGATGTATTTAAAATTGAGTAAAATTTATTCAAATTTGTGTGCCTACGTAGTACCAAACTAACATCTAGATCAAATAGTTTACCTGTAGGGAGTCATATAAATATAAGAACAAGGGTTTCTTCAAATTTGAGAACTGTAATATGAGTAATATAAGAACATTGATCCAACATGACAGAAATTTGTTAGAGGAGGTCATTCGTTTCAGACATTTCTTCGACTTTGTGTGCCAAAAAAAAAAAATACTGATGTTTTCACTAGCTTTTGGATTTCTGTGTGGTATCTAACAAGTGATAACAGCTTCAGTGTTCATGTAGAAATAAAATAGTACATTTATATGGACAGACCTGTATATTACAACTTTTCTTAAGTTCAACCGCCAAATGCAGGAATAACAGAAGGATTAATCATTTTGTTAAATTTTGTTATTTGTGTGAAGTTGCTTTTTTTTTCCTGCAGTGCATTGATGAAACACTTCAGAACATGTGAATAAGCTTTTCTTTGAACGAAATTGCACACATTTCAATATTCTTAAGATTACGACTATTTTTTTAAAGAGGACAATTACATTGAATTACTTGTGTTATTAAATTTTATATGCCTTGTCATTCCACCATTAGAACTCAGTTCTGGATTGAACTCTTCAGTGACCTGAGGGAGAGGCATCTTTTCAACGGCAGTCATGAACATAAATGCCTTCTACGATAAGTCTTCCTCAATGTCTTGCAAAAAGAGCTTGACGAGTACAGAGATCTCTGGAACACTCACACCATCCGACCTGTGCACCAATCTTGTTGTCCATCTGGTAAACCAGAAGCCATGTATCACCTGCCTCATAGGTATGTATTTAGTCCATGTATTTTATTTCATAGTTTTACTAAAATTTTTCTTCCTCAGTATAGTGTATTGTATGTGCAGGATACCTGTCCAGCTTGCTGTTATTAAACCTTTTGTTCATTTATAAAATGGTTCAGGAACAGTCCATCCATTATGTGCACTCTTTTCTTTCTTGACCTAACCACTTGAGTTAAGTAAGCAGTATGTCATTTAGGTTTAACAATTTGCCCTAACTGTTACTCACAGCAGGTATTACACACACTTTAGCAATTGAATAGTGTATTTTGTTGTTTTCACCTTTTTGCTGAATAGAAATTAAAGCTGCCACTTGTGTTTTGCCATTAGTTCTGTTCTCTGACTTCATGCACATACTTTTTATTTTTATATTTTTTTCCAAAAAAAAAAAAAAAAAGTTAGACAATCATATTTTAACTTTGGATCACATCTTGGCTAAAAATGACAAATGTAGATATATGCATAATTAAGATTCTTTAAAATCACAATTTCCAGAACTGACTTTTAATTATAAGATTGACTTTGCGCTTTTGCTGTAACCTTGAAGGATAGTACCTGGAGAAGTGACTGAATTTGTTCATTTTTCTGACTGACCTAAGGTATGGTGGAAGAGAGTGTGGATTCCAAGTGCCTCAAGACATCCTGCACCAGTTTGATGACATTCTACCTGCTCAGTACAGTCTATGTGGGGACGACAATCTCCAGGTTCATTTCACAAACTTGGAAAGACAGAGTGAGCTCCCTCGACCAGTCAACTGGACTACTGCAGTTGAAAATTATATAACACTCAAAAATATGACTGGACTTTAGAAGTCAATGTAAAATCATCTGCTAGATGTGGGTACAATTACCACTGACACTAATTGTCACAAACCAACTTTAATGAGTATTGAAAAAAATAGTACCATAGTTTTTATATAAATAGTTTCACTACCGTCAACTTTTCAGTGTGTACGCTTTCGACCTGAAGAAATCAAAAGACCATACTGTACAAAATAACTTGTTCCTTTTAATTAGGTGTTGTAACAAACACGTTGATTAATTTGGAGATCTGTTTTACAAACAAAGGTTTACAAAGTACTCGTCTCCTCTTGACGCCTAGAGCTGCCAGGTGGACCAAATTGCACATGGAAGATGTTCTCAAGAAGATCAGCTGTCAGCCTGGTCTCAGTGTAGCACATGAATGAGAAGAAGAGTGAAGGATGCTGTTCCAGAGCGTTTAGAAAAATACATGACTACATGAGGGCACATCCTTTATCGCTATGCCTGTAATACTCTGCCTATTGCCTTAATATTAAATAATTTTTTGAACAATAATTATTGAAAATATTTTGTCATGTCATTATACTGCCGCAAGTAGAGGTGGCATGGGCCGCGAAACTGAGACACAGGCATTAGAGCCTCTTAATACTTGTTTTGTTTGGGTTTCCACCAGAGTGGAATTAACAAAAAATAGAGAGGGCATAGCCTAACATACGAAATAGGAAAATAATGATGTGTAATCTATTTATTTCAACAAAAAAACTGTATTCTGAATACCACCTATTTACACAGTAACTGTAACGGAATACAGTTACTCGTATTTTAAATACGTGACAGTGTTACATGTATTTCGTTACTCCCAAACACTGCAAACATATCTGTAGTATTATTAGAATCATGAGATTACAACACATTTACCTCTCCTCCACTTCTTTGAAGTGTGTCCCAGTCCTAGCGCACTGGTTAGCATGTTTTGGTTCATGCAACTGGTCCGTCGGGTTATTGTCTCCCCAGGAACATTTCTGTTGTCTTTTTTCCTATTTCCGTTGTGCTTTGTGTGCTTTTGCAGCGCTTTTCTTTTTGCAGCGTTTTTTCTTTTTGCGGCATTTTTCTTTTTGCAGTGCAGCGTTTTTCTTGAAGTTGCAGTGCAGCGTCTTTCTTTTTGTAGCTTTTTTCTTTTTGCAGTGCAGATTTTTTCTTGAAGTTGCAGTGCAGCGTCTTTCTTTTTGCAGCGTTTTCCTTTTTGCAGCATTTTTCTTTTTGCAAGTGTTTTCTGAAGTTGCAGTCCGTTTGGCCTCTCAGGGCCACCGTAGTTTTGTGTTGTTTCACTTTAAATTTGTTTAAAAGGGAAAAGCTGAAAATTTAAATAGTTAAAAGTTGAAATGAGAATAGCTGGATTTTTTATTATATGATTTATTTATTACATTTTATGTGGAGTAAATAAATAAAAGTATGTTCATGGTGGCCCCTAGAAACAAAACACGTACAAACTCCAAAACACGAAAAAACTCAGAAAGCACATAAAAACTCAAAACACGTACAAAAGACAACAGAAGTGCTCCAGAATGCTAGGTCCAGTGTTGAGCTTTTGTTACCTAGTGGCTATACAAGCCAGGAAGTACCAACGACCGGATTTGGTGTGTGGTAGTAGAAGGTAAACGAACATTTTTTTAAATTATTTGAATATATATGAGTGCTTGTGTATAAATACACAAACAATACACATATGGTTTCAATTGTGTAATTTAAGTGATCTAGGTAGCTCTGTTTTGGAAGTTCAGTTAACTCTAGAAATGTGTTTTGGAGTTTGTACGTGATTTTTGGAGTTTGTACGTGTTTTGTCTCTAGGGGCCACCGCATATATTTATATATAAACATATATAAATAAAACCACTTTTTTTTTACATTAGTAATTCCTTTTGTGCATAATTTTATATTATTGTTAGTAATAAATTAATTAAAGCAACAAAACAACCTGAAGAGCTGGTTGGGAGCCGAAAGAGCCGGCTCTTTTTAGTGAGCCAAGCCGAAAGAGCCGGTTCTCTAAAAGGAGCCGGAAATCCCATCACTAGCAGGCAGCAGCTTCTCTCCCCTCGCTCACAGGCGTAAGTGCTGTGCTGAGCTCGGATCATACCAAAATTAGGGGGGATTTACGACGGTGCGCTCTGTGCTTCGTGTGTTGTTTTTGTTTTATAGAGCTGTCAGTCAGGCATCTAACTAACAAATTACACTCCAAAAGACCCCATGCTTCTGAAAAAATGGCCCGGGCTTCAGCCCAGTAAGCCACCCCCCGCTACGCTGATGGTTGACTCCAAGTCTCCTCCCGAACACTGTCGATTTGAGAACGCAAGACCGAGACAGCGAGACCAAGACCACGTAAAAGTGGTCTTGAGTCTCGAGACCAAGACCGGTCTCAAGACATCCAACTCTATGTTCTGACAGGGGTTTCTGAAAAAATTAAAATGTACAGCTCTGCTATCACTTCCGACATAAATCAAGACAGGAAACTAAACAGCAGTGACATTTGTAAGGTTAGTGAAGTTGGGCTAGCTGGTATATAATAATGTGCTACGTGACACAGATATGTTAGCATAATATAAACACAGTGAAGCTGGAGGATGAGCGCTACCTTTTTTCCACTCGATAAAAGTTAACGCGAGGGTTCCCAATGGTTAAGGACAAAGGCAGGATCCTGTAAATGGACCAAACTTAAGTCAGCAGAACAAATGAGATAATCCATCCACAATAGGAAGTTAGTCATTAATTTACTGCTGCATGGACTGGGCTGTAGTTCGTAAGGTTTTAAAAACTGAGATGGAAACTGGTTTTAAAAGGTGAAGCCAGCTAAATGAATATTTGTAATATAAACCAAAAGAGCCCGTCAGTGATCACTGCTTTTTTTAGGGGCCTGTTTAAATTGAAATAGAACAAGACACATAGCATTAAAACATCTTAAAAACATAACAGCCTTAATAAAAGCAGAGTAGTTTGGACCCGGAAGCAGTGATCATATGTCATCACTTAAAGGCTGGTTATAATGTGTATATAATTCAGGAATGATTGACAACTCCAAAAAAACATTGAAAATTTAAAACAAAGCTTTACATAACATTTTGCAGTACAGACCGACCCCAGTCTGTGAGGGTGGGAAAACAAGTCTCCCACTCTATCTCACTCAATACAGGAGTACCTCAGGGCTGTGTTTTAAGCCCTCTGCTGTACTTGCTGTACACGTATGACTGTGTAGCCACATCGGACACCACCTCCATTTGTCAAGTTTGCTGACGACACTGTTGTTGTGGGCCTGATCTCCAACAACATCGAGACAGAATACCTGGAGGAGATTAGGAACCTGGAGACCTGGTGCCAGGAGAATAACCTCCTCCTAAACGTGAGCAAGACTAAGGAGCTGATCGTGGACTGCACTACAAACCAGGCAAGGAATTACAAGCCCCTCATCATCAGTGGCACGCCAGTGGAGAGAGTGGACAGTTTCCGATACCTGAGTGTCCACATCACTCAGGACCTGTCATGGTCCTCTCACATCAACACCCTGGTTAAGAAAGCCTGCCAGCATCTCTTCTTCCTCAGAAGACTCAGAGACTTCCATCTGCCACTGAGAGTGCTCAAGAACTTTTACTCCTGCACCATCGAGAGCTGCAAATAGTGGTGCGCTCAGCCGAATGTATCATTCAATCAGAGCTTCCTGACCTGCTGTCCATCTACACCAAAGCCAGGAAGATTACGATGGACCTCTCCCATCCCAACAATGGACTCTTCTCACTGTTGAGGTCTGGGAAGCACTTCCGCTCTCTTAAGGCCAAAACAGAGAGAATGAGGAGGAGCTTCTTCCCCCAGGCTATTCGGGTCCTGAACCAGGTGTAGGACTGGACTCCCTCACACACATCACAACACTATAGAACTGGACTCTCACACACATCACCACACGCACTCTGGTTTTTCTTCTTGCACACTTCCTATAATTTATAATTTCTTTTGTCTAATAATCTCTTACGTAAAGTGTTATTTGCACATTTTTACTGTAAATTTCTAAGTTAAAGCTGTAAATTTTGTAGTAACCCGTAAATTTGTATATCTTACTGTAAACCTACTGTCATTTAATGGTCGGCACTGCACAGCTATAAGCCTTTCACCTCATGTCATACTGTGTATGGTTGTGTGTGTGACAAATAAAATTTGAATTTGAATACTTGCCATACCTTTCACTGTCCTAATGGTTGGTCTGCTTTTACCAGAATAAATTGTAATCTCATAGTTAAGTACTTCAATTGCAATTCTTCATTCCATTTTTAGTAGTGACTCAAACTAAATTCTGTTTTAATGCAAATTTTGGTGAACACTAACTGGCACTTGAAAAAAACGGAAACCGTAACATCACATATGTAGGGGGATGAGTCAATGAATATAATATATGAAAACCAAAGAAATGGAATTTGCCATTAGTCTTTAGTAGTGATGTGCGATACCACTGATTTCCTTTCCGATCCGATACCAAGTAATATTCAGGGTGGTATCGACGATACTGATCCGATACCGATACTTTGTACAAAACGGATTTTATTTATTGTATCTCAAATTATAGCGTCATAATGATTACAGGACATCAGAATACCTTCTTCTTATCACTTAATAATGCAGAGTTCATCATATAGAAATAAAAAAACTAAAGTTGTGTGCTATTTGAACACCTTGCCTGCCTGGAGGACTAAAGGACTCCGTGAGAGACTCTCACCCTAGCAGCACCTGTCCCTCTCCTCCTCTTCAGTTCGCCTCAACATACGCTCGTCATATTTTGTGATATGATTTACTCTGAGGTGTTTGACAAGGTTAGTGATGTTGCCACAACCATACATGCCAACCCTCCCGATTTTTCCGGGAGAATCCCACCTTTCTCCAGATTTTCCACCCGGACAACAAAGTTGAAAAACCATATCGCAGAATTCATAGCGCAGCCCAGCCAATTCCAGTTTCCAACAATGACGGCAGCGACTTAGTTTTAATATCACTCTTATTTCTCTTTCTGGGTCGCAAAAAAACTTTTAACATATTTTCAGGTGAGAATGTAGCTGTGTAAACTTCAAATATCTGAGCCGACCGACACATCGTCTTCAAACCCCCGCAGTCTTTCATTACTCAGGTTAAACATGTATAAGTCACTTTGATAACTTAAAAATGTTCTTGTTTGGCTTTTTCAGTGTTTTATTTGTTCGTGAGTAAATCGGTTTGGCTGAGATTAAAGTTATTAGATTAGATTAAATTAAATTAAACTTTATTATTCCCTCGGGAGGGTTCCTCCGGGGTTTTCACACAGCTGAATAAACGTCAAACAGAAAACTGATTAAACAGAAGAGTTTACGTCAGTGTCCGGTTATATTTTAGACAGCAAGGAGCAGACGGCAGAGTTTCACTCCACCGAGGGAGCTCGTGACGTACTACCCGGCTTTCTTTAGACCGCGAAGGCCGGTCCTCAGGTGGAAGCAGCCTCTGAATTTGGACACCCCCGCTGTTTCCGGGCCGGCCAATAATAACGGTGACATTTAACGTATTTTACCCGATAAATAAACCCTGTAAAATATATTTATCCGCCCAAACAGCCCTTTTGAATGTCTCCCTAATTCTGAGGTCTCAAGGTTGGCAAGTATGGCCACAACACCTCACTTTTTTTGCCACATTTATTGCAAACCACGGCTCAGCTGTTTGTGGAGGTAAAATACATCCGCACAATTACGCTCAGCCATTGTTGTGAGTGCGCACGCCAAGGGGCTGCGAGACATTTATACAGCCGTATTTCGCACATGACTATGAAAGGCGGAAGAGGAAGTAGTTCCTTTGAATGTAGGCAATCCGAATGTTATAGTTTCTTTCCACTGTGTTCCTGTTAATGATAAACTACAAATTTACTCTAAATTACTAAAATATCGATATTTTAATGTGAGAATCGATTCTAGAACATAAATGATTGGTATCGGAGGAATCGATATTTCAGGATCGATCCGCACATCACTAGTCTTTAGTATGTATGACAATGTTCGCACAAAGTTAAGGTTTAAGGTTGGACCACCCACCCAATCACTATCCTTTGTATTTTTTTTCTGGCACGCTAGCCCTTTTATTGTGAATATACTATATATATTGTGAGATATACGTAAGTACCGTGTTTTGTCTACTTTTCCAATGAATACCAAATGCACTTTGACAGCATTTATCTTTAATATATCCCTGTGCTGTTGTCAAGCTGTCATGTTAGGAATTCGGTGTAGAGGAAACCCTAAGATCACGTGGTTTATACTTCAACAGGAGAGCAATGTTATTTAAAAGCAATTGCCAAATGAGTTCATGTTGTGTGTCTGAGAGTGGCCTGCTGCTGTATTGTGCTGCACTAAGCTGTACTGCTGGTTTGGTCCTTTTCTTAAGAGCCATTGAAGCTGAATGCTAGAGTATATTGGCAAGTGTTAGAAGAACTCCACTAATGAGAGTGCAGATCAAATACTTTCCAACCACTAACCACAGTGCAAGTTAAGTTTAGCAAGTGATACAACAGAGCATCATCTTTCATCTCTATAGTGATGACCTGCAGTACTGGAAATAACCATGAAAACAATATATGACCTTCCCTACACTACTTGTTTGTTCCACTATATGCTTTTGACACAATAGTACCCCAAAGGGATTCTGCTAATGTATAAGATTTGATCAAAAATAAAACTAGAAAAAGAACCAAACAAAACCAGAACCTGGTGAGCCACAATTCCGAGGGCTAAATGGGTCGAATATTTTACCAATTTGGATTCATGTAGATGAGAGCAGGTGTATACGAATTACTCCTGAAAAGCTCCAAAAATACACTGGATCAGAAACATTACATTGAACGTGCAGAAACATGCTAATCATGTACCCATTCTATACCAGAGGCCAGAGGCTGTTTCTCTGCTAACACAGGGTGCAGCGTTGAACCTGGGATCTTCTTGCTAGGCAGCAGTGTTCACCACTACACCACAATGTTGCTCTGATTATATCATATAGTCATTACAATTCAAACATTGCATTCATAAATGCTACTGAGATGTCGTTTTTCCAAATATTCTGTGTCATTGCTATTTTTTCCAGGGCTTTTTTCTTCACATTTGACAGTTAGTTACAGTAAATATTATAGTAAGTGCTGGATTAAAATTGGAGGCCCTGGTACTGCTGGTGGCTTTGACTGTCTTAATGCAAGGTTGAAACTTCATGGTATTATAATGATACTTATCAGTCCTTGTGAAATCATACATAGACCACCCACCACAATTCTTTTTGCATGCTTTTTCATGAATGTATGTTATGTAGCTACTGGCACACATCTATATGGGAGTAAATCTGTCATACCACAATCTGAAATTTAAAAGCCATTGAGTCTATGAAATTGAACCAGCTGTGGCAGCAAAGCTGGCCGTGTTCCTGTAATTTCATAATAATGGTCTAGGGCTTTGCCGTGTCATTTCTGATTTATTGAGTGAGTAAGCAAGCTGTAAGGATGTAGCACACAAAAATGAACTCGCTAATGCACTAGGATATCATGCTAGATTGTTTCAAGTCACTTTTACACAGCACCTGATGTCTTCCTTCAGGGGTTCCACATCTATTAAGGGCAGTGCATGGTCTGATTTTATCAGCTTGCTAATTAGTGTAGATGTTGGTAATACTTCCTGTCCTCACAACGGGAGTCTGTCAGTTAGATTTAATTCCTTCTTTCCCCCTTTGCATACCATTTTTAAGGATACTGAAAACTGCCACAAAAAGTGGATGCTTTAGACAGACAAAACTGTACACTCCCACTAATGCTTTAATGTATTTTTATTTAAGGAAAGGCATCTCTATTAACTTTCCACCCTGACTGTACATAATACAAGCACTGAAATAATAGCTATTTGACATCTGCAAACAGATTTTAAATAAGCCTGGCCACAGCAAACATTGGGCCAAATCGCTTTTCACCCAGAACAAACCAGAATGACACCAGAAAACCCAGAGCATGGCCTGATCATGGGATTCCAGCTGTGATTGGCTCCCCTTTAGTCCCCATGTGCAGGGATTCTCAGGGATAAGCAGGACAGGAGAGGGACTTTGAGCTTTTCTGAGTTGTGGGCAGAGCTTTAGTTATTTTTCCCCCACCATATCCCAGATAGACTAAGAATGTGAAAGATTCTGGATTTGTGTTGGGCTGAACTAATTGAGTCCCTTTAAAACCTTGCCGCCCTCACTCCAGGACAGTGCCGGCATGCAAATACACATCTACACCCACAGGTACACATACACATCAAAACAAACACACATACACACGTATGCTCCCCTTTGTCTCTTTCTGTGCCAAGCCTAATCCTGCCTTACCAGCTGTAGAAAAAGAGACGGAGAATCTCCTCCCTTCATTCAGTTCCAATTCACTTTTCAATTTCAAGGTGCTTTATTGGCAAGGCTTTGCCTGAGCGATGCCAAGGCAATTAACAAAAAAATGGGTGCTTTCAAAGCAAAAAGAAAGAAGGGAAAAAAACAGTGGCATTATAATATGACAAGCACTACAATGAGAACAATAATAATAAGCATTGAAATCATTTCAATTTGCTTTCCGTTTCCCTTTTCCATGCACAGGTTCTCTGGGGGGGTCAGTGAAGTATTTTCTTGACTCTACTAATTGTGATGGACCATGGAAAGTGCTCAATCAGTTGTGCAAACACATGTGGAAGCAAAGAGGAGGCAGCAATGGAAGAATGATCACAGCAAATGAATTTCTCAAGAAATGATTGGGACTCTTTGATAGCTCAAATGTAAGTCCCCTTATCCAACATGGCACCTGGGTGCAGGGGTTTGCATAATAAGAATATGGAATATGAAGTATATTAAAAACATACATTTTCTGCTACAACGCATTAAAGTCAAAGCAGCTAAGCTGGAGTAACAATGCAAAGTATTTTGCATAAAAGTAAGTATTTGTATTTTAGATCCTTTGAACTAAGCTTTAAAATTCATTTTTAATTCTCAATAATTCATTCTTTATTGAAATAGAGTAAAACTGTCATAGTCCCTGGGTCTTGGATCCAGAGTTCATGATGGTTTTTCAAAAGGGATTATACTCTAGTTCCATGTTGTTTATATTCTTCTGTTATTGTCTTCTTTGCTTAGCTGAAGATGGTGATAGGTTTCGTTAGTTCCCTTTCCTGATCCTGTTCTTTCACTCCAATCTTGCCCTTTGTCATGTATCAGATATGTGAAATCCCTGGTTTGTGCTTTTCCTTTTTACAATCAGATTTAAAGGCTCGCTTTATGTTTTAAATTCTGTGTCCTGAGTCCTGCACCTGTGTCTGCAACCCTGCCACACAGCTAAACCTGACAAAAATAATAAATTGTAACAGAGATTAATTGGCATTATTTTAGCTGAGTGAGTAGGCTGGAGTAAAAGTATTAAATACTAAGCTAGGGGAAAATTTTATTGGTGATTTTTCAAGCTTTTCTCTTTAAACAAGAATGTTTCTTCTTTTTTTGACTTTTTGTCACTGATTAAATGAACTTGCTCAACCAAAATTAAGTTGGAGTCAGTGTTGTAGCTAGCAACAGTATCGTTTGTGTAAGTGAGAGAGTGACAATGTGTTTTCAGCTGAAGTGTTAATGGAATTAGCCAGGTGAGAAATTATTCTGACTTAGTAGAAACAGTGTAGTGGAGGTCCACATTTTGCAAAAGCTGGCTCAAAGTTCAGTTAACACAATTTAAAATGGTGCTAATGCTAATTCACAATTTTTTCATACATTTACACACAGCCTGTACTTTCCAAATGAAACTCGTTACTCCATAATACTAGAGAACTTTAGACGAGCGGTGGCCTCAAACATCAGATGCCTCATGTTAGAATAGCTCATAGAGGCTCTACTTACAGTAATATGTGCATCATACTATATAAAACGGGAGGCAATGTTTACTTTTTAAATACTAGTCCCTGGAAAAAGTGCACACATTAGTCCATTTTGCACCCTCTAAATGACCACAGTCCACATAAATGGCCAATGCAAAGCACCTCTTGAATATAATTCATAAAAATAAGTCTGTTGGTCAGGGGTTATTTTAAGTCACGTTACCCTTTTAAGTGGTATAATTAAGTATCATACAGCACTACAAGAGTCACCACAGCACTTTACAGCTGTTGCCGTTTGTCATTGTGAAGTTGGACCCTTTACACACGTACAAGACATGGACGTGGTGACAGCACTTATTTTGACATTCAGTTTTACTGGTTTGACTGTGGTTTTACAATGGGACACAGACACTCCCGCTCTGCTGTCACTTCCGCTCTCCTCCCTTCCAACTGTCACTGTGAACATATAAAGAGTCACAATCACATTCATTTCCCAGCACACCTGTTCACCCCGCCCCTGCGCCGCCCCGGGAGCTCGCTGCGTCACCCCTCCTCTGCAGCCGGCCAGAGACCACACCCACGCCAGAGTCATGTATTCGGATTCATCCACTCATAACTTGCCAAAATTATTGCAATATTCAGTAACATTCTGCACCCTAGGTTGTCATGTACAATCCATTGTAAATAGTAGTTTGTCCTCTGGTGTTGTACCTTTCAATCTCAAACATGGTGATTCAGCCTCTACTCAAGAAACCTGCTCTTGATCCTGATATTATTGCGAATTACAGACCTATTTCCAAACTGCCTTTTATCTCAAAGATTCTTGAAAAGGTAGTTTACAAGCAATTAATGTCCTTCCTAGAAGAACACGGTATTTTAGAAGTTTTCCAATCTGGTTTTAAAGCTTTACATAGTACCGAATCTGCCCTTTTAAGAGTTTTTAATGATGTGTTTTTGGCAAATGACTCAGGTGACTGTGTTATTATCGTGCTGTTAGATTTAACTGCTGCTTTTGATACAGTGGATCATAATATTTTAATTTCCCGTTTAGAGCAGTTGGTGGGTATGCGGAGTACCGCACTGCAGTGGCTCAGATCCTATTTGGCAGAGCGAACTTTCTCTGTGAAACTCGGGGAGTTTGTATCCTCTGTTGCTTCTCTTCAATGTGGGGTCCCACAGGGTTCAGTTTTAGGCCCGCTTCTTTTCTCTCTATATCTCCTACCCCTTGGGTCTATTTTCAGGAAACATGGGATTTCTTTCCACTGCTACGCCGATGACTCCCAGATTTATTTCCCACTTAAAAAGATAAATGGCTTCTCAGTAGACCCGCTGCTCAGATGCCTTGATGATATAAGGGCCTGGATGGCTTTTAACTTTTTACATTTTAATGAACAGAAAACAGAAGTGATGGTTTTTGGTGGCGCTTCTGAGGCCACTATTATAGATCTTGGTTCACTGGCACAGTATGTTAAACCAGTCATCACTAATCTGGGAGTTAAAATAGAGGCAAATCTTAAACTTGAAAGCCAGGTCAGAGCTGTTGTAAGATCTAGCTTTTTTCATTTGAGGGAATTAGCCAAAATAAAGCCTATCTTATCGAAACAGCATTTTGAGACAGTAATCCATGCCTTTGTTACTTCTAGGCTGGATTATTGTAACGCACTTTATTTTGGGGTTAGTGATGCGTCCATTAGGCGCCTGCAGGTTGTGCAAAATGCTGCAGCACGTCTTTTAACTGGAACAAAAAAGTTTGAGCACATTACCCCAATTTTAATTTCACTCCACTGGCTACCTGTACATTTTAGGATTGTTTTTAAAATTCTCTTATTTGCTTTTAAATCTCTTAATGGCCTCGCCCCCCCCCCCCTACCTCTCGGAGCTACTACAACCATATACACCTCCCCGTTCCCTTAGGTCCGCCAATCAGCAGCTCCTTAAGGTACCAAAAACCAAGTATAAATCTAAAGGTGATCGTGCTTTTGCTGTAGTTGCTCCAAAGTTGTGGAATGATCTACCCTTGCATGTTAGGCAGGCCTCTTCTCTCTCTGAATTTCCAACTATTTATTTATGAGTGACTTATGTATGTATGTATGTATATATATGTATATATTGTACTATTCTTAGTTAGTGTATTGTCTGTCTTGTCTTAATGTTGGTTTAAAATGGAGCACTGTAACAAAAAATAATTTCCCCCAGGGATCAATAAAGTATTCTGATTCTGATTCTGATTTAAAAGTCTTCTTAAAACATATTTATTCGCTGAAGCCTTTGGCATTGATTAGAGGGGTTGACTCAATTTGTTTTGACATGTTTCAATTTATTTTAGTTTTTTAGTTATTTTTTTTTATCTTATCTCATTTTAATTTTCTTTACTTATGCTTTTAGCATGTACAGCACTTTGTGAACTCTGGTTTTATGTTAAAGTGCTTTATAAATAAAGGTGGTATGGTATGGTATGTGAAAACAGAATTTTCATAGGTCATCATGAATTATTAATTATTTTTGCAATGTTATGGGGAATTTGCCATTTATTGTGATAAGCACTCATAAAGAAGATATGTAGTGTAGTAATTGTGCAAAAGCTGTTAATAGCTCAATGTCTAGACTGCATATGCAATCTATATTTGTAGGTGTTAAAATATGTCAGGTGAGGTGAGAGAGGAGTGTGAGGAACAGCCACCTTGGTGCCAAAGAGATGGTGGTGACATCATCTGTCATCATTTCTGCTACACTGGCAGGGCTAGGGCCAGGACTCTCCTTGGGGTTTTTGGGGGATGTTGCTAACTCCAGGTCCGATAACAGGCACCACACCCGCAGTAGATGTGCTCAGTGTGAGGTCTTGCAGCAAGCTATCAAATATGGTGCATTTCTCGGCTTTAAAAAAAAAATTCGCTATGCGTCGCCAGGTATTTCATCTGCTTCCTTGGAAAGGTAAAATGATTGGCTAGAATCCAAAGTGTATGACATTTCAGGGAAAAAAAGCACTGAAATAAAGCACCGAAATAAAACACCAAAGTGCGCGCTGCTTTTCGGTCTGGTTACTAGACTACTACTAGGCCATAATGGCACCGGATACCAGCAGTGTTGCCAACTTAGCGACTTTGTCGCTATATTTAGCGAGTTTTCAGACCCCTTAGCGACTTTTTTTCTAAAGAAAGTCGCTAAAAAAAGACGTGAAAGCGCGTATCGCTTTTACTCTCAACAAGCAGCGGGTGCTGTAACGCAGTCAGTTCTTCTTTTACTCTTATGCTGTTTTGTGGATCACAAGGTTTAAAACTACTTATAAACACACACACACAAAGTGACTCCACCAGAGTGCCTATTTCGGGTCACTTTTGCCGGTCCAAGCCCGGGTAAAGGAGCACGGTTGGAATTGTGACATTAAAAAAAACAATAATTGCTAAAATATATTTAATTTGTAGTTCTAAATAAACTCTAAATGCATTTAGGACGTTTTTTACTCACTTTATGTCTCTTCCACGATGTTATTTCTCTCTCCAACAACATAGGTTACAATTAGATTAGCATGACCAATTATGCAAATTAGGCGATGACGTCATTTAGCGACTTCTAGCGACTTTTAGGACAACCAATAGCGATTTTCCTTACTAAGGAGTTGGCAACACTGGATACCAGTACCCATCCCTACTCCTTTGGCGTCAGCACACCCATCATGATGACTTTTTACTATGCCTTCCTGGAAAGCATCATGACCTTCTCCATCACCTGCTGGTTCCACTCCCTCAGCCTTCAGAACAGGAACAGACTGCAGCACACTGCATCAGTGTGCTCTAAAATCATTGGCCTGCCTGTCAGAACTCTGGCACAGGTTTTCAGCCAACAGGCCTTTAGACAGGCAGCCAAAATCATCAATGACCCTTCTCACATTCTTCACCCCACATTCCAATGGCTCCCCTCTGGGCGACGCCTCCACTGCATTTCCTGTAGGACTGAGAGGAGGAGAGCCACCTTTGTCCCCAAAGCCACTCTGCTTTTTAACTCCAGCCGATAAGACCATTTCCCAGACCAGAAACATAAACTACTCTACACTCATTTTATACTGCCGACACTTTATTCACTTTAGTCACTTACAGTTATTTATTCATCTATACAGTCACTTTAATTTTAAAACTGTGTATATACTGTATATTCTGTGTGTATTTATTATCTCACTCTTATTGCCTGTTTATGCCGTGTCCTTATTTTCAACGTCATGCTGCTCTGTTGCATCTTAATTGCCCCTTGGGGATAAATAAAGTCTTTCTGATTCTGTTTCTAATTCTGATTCCAGTATGCTCCGTGCCCCTGATGTAGCCATTTCACAGACATTGTCACTTGGATTTCTACAACTTATTTATTTTCATTAACATGTAAGGTGAGAAGGACACTTGTGGTTTAGCTGCAGTAGAGGGGTTGAGCAGTGGGTTCAGGGTGCGGTGTCAGGGGAGGCTGACCAGGACAGCTGAGGATCATCGTCTAACCATGCTTTCCCTATTTGAGGACACAGGGAACTGATGGGAAAGCGATGTGTGGTGTGCAAATAAAGGGATGCAGCTGGAAAGCTGCCTGATGATAAACACATTGTGGGATATGTCTGTGTAGGTTCTCAGGTCAGTAATTTGCACCAGAGGTACACTTCAACTGTGAGAGACAGAATGTGGAAAAAAAATCCATGAATCCACATGGTAGGATTTGTAAAGAATTTATTCGTAAATTAGGGTGGAAAATAAGTATTTGGTCAATAACAAAAATACAACTCAATACTTTGTAACATAACCTTTGTTGGCAATAACAGAGGTCAAACGTTTACTATAGGTCTTTACCAGGTTTGCACACACAGTAGCTGGTATTTTGGCCCATTCCTCCATGCAGATCTTCTCGAGAGCAGTGATGTTTTGGGGCTGTCGCCGAGCAACACGGACTTTTAACTCCCGCCACAGATTTTCTATGGGGTTGAGGTCTGGAGACTGGCTAGGCCACTCCAGGACTTTCAAATGCTTCTTACGGAGCCACTCCTTTGTTGCCCGGCCGGTGTGTTTTGGATCATTGTCATGTTGGAAGACCCAGCCTCGTTTCATCTTCAAAGTTCTCACTGATCGAAGGAGGTGTTTGCTCAAAATCTCACGATACATGGCCCCATTCATTCTGTCCTTAACACGGATCAGTCGTCCTGTCCCCTTGGCAGAAAAACAGCCCCATAGCATGATGTTTCCACCCCCATACCTTCACAGTAGGTATGGTGTTCTTGGGATGCAACTCAGTATTCTTCTTCCTCCAAACACGACGAGTTGAGTTTATACCAAAAAGTTCTACTTTGGTTTCATCTGACCACATGACATTCTCCCAATCCTCTGCTGTATCATCCATGTGCTCTCTGGCAAACTTCAGACGGGCCTGGACATGCACTGGCTTCAGCAGCGGAACACGTCTGGCACTGCGGGATTTGATTCCCTGCCGTTGTAGTGTGTTACTGATGGTGACCTTTGTTACTTTGGTCCCAGCTCTCTGCAGGTCATTCACCAGGTCCCCCCGTGTGGTTCTGGGATCTTTGCTCACCGTTCTCATGATCATTTTGACCCCACGGGATGAGATCTTGCGTGGAGCCCCAGATCAAGGGAGATTATCAGTGGTCTTTGTATGTCTTCCATTTTCTGATGATTGCTCCCACAGTTGATTTTTTCACACCAAGCTGCTTGCCTATTGTAGATTCACTTTTCCCAGTCTGGTGCAGGTCTACAATACTTTTCCTGGTGTCCTTCGAAAGCTCTTTGGTCTTGGCCATGGCGGAGTTTGGAGTCTGACTGTTTGAGGCTGTGGACAGGTGTCTTTTATACAGATGATGAGTTCAAACAGGTGCCATTCATACAGGTAACGAGTGGGGGACAGAAAAGCTTCTTACAGAAGACGTTACAGGTCTGTGAGAGCCAGAGATTTTCCTTGTTTGAGGTGACCAAATACTTATTTTCCACCCTAATTTAGGTATAAATTCTTTACAAATCCTACCATGTGGATTCATGGATTTCTTTTTCACATTCTGTCTCTCACAGTTGAAGTGTACCTCTGGTGCAAATTACTGACCTCTGTCATCATTTTAAGTGGGGGAACTTGCACAATCGGTGGCTGACTAAATACTTTTTTGCCCCACTGTATGTATGTAATATATATATATATATATATATATATATATATATATATATATATATATAAAATAGTGCTGTCAATAGATTAAAAAATTAACTAATTAATCTCACAATTTTCTTTTATTAATCGCGATTAATCCCAATTACTTGATCAATAGCCTGGCTCCAATTACATTTTTTCAACTTTATATTTTAAGATTGTAACAGACATTTATGCAATACAATGAAGTAAATGCAGAAAAAACACTACGAATGTATGCTGAAATTCATACAGAATTTTAATAGTTTTCATCAATCTTTAACACAGTGAAAACTTACAAAAAAACCTTTAAGGCCATCAACAGTGACCGAACCCAGGCCTAAAGATTAAAGTGAATACCATAACAATAAAGGGTGCACAAAACTCAGTATTTAAAACAAAAAAGACAGCAGAAAACCCAGGATGTTGAACATGTTTCACTTCAAAGGAGCAATCTGGCTTAGTCCTTCTTTGCACTCAGCCAGTGACTGAGGCAGACTATTCTGTTTACATTGTCTGATGAGAAAGAAGCACACTTATTTTGAATGATGTGACCTGAGAGTGAGAATAATCTCTCACAAGGCACTGTGGTTGCAGGGGTTGACAGGTACTAGGGACTAGTAAAGCACTATACAAATACAGACCATTTACTTGCGTGCAATAGGTGCCAGCCTGGCATGTGCTCCTTCTCTCTTTAACCACCACTTTAGTGGACACTCTCCTATGTCAATCTTGGGCTCTGCTTTGAACAGATTCAGACAGCGGACTATAGCATCTTCCTCTGTATCTGAATGAGGAGAACCCAGCAAGCAGATGGACATCTTGCTCTTCTTTGGTGATGGTTCCTCTGTTGTCTGAGCAGATTGTTGGTGTGCATGCATCTCTGCCATCAGAAGGTCATGTACTGAAGCCCACACCTCTCTTCTTTCATCTTTGGAAAGGCACTTAAAGTCTTTAAACCTGGGATCAATGGCAGTAGCGATCTTCAGCCATGTGAGATTGCTGCTGTCCCTCCGCTGAGCTAGGCCATGTGG
The DNA here is from genome assembly GCF_057382185.1 of Mchenga conophoros. NCBI lineage: Eukaryota > Metazoa > Chordata > Actinopteri > Cichliformes > Cichlidae > Mchenga > Mchenga conophoros. The sequence continues at coordinate 14,313,760 of NC_140539.1, forward strand.
TAAAAAACCTTCTTAAACCTCAAAACGTAGACTGGGTCATCATCTGAGGGCTCCATAATCCTGAACAAATGACACAAGGCTGGCAACACCATGAAACAGGAGACATACCGCTCTCGCCCCAGCAGTTCGGTCACATATCTGCAATAGAAAGATCAAGTCTATATTTTTCTATTAATCACACAGAGACAAACATAAATACCACATATGAAAATACAGGGTGGGCCATTTATATGGATACACCGTAATAACATGGGAATGGTTGGTGATATTAAAGTCCTGTTTGTGGCACATCATCTAGGAATGCTCGGACCTGGCACCCATAATGTGGTGGTGCACCATCTTGCTGGAAAAACTCAGGGAACGTGCCAGCTTCACTGCACAAAGAGGGAAACACATCATCATGTAGCAATTTCAAATATCCAGTGGCCTTGAGGTTTCCATTGATGAAGAATGGACCCACTATCGTTGTACCCCATATACCACACCAAACCATCACTTTTGTCATTCCAACAGTCTTGGAGGGATCCATCCAATGTGGGTTAGTGTCAGACCAATAGCGGTGGTTTTGTTTGTTAACTTCACCATTCACATAAAAGTTTGCCTCATCACTGAACAAAATCTTCTGCGTGAACTGAGGGTCCTGTTCCAATTTTTGTTTTGCCCATTCCGCAAATTCTGTGCGCCGATCTGGGTCATCCTCGTTGAGATGCTGCATTAGCTGGAGTTTGTAAGGGTGCCATTTGTGGGTAGCTAATATCCGCCGAAGGGATGTTCGACTAATGCCACTCTCCAGTGACATGCGGCGAGTGCTACGCTGTGGGCTCTTGCTAAATGAAGCTAGGACACCCACTGATGTTTCTTCATTAGTGACAATTTTCTTGCGTCCACATATTGCCGAATCCAACACTGAACCAGTTTCACGAAACTTAGCAAGCAGTTTGCTGACTGTAGCATGGGAGATGGGTGGTCTCGTTGGGTGTCTTGTATTGAAATATGCTGCAATCACCCGGTTACTGCGTTCACCAGATATCAACACAATTTCGATCCACTCCTCACATGTTAACCTCTTCGACATGTCAATGGCTGTGAACAAAGAGAAACTTGTAAATAACTCATGAAAGAATAAAGTTACGTTGAAACCAAGCACACCATTGTTTTTCTTGTGACATTACTAATAAGTTTGATGTGTCACATTGCCCTCTTCCTATTGAAAAAACAAAAGTTGTATCCAAGATGGCCGACTTCTAAATGGCCACCATGGTCACCACCCATCTTGAGGAGTTTGCCCCCTCACATATACTAATGTATATCTGTTATTAACCTCTGTCTCTCTTCCACAGCATGTCTTTATCCTGTCTTCCTTCTCTCACCCCAACCGGTCGCAGCAGATGGCCGCCCCTCCCTGAGCCTGGTTCTGCCGGAGGTTTCTTCCTGTTAAAAGGGAGTTTTTCCTTCCCACTGTCGCCAAAGTGCTTGCTCATAGGGGGTCATATGATTGTTGGGTTTTTCTCTGTATCTATGAAGCGCCTTGAGGCGACTTTTGTTGTGATTTGGCGCTATATAAATAAAATTGAATTGAATTGAATTGAATTGAATAATGTGCCACAAACAGGACTTTAATATCACCAACCATTCCCATTTTATTATGGTGTATCCATATAAAGAGCCCACCCTGTACACAGAGAGGATGAGGTGGAGAACATACTTGAAAACAAAGCTAGAACACAAAGATAGACACACAATCATGAGAAACAAAATGATTACCTGCAAGGTTCAAGTAGTTCCTCCAGCTTTTGCAGTCTGTCAAGCTCCTGGTCAGTCAACATGGTCACCTTGCTGTTTTGCTGAGTCAGAATGGTGGTCAGCCCAGATTTGTTTCTCTGGATCCGCTTGATCATCTCTAGGGTGGAGTTCCATCTTGTTGGAACATCCTGAACAAGCGGTTCTGTTTGATGTCCATGTGCAGCTTGCTGTGCCTTTAATTCCTGAGCATTTGCTGGACTATGCTTAAAATGTCCAACAATCTTGCGACATTTGGCCAGAGCCCTTTCAAATGTGCTGTCATTAAGAGAAACTGTGACCGTTCTTTGCAGAATGTGGGCCATGCAGGGCATGTGTTCAAATGGAAGTAGTCTGGCGGCTGCAACCATGTTACAAGCACTGTCGGTGCCAAGCGTGGCTACCTTGTCCTTGATTTTCCATTCGTTTACAAAACTCAGAAAATGGTCAGCACACGCCTCAGCAATAGTGTCTCTCTTCAGTTTTACTCACTGTTAGTGCAAACAATTGCACAGTCCAGTTGTTATCAATAAAATGCGCCGTGACCCCCAAGTAATTATCGTTGTTCACCGAAGTCCAGTGGTCTCCGGTGAGAGCGACGTTCCTTACTTGCAAAAGCTTGCCGGACTGCTAAGCCCGACACAATGGTCTCGACAGTCTCGGCACAATGGTTCCTCTCGAGGGCAGATTGTAACACACATCTCCTGATGCAGTGCGAATGACTTCTCTCAGTCCATCATCTTCTACTATGCTAACTGATCGGCAGTTTTTACCTATCCAAACAACCAAGGAATTGGTTAATTTTTCTCTCACATTTTTTGTTATTCATCCACAAGCACCATTCTCCTGAAGCGCAGACTGGCAAGGTCCCGTAGAGGCGGATTCAGTGTTTGCTCTCAGGTGAAACGCCAGTGATGAACTGCTTCTGTGGTACCTGAATTCAGCTTTGCAAATTGTGCACCTTACTCATGTTTTGTCCAACAAGCCATCAGGCAACTTCTTAAAGAGAAACTTTAAGTACGCCCTCGTCCATGCTTGTGTGTGTTAGCTAGTGTTAGCTAGATAGCAGCATGGTGTCACTTCTTCTTCTAATCATTTCTGTCAGGACAAACGCCAGCATAGCACACTGTTGCCCCCTCCTCCAGAGGTGCTCATGAGTTTAAAGGTCTTAGATTACAGGAAATTAAAAAAAAAAAACTGTGTTAAATTTTTTTAACGCGTTAAACATTTCGCATTGATCTCAACAATTAACGTGTTAATTTTGACAGCACTAATATATATATATATATATTGTAGCATCCCTCCAACAGAAGACAGAGACGATCGGTGTTCCGGCTACTGGTGTTTATTAAGAATAGTAACACAGGCTACTGTGGACCATAGCCAATGCCAAAACAACAGGGAAATAACGCGCTCTCCAGAATCAACACAAACCCCGACTCTCGCTCCTTTTTCCCGCACACACCCACAACAACATTCTCTAACACCCATCCCCCGAACACTCTCAGCCAACCACACACATGATCTTCTCCAGACTGTCTGTCATTGGTAGCTGATCTGATTGACAGGCCAACCGGCCTCTAGAATACTACACATTCAAGGACACTAAGTAAATCACCATGCTGCCGGTGTGGTCCAACTATGCCATAAGTGAGTGGCAATTCTGAACACAAAACACTGATAACACAACAGTTAACTAACTTGTAACCCAGTCCGTTACAATTTACACAGCTGACAGTAAACTTGACTCAATGGCACAACTTTCCTTTTGGACCTATTTCTCAACCAAGACTACACATTGTGTAACAGTTCTTCAGTACTAAAATGTTTACTTGAAAACTACCCCTCAGTTATACTAATATAGATTTCTGTATGTGTCTCTGTGTTCTAATATGACTGCCTTACAGTTTTGTGTTAACCACTTGAACTTTTTAAAGTGCTTTCATTAAGTTAGACCACTGTCTAAGACAGTTATGATTATGAGGCCTTGCAAGTTATCCCAGTAAATACAGTGTCCGTCTTGGATCAATAACAGCCTAATCCCCTCGTGGCTTATACTACGTGTATACACACAGACAGACAGACACACACACACACACACACACACGCTTTTATGGATTGCACATCCACAAATTTGCACAGGCACATACAGCTCACCAGTAGGAGTTTAATCCTCACAACTGCCACCGGGTTATCAGCTTTGGTGCTTTCAGTCCATTATAGCAAATAGGAAGAGAAACTGAGCAAGGATGAAAGGATAAAAAAGAAAAACAGTTAAAATGATGAAGAACTAGCAGATGGGAATTTTAAGCAAAAATCGGGTATTTAATGGTGCATTACTTACTGGGTATAGTGTGTAAGTAAAATTAGTTTTAAGTTTCTGGAGGCTCCTATAGAAAATGTGTAGTAGGTCTCGTGTTGTACCAAATTAATATTTGTTAAACTTTATTCAGGTTTAGGTGATTAGCAGGAAGCAACAAAGTAGTCACACCTGCTGTGTAGTGCATTGACAAGGTTCCAACATTTATGTCAAATATAGCTAAACCAGTGAAGCGTGATTTGTCACTCCAAAGAACACATCTCCACTGCTCTAAAATCCAGTGGTGGCATGCGTTACACCACTTCATCCAGTGCTTTGCATTGTGCTTGGAGATGTGAGGCTTGTCTGCAGCTGCTTCTCCATGAAAACCCATTCCATGAAGCTCTATATGCACTGCTAAATCTGAAGGCCACGAGAAGTTTGGCAATGTAGCGACTGGCTTTGCAGATAGTTAGCGACCTCTTATGTGCATCAGCATCCACTTGTGACCTATCACTTTGTGGATGAGTTCCTGTCATTCCCGATTACTTCTGCTTTGTTATAGTGGCACTAACAGTTAACTGTGGAATATTTAATACTCCATGACTGGACTTGATGCACAGTCCCACAGTGCACACCAGAATTCCCTGAGCTCCTGATAGGGACCCATTAAAAAAAAGAAATCTTTGTAGAAGCAGTCTGCATGCCTAGGTGCTTCATTTTATACACCAGTGGCCATGGAAGTGACTGGAACAATTCAATTCAGTGATTTGGATGGGTAACTGAATACTTTTGGCGCTAGTGTACCTTTACTTTACTACTCATCCATCTGCTTTTCCATAGAAATGGCTAAGAATGTACTGTTAATTGGTTTGTTTGTTAGATAGGCTATGCATAGATGACAAAACTGACTAATAATACAAACATAAGGTCTATCATGCAGATGTTTGAATTGAATTATTCTTTACTAAATTGCATGTAGTTCAGAGCATCCAGTTGGCGTAGTTTAATCATATTTGGATATTGCTTGCCTTCCTTTGGTTGCTTTCATTTTTTAGAAGGTTATGACAACAGCTCTAAAGGTTGTGCTGTTTTGAACCATTTATACAGCAAGGAGAAAAATAGTACACTTCCAACAAAATTTTGCTGCCCTACAGGTACAATGTATTTAGTAAGAAAATTGAAAAGTTCTTGTTTTGACAGAGGACCTTGGGAAACTGGATTACCAACTGGATTACTACTCAATGACAATAATTTTTCAAGAGTAACATTAAATAATGTTGGCAGAGTGAGTGGAAAAAAATTATTCATTAGCTTAGTTGCAATGAGTTTCAATTTTAACTGAATATTATCAGTAGGAGCACAGTAAGAAACACAGTGGAAAAGCTCTGTGGCATAGCAGAAAGGGCAAGGGAGGTAAAACACAATTTTATTGTAGAAACTTGAAAATATTACTAATTTTGCTAAGAGATTATACACACACTAGGTTTTGATAGTGTACACGGAATTGAGTTATGCAAATTATTCATTGGAGAAATTGTCCCCAACTCTGCCTTGCTGATTACTGTAATAACATTTTTAACAAATTAATATTTTTCCCTACATAATATATTTTTTAGCGTTATTAGTAAGATTAAAAAAATTGAAACAGACAACACACACACGCACACAGACACACACGTGTATTTCATGCTGGGCTGTGAAAGGGAAAAAACAATTGCACATAAATGCAAATATGATTTCCTTGTTTGCATATCAAACCATGTCTTGGTGTTTACACCCCTTAATTACAATGTTTAATTAATTACAACAGGAATGTAATGGGGGATATTTACAAGTCTTCAAAGACTGTAAGATAGAGAAAATAAAATGATGTGCACAGCAAATCCATCATGTCCAAATTAACACTGTCGGATTTGATTTCAACACTATTAAAGTGTCTATATGGGTCCACACCAGAGAGTGTTAATTTAACTCTTTTTGGAGAGTTGGTACGTTAACTCTGATTTAGTGTTAAACACCAAATCTGTCTGGAGTTGATAATTTAACACTTGGTGTTAAGAATTTATATATTAACTCTCAAAGAGTATTTTAGTTTAACTACGTAAGAGTTATCTTCTAATTCATTCTAAAAAGCGGGAATTTTACTGTTCTGTACTTCTAGAAATTTCTTTTGGAAATAAACATTTACTAAAAAGACGCAATGGTTTTTGAAAAACATTTATTCTGAACTGTGCACCACAATTTCAAAACATTTTCTGAAAGATGTAACAGTGTACCTGTTCTCACTTTCATTAGAATTTTGTTTATCAAAAGGTCTGACATGGTAAATGCAAATAACAGCATTCTCATCACTTATTTCTTCAATACAATATGCATGTCCTTCATTCATCCCTTTGTGGAACTTCAACGCACTTCTGCTCTCCCCCATATTCCATCTTCACAAGCATATCCTGTGCGGAGATTGAATAAAAATTAGTTGACACTAATTAATGGCACAAATAATCCAGTAAACAATTGCAGCACAGTAAAAAAAAAAAAGAAAAAAGGAATCCTCTTTGAGCCATTACTTGTGTAAAGTATTTTCCCAAAAGACAAAGACACAGGCAACAGGTAATACTGAACTAAATGTAAAACCTCAACCTTTTTAATTTTTACTTAAACCGTGTGCACAAAACTCTGGAGGGATCTATTACTTTACTTACTTAGCACTTAGTTCTTCCTACGTCGAGCGGTGCATCGGGCAGCTAGTGATCTCCATCGATGTCGGTCAGCAGCGACTGCTTCAGCTTCGTCCCAAGCAATGTCGACAGTTCTCAGATCGTCCATAAATGTTCGACGCAATGTGGTCTTTGGTCGGCCTTGCTTTCGCTTGCCAGTGCGTGGACGCCATGTCATGGCAATCTTAGCTGGGCGATGAGGGGGTAGGCGTAAAATATGTCCCGCAAAGCGAAAGCGCCTTTCTGCAACAACATCGGCTAATGGGCGGGTGCCTGCTCTTCGTAGGACCTCCTCATTTGTTATTCGGTCCCGGTAGGAAATTCTCAGGATTCGCCGCAAGCCACGTTGTTGAAGCACGTTCAGGTGTTGAATAATTGCACTTGTTGAGCGCCAGGTTTCACTAGCGTAAAGTGCAGTAGGGAAGACTATAGAGTTCAGTAGTCTGATCTTGACCCTTACATTCAGGGAGGTCGAGTTCCAAATAGGTTGGAGACATCGCAGGACACCAACTGCCTTCCCTACTCTGGCGTCGACATCCCGATCAGAGACCCCGTCATTCGAGATGATGCTGCCAAGATATGTAAAATTCTCCACCTCTTCAGCACGTTGTTGGTTGATCATGACAGGAATGCGGGCACGTGCATAGCCAACTCGGAGTACCTTGGTTTTTTTGCCGCTGATTCTTAATCCAACTTTCGTTGCCTCCCTCTGCAGGGCCACGGTCAACTTTTGGAGGTCTTCCTGAGTCGAGCCCAGCAGGGCGATGTCATCTGCGAAGTCCAAGTCAGTGAGATTACGTGCTTCGTGCCAGGGCACACCGATGCCAGCTTGGTCAACTGATCGTCGCATGATGAAGTCAATTACCAACAGGAAGAGGAAAGGGGATAGCACGCATCCTTGTCGGACGCCAGTATTGATCTTGAAGAAGGCTGTGCAGCCGTCATCCGTCCGGACGCAGCAACGGGAGTTGGAGTAGAGACAACGAAAGGCATCTACAAACTGCTGAGGGACTCCATAGTGGCGTAGGATAGCCCATAGAGTCGGCCGGTGGACGCTGTCAAAAGCCTTCTCGAAGTCAATGAAATTAATAGAAATCTTCTTTTGGTGTTCCAATGTTTGTTCAATGATCATGCGGAGGGTGAAGATTTGCTCGACGCATGACCGGCCACTCCGAAACCCAGCCTGCTCTTCTCGCAATCGTTCGTTCACAGCGTGTCGTAGCCGATTCAAAAGAGCGAGGCAAAACACTTTCCCGGGTACCGACAGCAACGTGATGCCCCGCCAGTTGTTACAGTCTCCCAAATCACCTTTTTTTGGAAGTTTGATAATGGTGCCTTTTGTCCAATCATCGGGTACATGTGATGTTGACCAGCAGGCGTTTAGGAGTCTTGTGAGGGCGGCTTCAAGATGGGGTCCACCATGCTTCAGCATTTCGGCGAGGATTTTGTCCAGGCCTGCGGCCTTTCCACTCTTGAGGAGTCGGATCGCTGTCTTGACTTCAGTGATGCTGATTTGTCCGATATCGACAGGAAGAAGATCCATGGAAGGTGCCAGGTCTTCGGCCTCGAACCGTTGGGGTGGCTCAGGTTGGTTCAGAGTATCGCTGAAGTGTTCGACCCATCGTTGTTCTTGTTCAGCTGCAGTAAGGAGGACACGTCCATTTTTGTCTCGGATTGGAACACCGCGGCCACCACGAGCCCCAGTTAGATCTCGTACAATGCGATATAAGGTTCGGGTATCGTTCCGATCGGCTGTTTCTTGGGCTTCGATGCCTTTAGCTTCGATCCATTCACGCTTGTCACGCCAGCAGCTGCGTTTGACCTGTCGGGCAAGGTCTTGGTAGGTGGCCATGGCCCTCTCACGCTGGTCTGCAGAAGCATGTGGGTCAAAGGCCACCTGGTCCCGAACTGACTTTGCCAAGCGATGTTGATCTATAAGTTCCCATGAACGGTCGGAGATCCAGCGCTCCTTAAAGCCGCCCCGTCGGCGACCAATCATCGATTCTGCTGCACCGACCACATCCTCTTTTAGCTCATCCCAGAGTGTATCTGGATTTTTGTTGTTATTTCCTTCCGCAGCAAGGAGCTGGAAGTGGTTTCTCAATTCGAGTTGAAATTCCGCTGCCGTATTTGCATCTTTTAGGCGTTGAATGTTAAAAGGACTTGGCCGCTGCAATCGTGGTTGGAGGCGCTTCAGGTGAAGTTTACATTTGGCAATTAGCAGGTAGTGATCCGAGTCAATGTCGGCTCCACGCCACACTCTAACATCGCTAATGGTGGATGCCCAGCGGGATGATATGCAGATGTAGTCGATCTCGCTTGTATATCTGCCACCGGGGGCCTTCCACGTCGCCTTGTGTATCCGCTTGTGGCCGAAGAAGGTGTTCTTGATGGTCAGCCGGTTTGCCGCACAGAACGAGATCAGCCGCCCACCGTTTTCATTTGTCATTGCTGCGATTCCAAACGGGCCGATAGTCGATTCCAGGCCATCCCGGTTACTGCTTATTTGCGCGTTGAAATCTCCGCCCACGATCAGCAAATCATGACGCGGGGAGTTGTCAATGGCATCCTGGAGCATCGCATAGAACCCATCCTTGTCAGTATCGTCAGCCTCTTCTGTTGGAGCATATACTTGAAGAATTGTGACTTTCACATGCCTAGCTTGGAAACGAGCTAAGGTTAGGCGGTCTGAAATGGGCTTCCAGGCCAGCAATGATGTTGTTGCACGTCGCGAGAGGATGAAGCCCACGCCACGTGCATGGTCTTGGGCATGGCCAGAGTAGAGCACCATCTTTCCATCACTAACCATCTTCCCACTTCCTGCCCATCGCATTTCTGAGATGCCCAAGATGTCCATACGGTACGAGTCAAATTCATATAGAAGCTGGGCCAATTTACCTGTTTGGTACAGAGTCCGTACATTCCATATTCCATAACGAGTAGTTTCTTTTGGGTCGAAAATTGGTCGACGCATCGGGCAGTGGATGACCCGAGGGCTTTTCTCCACTGTCGTCATTAAGGGTTGCCGATCATCATCTTCGCCCTGATTCAGTCGATACTGAGATTCACTTGCTGTTTCCGTAGCAATTGGAGTTTTTACAGGGTGGGGTTGCTAGCCCCACGCCCAACCCTCCTCCTTTCTCATCCGGGCTTGGGACTGGCAATGGCAGAGTTGGAGGGATCTATGCTAACGTAGAATCCAGTCAGGACGCCTGCTACTGCTGTTTGCTCGTTTTTTTTTATTTTTATGGGCGATCGTTTTCAGGCTTCAAGTAGCACCATTATACCAACATTTCACATTCTAGACATTGTTTTAGGTGTATTTGACCAAAAGTTTGACTGAAAATTCACATGCAAGCTTTTTTCAAGGCTGTGATATTTGCCCGTAAACAATACCTTTCAGCTAGCTAAAACAGAATATTATGCTATCACCGAGCAACATGGCTAATGCCTTTCACACAGCTTTGTCTCAACTCCAAAGAGCCACAGAAGTAAAAGCTCATAATAATAATTGAAACAATCTTTGAAAAAACGACTTACCAAGCATGGCAAACAACTCAAATATGTAGAGCAAACTGTTCTGAAACGGCTTCACTTCAGCTTCAATTGGAGCCGTGCTGGGGGCGGAGTCTGTGAATTTACTCTGTTGGTGTCATAGCCCCTCTAGGAGTTCAGAGTTAAGAGGTCAAGAGTTAATGTTTCCATTGTAACACCTCCAGATTTGACAGAGAAACACTCATTTTTAACACTCGATTTTAACTACTATCATTTTACACCTCACAGTTACATTAAAAGAATGTGACTCTGCTTAGAGTAAAATTAACTCTACTTTTGCAAGACTATTAACACCAAAACATTTAACACTTTTGAATTTGCTGTGTGCCATCAGAAAGCAATGTATTAAGATTTTATTAAGCTTTTTAATTTTTATGGTGTTACATGATGTCTTCATTCAGAAACATTGAGTATAGGAGGCTTAAGGGGAAATAAATTTTTCTATAGTAAGGGTGCAGTGGCCCCAGTCTTCCAGTCTTAAACTTCCACCTCCAGTAAAGCATCGATTGAATGAGACTAAGGACATTGAGTCCACATGGACCATGTTCCACGCCTTCATTGCTGAGGCTGCTGCAAGTGATTGAGGGTCTCCTCTTTGGTGGCCTCAGGATTTCATCTTTGCTTTTTGCAGATTATGTGGTTATATTGTCTTAATCAGGTGGTTACCTCCACCCTGCAATGGAGCAGTGTGTAGTGGAAGGAATGAGAATTAGCACCTCTGAGACCAAGTCCAAGACCATGTTTCTCAGCCGGAAAAATGTGGAGTGCCCACTCCGGGTCAGGGACGAGTTACTGCCCCAAGTGGAAGAGTTCAGGTATCTTGGGATCTTGTTCATGAGTGAGGGGAGAGTAGAACATTTGACTGAAAGATTGATGTGTGTGTTGTGGTGAAGAGACAGCTAAGCATAAAAGCAAAGCTGTCAATTTACAGTTCAATCTACGTTCCTACCTTTACCTATGGTCATAAGCTCTGGGTTGCCATAAATGCAAAAGTTGATTTCTTTGCCATAACTTTAAAACTTGAAATAAACTGTTCCCTATGGAGACGCAATAGTGTTTTTTTTCCCAAAGCTGACTGTATCTTCAGTGACATAGTCAAATGTTTTCAACTTTTAGCTTAACAGTTCAAATTTTATGTTAGCCATCTGATAACCACTGAACAATTTTCAGAATGCAGGAAAGGGGCTTTGTGGTGTCACATATTATATTACTGAGATGGAAATTCAATCAGCTCTGGCATATATATATGGGAAGATGAGTTTGTTTCGTAAAAATGTTGGTGTGCGATGTTTTTCATATTTTGTCCTCTTCCTAAGGATTTCAACTCTGTTCCCTCATGCTAAGAAAAATCACTTTGATACACTGGTCACACACCATCTATATTGCCGCTTAATGCCTGAGTGTGTATGTGTTTGCACGTGCATGTACATGTGTGTTTGCATATGATATTCCTGTTTCCACCTTCTTTTTGGTTAGTAAGCCCAGGGCAACTGGTAGAGTGGTTGCCATGGAGTTTTGACATCATCTCATAAATGAGAATAGATGAGTCTGGGAAGTCAATATGGGCTGGAGCTGCTGAAGGGTGTTATGGGAAAAAATGAACACTGCTCCATCGAAATAACCTCCACTTCCCACTGAGTCACACAAGCACACAGATATACACAAGGTTGCCCACACTCTCACAGATAAAATTATCAGCTTGTGTTGGCATGCATGCAACCACAAGTGTGTCAGAGGTAAACAACATTTAAAATGTTTCAGTGGTGAGGTGCTTCACATTTAGAAGCATTTCATTGTACCCAGATTATCTTCAGGTCAGTGTTTATACCAGTGGCCTGCAGGTATGTGAGATTCTTTGAGCGCCATTGAAACTTGCTTCACAACACTTCATAAGAGATCGTACTATGAAAGCAACCTCATAGGTTATTTGAAGTTTAAAAGATTTACATGTAAAATATTGAACATTAGCTAAAACCGTTCTACTATCAGTTACCCTTAACTCAACCTTGGTTTATCATTTTCTTGTAAAGTGAAAACAATGCACATTGCACAAAGCACTGCAACATGTTTCTAATGGTAGGACAAATGTAGACTTCGTTGACAGTGCACTGTGTGATTACTGTATACATGTTTTGAAATAATTATGTTTTACATTCCTTATGTGGTTCTAGCAGTAACTTTTGAATATAGTGATTAAAAGGCATTCTAAGTGCTTGTGTCAGGCCCCCACACACAGATGATGCATTAGGTTCTTAGCTAGACAGTTAACTGTCACCATAGTGGGAGATTGATGAACAAACACACATTAATAGCAAGAGTCTCAGTCATAGTTAAAGACATAAACGATATATGTAAAAGATCCCTGGGGCAGGGGTGACTTTGAACAGAGAATGTATTACAAACTTTATGCAAAAAATAACTATGTTAATGCGTTTGAATTAAATGACACCAAACAGTCTTTAACAACCCTGATCCCAAAAAAACTGTTGTGTTGTGTAAAGCATAAATAGCATTTTACAATTTATAAATCTCATGAACCCATGTTTTATTTAAAATAGAACATAGAAAACATAATCAAATGTACTACAGTATTTTAAGAAAACACTTCAGCTCATTTTGAAGTTGATGGCAGAAACACATCTCAAAAAAGTTGGGATAGGGTCAGGTGTATCACTCTTTTACAACAGAGTATGGACAGTCAGTGACCAGCTGCATGAGTTGTTGGTGAGGAATGGTGCCCCGTGATTGTCGGATAAAGGATTTTAGCTGCTCAAGAGCTCTGGGTCTTCTTTGTGTTTTTGTTTTTTTTGTTGTTGTTTCATGATAGGCCAGTTTTCAACTGGTGAAAGGTGAGGACTGCAAGCATGCCAGTTCAGCAGCATCAGCTCTTGTACTATGAAGTCATACTGTAATAGATGCAGCATTGTCTTGATAAAGATCATAAGCCTGTTCCTGAAGAGTACATAATCTGGATGCGAGCATGTGTTGCTCTATAACCTCCACTAATGGTGCCTTTCCAGATGTGCAGGCACTAATGCACCCCCATACGATAAGATTTTAGACTGAGTGCTCATAACAAACCAGAGGTATTCTTTAATATCAGTGAACAAAGTGTATATGTTTTTAAAATTAATTTCACGTATTTCACAGAGCAATTCTCCACTTTTCCTCAGTCCTCCTTTCAATGAGCTTTAAAGGTCCAGAAAACAGCTGGATCCTGTTCACATGTGTCTTGTTCTTTGCATGATAAAATGTCAAGCTGCATCTATGGATGGCACAGTGAACTTTGTGATTTCTCGACGTTTCCTGAGCCCATGTACTGATTTCCATAACAAAAGACTGACAGAGATTTACTGAATCTCTCGATAATTTTATGCAATTAAATATTCATAGTTTTTGCAATTTCAGATTGAGAAACATTATTCTGAAATTGTTTCACAATTTGTAATTGCTGTGTTTTTTTTTAAGATGTGAACAACTCTGCCTATATTTCCTTCTAAGAAACTCTGCCTTTTTAAGATGCTCTTTTTATACCCAATCATGATACTGACTGATTACCAATAAACTTAGTCTCAAAATGTTTCCGCAGCTATTTCTCTTTATTGATTCTGCAGCCTTTTGTTAACCTTTGACAACTTTTTGTGTGTTGCTGTCCTTAAAATAAACAAATTGCTTTCTTAAAGTGGTACACTTTATAAACATTGGCTATATTTTCTACATTCTATTTTGGAAAATAGAATCCCAATAATTTGCAGATCTCGTGTTTACAAGATCTGCAAATTATTGGGATTCTGTTCTTATTTAGATTTTCTACTGCATCCCAAATTTTTCAGCAGTTGAGAGAATCATGTTTTCAAGTTTGAAAAGTGATATATTATCTTGTTTTTGTCGCTGTTGTTACAAATTAGTACCATCAAATAAGCTGAATTTCAAATTGGAATAAAAAAGCAACATGTACCCATTCGTTTTTTATCTCTGCTCTTAGCTCTCCTTATGCAGATTAGTGACTATACATGAATGACAATAATGTGAGCAGAAAATTAGCTTTGTAGCTAAGGAGACCTTCACATCTTCCCTTAGCTCTGAGACCGTGATGATTCAAACAAGGCTGATGACAAGATCCACCTTGTTTTTGCTTGTGAACTGAATGCTGTGAATAATGGGAAACCCTGAACTAGAACTGTTTGGCCCTGAGGAGGAAACCATGCAAATTTGTTTCTTTCACATTCAACATTTTTTTTAATAGCATCAACTAATTACAAAAGAAACTTAGGGCAGTGCTCAGCTCTCAACTTAAAGTCAAAGGTTTCTTCTTACCCTCTTCTTTCAACCTTCTCTTATTTTCTTTCTTTGCATAATCCTTTTCGTATCCTTCACTGTCTGTGGGTCCTCCTTTATTAAATGCCAGCAGCATGAGTAGGTGGTATTGGTAATGAACTGTAATCCCTCTCTCCCAAACATCCAAGCATCTTAGCAGGCATCATTGTGGGATGGTATTCTCAATAATATCCCCAAAAATATCATTTTCTTTTCTATATATGCCTTTTATGCTAAATTACTGATAAGTCAACAAAATGCAAGCTTTATTTCACTGAGTTTTGATGGGGGATTACTGACGCCATGCCCTGCAGCTAACTGTAATATTGGCTGTGAAAAAGCTAATGTATTCCCCACAGTCTGACAAAGTCCCTCCCACCCCACTACAGCTCTAGAGCAAATCTGTGGTTTCACAAAAGGCAAATTTAAACTTTCCAACACTTAAAGTGGACTTTTTCATTTTCAAAATATGCCAGTTCACATCAGTCACATCCACCTTTATAGAAGCCTTTGGTAAAGTAGATACAGAGTTAGTGGTTAGAATTAGAGCTGTATGCTGCATGAAAAGAAATAGAGAAAGTGGGAGTAGTGCTTTGGATTTAATGCTAAAAATTTAATATTGAAGGAGAATGTCAGTTCCCCATTACTCCTGCTTTCAATCTCTACCTCAATTTAGCAAGGGGACCTGAAGGAGTGTGGATGAAAACAGCCCTTAGATGTGACACATGAGTTGAGAGACAGCGTGGGCGGGAATAGTTTTTGGTGAGGACGGGTTCATGGGTGTTTTGACATGAAAAACTGAAAAATTTAAAATATGTCAGTGCACTAATGAAAAAAGGTGTAATTTTATAAATATGTTCACTAATTCTAATACTGTTTCTGTTTTGTATTAAAATTACAAATTTACAGTTCTAGGAACTTCACTAGATGTCCCTAGAACTGTAAGAGATAAGAGAAAGTGAAGTGTTATGAAGTGTTGCATTTAGAGTTTGCAGCTAAAGAATGTGACGTGCAACGTCAGCAGCACTCATTCTTGCGACTGTGGTGTTGTGATGGATGGTTTAATGTACAAATGGACAGCTTGTAGCCATGGTTACCCTAAGCATCCATTAAGACTGCTGAAGGCAGTACGTGTTAATATTTTGAATTTTGAGTACACACTCAAATTAGATTCTCACAGAAAAATCTCTCTAAGTGAGAACAGCCACAGCATCCAGACAGTCAACTCAGCTGGTGATAAAAAGATTGATGCAAAAATTCTTCTTGTGGTTTCACATTTAGAGACTGATCTGTTTTGTGTTTCTTAGAATTAATGTTGCCTAAACGGCAAAATGTATACATGTATTATTCTTTTACTTTTTCTTTTGAATGCACTTTGTGTGGGAATCAATAAAGGGGTAGAAAACTTTTTTTTTTCTTTTTCTTTTTAATTATTTTATTCAAATTGTGCTTTTTATGTACTTCTTTCTGTGTTTTATATATATATATATATATATATATATCTATATCTTAGGGGTGCAACAATACTCGTATCGATATTGAACCGTTTGATACAGTGCTTTCGGTTCAGTACGCATTTGTATCGCACAATACAAGATTTTTTATACATTTTATCAACTTTTCTTCTGACGATGCTGTCTGTGTTGAGCGCTCAGTGGATCTGTGTTCGACTACTTCGCATAGGCTGCACTGTCGAGCGCAGATCTACTGAGCGCAGCGCAAGCTAGCAAGACAGAAGTTAAGCTCGTTGCAACATGGCAACTGCCTCAACGCTACCCGAAAGTGAACCTCCCCCACCCTCATTCAGATCTGGCGTTTGGAACTATCTTGGTTTTCATGTGAAGCATGACCCTGATGGTAAGCCCGTCATGGACAAAAGTAAAACAGTATGGTATGTCGGATGTGCCATGCAATACTCAATTGGTGGGGAACTAGTGCGTTAGCGCAGTTAGCTTGTTAACGTGTTGACACCGTCCAGCCCCACGCACGGGGCGATCCGCGGTAACTTGTTAACGGAGATTTGCCGCGTTATGGCGTTAATGTCATTTTAACGAGATTAACGCTGACAGCAGTGGGAACACAACGAATATGACTGCACATTTACGCTGACATCATCCTAGTGCAAAGACAAGTGGAAGCAGACAAAAACAACAAGCAAGCATGCTACAAACTTTACCCGAGTCATTTAGGCAACCGTTAGCACAAGATTCTCCTCATGGGGACCTGATATGTTTAATATGCTGCTGAGAATATAGCCCAGAAGAAGCGTATAGTATAGCTTTTATTTTGGAAAGAGCCATTTCTCTGTAATAAACTCTCTTTTCCATTTATTTTTTTATTACTTTGTTGTTTCAGCAACATTAAATTTAAAAACTGTACTTTTGAGTTAAAATATATATTTATAATTTTAATAAATGACAAATTAAAAAGGCATAAACATTTTTTTCGTATCGAAAAAATGTCGAACCGTGACACCACAGTATCGAACCGAACCGTGAATTTTGTGTATCGTTGCAATAATATATATATTTATTATCATTATTAACAACAACAATAATAAATTATTTTATTTTATTTTTTGTACTTTTATTCTGTCCTGTTTTAAAACACATTAAGAATAAAGTTGGCTTGTCTTGGCAATAATTGGATGGTGCATGGGTGGTAGGAGGGGGGTTTGGCAAACAGAAAAGACTCAGAAACTCATTTAAAGAGTGTAAGAAGTTTTTTTTTTAATTTTTGAAATATAACTCATTGTAAAATGTAAAGTTAAAGAAAACCTAAGTTACTATACTCACCCTAAAAGTTAAAAAAAAAAAAGTACAAATATTTAAAATAATTTTCACCATTGATTAGGCTTAGGTGCAACTTGGTTTTGAATTCGATTATGAAATGTTCAATTAATTTTGAAACAGTGAACAATAATCGCCCCTCTCCATTATTTTTTGAAAACTCACCATCCTTCCTGAAATCTTTATGTGGCTTTGCAATATTCATTAGTACACTAAAGTACTCTAAGAGCACAAAAACAAATCATTAGTTTATGCACTTTTCAGTGTGCAAATAAATACACAATAAAACTGAAAAACAGGTTCTGATTTAGATTGTGGATTGCTGAATCATCCCAGACAAACTCAATCTTTTATTGGGCATCTGAGGTTATTTAATCAGGGATGCTCAAGGCAGGGCGGTGGATCCTTCCATTTTAAAGTCAAGGTTTTCTGAAAAGATCAAAAGGATGCCCTTAGGTATCTACTGTCTTCCAAATGAGGCTTCAACTTTACAGCCGCATTTTGCTACCATGCTTGAAAAATAAATTACAGAGAATAGAGCAGCATTCTTGGCATAACTGTAGTTTTTATGTTGGCATAATGTTGGAACAAGTGTAGTTTTACTAATTCTATATGTGCAGTGCCACTAGTTACAGTCAGGGCCATATGTTCACTGCCTGTCTTGCATCTTTGTGTATGTACTGTATAGTATACAGTGAATGCGGGAACATGCTTTTTTTTCTTCATTTCTCAGTCCATTATTTGTGTATTCGTGTGTGTATCTGTGTGAGTGTGAGTGTGTGTGTGTGTGTGTGTGTGTGTGTGTGTGTGTGCCTGTGTTCTGGCAATGGCTTTTTTTCCAAGACAGAATTTCTAGCTGGATATAGAAAAGCAATCTCTCAGTTAAGTGATTTGTGAAAAGTGTCACATTCTCACCTGGAAGTAATTGCCTGCTGGTGTCGCTCAGTTGTGGTAATATGCTCATGAAGTGAAAGATGATAGGGTAAGGAAGGTTGGGTGTGTGTGTGTTTGTGTGTGGTTTTGATTACCAGCTTGCTAAAAAAAAAAGCCCTTTAAGATGAACGTACAGTCTGACAACCAATGCGGGGTGAGGAAGAGGCCTCTGCCTGCGTGTGATCATCTGTGAGTTCTCCAAAGATTTCTACAGAACTGGCCTAAGGTGATGAAACAATGATATCTTTTGGGACACTAAACTTCTTTGAATGACAGGGAAGCAAGAGAGACTGAAAACAGACAGCAGCAAAACTACATTTTCAATGCAGCAGTGGTACTGACCTTTACATTTTCTCTTTCGTGTCCAGTTATTTTTCTTTGCATCATTTTTCTGTGTTGGTCCGCATCTTGCTGCATTTTGTTTTGTTCTAATTACTTAGATTTCCTTATTAAAATAATTAGAAGGGTCAGAAAAAAAGGTTTCTGCTAAATATAATTAACTGATTGTATGTCTCAGGCCATACACTGCCCTGGGTAAATATGGAATACTTTGATTTGAATGAACTTGAAAGTTGGAATATTCTATGAGATCGACCGGCCTTTCTGACCATCTTTTATTTATTTCACTTCTGCTTGTTTCATTCCCATCAGTGTTCCTGCTTGCAAACATCTTTTCAGCACTTGTACATTTGTGAACACTAAGAGAAGATCAAGACATTTATTCAAAATTCAATATGTGTGAAATATATTAATGTTAAAAATTTTTTGGGGAAAAACAAGGCAAGCACTGCTCACAGAAAACAGTGGAAATATAATTTCAAAGATCAACACAAAAACGTTTGACACTGGAATTATACATACAAGAATATTTTAAGGTGTTTCATCAGGTTTCTATTTTTCAAACTATTCAGCAACATACACAATGTAAGACAGAGTGTAGAGTCACATGCCTGTATTGCCTTGTTTTCAATAGCTCCACAAAAGAACTTTAATTGAGACAACCTTAAAAAACAGGTGGTGGTGGTGGTGGAGGGGGAGGGGTGAAACTAAAATCCAGCCATGCTCTTTCATACATCAGGAAAATCATCTTTCTATGCTATATCAAATGAAGAATCTCATTACAGTATGTAAATTCGATGGCACTAAATATGTGAGAGGAAGCACATGCATATGTTTGTTAGCCAGTGCTAATGACCCCTCCACATAGCTCTCCAGTGCGATGGCCTAATGATGAAGCCAAATTCATCAGGGATACTGGGGAAAACAACTCCCCTCCTTGATTGTGACACATGGAGAGTGCACGCATGTGAAGAACTCTTGGATTCCTCTCCAGATGCAAACATGCACATGCACATGCAGATAGATGATGCATTGCTTATGAACACTTGATGTAAGACATGACATTTGATAGTCTGAATGAAATGCATATAAAACCCTAGAAAGGAAAAGGTGAAGTAGGTTTGAAGAAAAGGGAAAATGCACAGAAGATGTGCTTGCAAAGAGTACATCCTTCTCATTTATCTTAACAGTCAATGCATTTATTCTTAACAAAATGATTACGGTACAATTGTCACAATATGAGGAACCTTAATTGTTTTATATTATTTTTAAGCACTAGTCTCCATCCATGCATGAGAAAAAAATGTCAGGTTATAAAATAAAATTCTCTTAAAAGTGATCCTCAAGGCACAAAAAGCACTCTATACATCTTTTTTTGCCGTTTTCCTTGGTTGTGTGTGTGTGTGTGTGTGTGTGTGTGTGTGTGTGTGTGTGTGTGTGTGTGTGTGTGTGTGTGTGTGTGTGTGTGTGTGTGTGTGTTAATGGAAATGCTACAAATGCTTTTCAATGGCATCTGAAAACCAAACCAGTAATGTACCATAGCTTTAGTTCAGGCAGGCCACAAAGTCAAACTCGGGCACTGTCCCAGCAGACCAGCTGACCTAATTGCTAGCCTACATCAGCGGATGGCTCAGCTAATACCCTTCTACACATCCATTTGGCAGAAATGGTGCACTACTTAATCTGTTTTAGCTTGCCCACACTTGTGTCAGTTGCATTAAAAAGTCATACTACAAAATATAAAGGACCGAATTACTTTTTTTGACTTCCTAAACTATATTATGAGTTTGAGGAAGCAGAAACTATTCCTAGAACAGCTTCCACTTAGATGTTTATATAAACAAAACATATTTATAAAATGTAGTCCTAAAATATGACTATTTTGTGGATTTTTTGTTTTTTGTGCAGATTGTGCAGCAGGTCAAAGGTATCGGTTATATTTAGACATGCAGAATAGCGCCAACTAAGATAACCAGAGTTGAGAAGTTTCCCTTGTGTGATGTCACATCTTATTTTGAGTAAAATGGGAAAAAAAAAAAGAAACATTCTTCTGCAATGTTGCTTTTTCTAAAAAGATAAGTAGTTTCTGTTAAATGGTACGGCGTGCATATGGTGGCATGTATGTGTGTGTGTTTGAATAGAGATTGTAAAGTAGTGAGCAATCTTCATTTGCCTCAAAATAGAGATATTCCAAGGACATGCTTTTCTTGTGCAACTATAGTATAACCCCATAGCTTTTAGTGATTAACATGATGATATGCCTCTTTTCTCTGCCTAATTTAACTAACATCTGTTAGGGATCAAATAGCCCCCCATTTTTATTCCTGATTCTATACATATTTAGACAACCTAGTCATCTAAATATTCTTAAAGCGATGTTATTTATAAGAAAACCTCTGTTATAACAACCAATATGAACCCTCACTGCCATGGTTCTGATTCACTGGTCCTTTTGGCTCTCGGAGGAGGCGGATGCACTTTTTCTCCTCTCCTCTCCCTTATCTTCCCTGTTTAGTTCTTATGTCCCTGTCTAGTCTTGTGTTTTTTGTATTACTTTCCCTAGAACACTCTCTCACAGTCTGTTTCTAAAACCTAAAGAGAATTATGGATTTGATCAACTGGTCTCTGAATGCTATTGACACCCTTTCCTCAACGAGAAGTCTGGGCTCGGGAGAGCCCGAGTGCCCTGGAGGGACTTTCCCTGCCGCATACACGATGGACGGGTGGCAGACATGGAGGATCATGTGCCTGGCGGGACTGTCGATCGAGGACGCTGAAGAGATCTACCTATTCGGAACCATGATAACAGGGTTCTTGCTGATCGGAGCTGGCTTGGCCCTGGCTTATCAGAGAATTAAGAAAGCAGAACCGGCTGTTCAAACCCCCCCAAGGCTGCCCGCTGGGATTGAAACGATGGCACGAGGCGCGACTTCTCAGAAAGGACTCACTGAGTGCAGCATGGTTAAGAGCTTGGAGGCGCTTATGGCTGCAGTGAATACTCAGAATAAGACCTCTGAGCCAAGGGCGATTTTAGCCCAAATGTTCGATTTTAGCCCAAATGAATCAAAGCACCCCCAAAGATTTCTTGCTTTTTTTCACAATATTTGTTGTTTGTGTGACCCACTACTAAAAATATAAAAAGATTACAGTACTTGGTTGAAATGTAACATTTCAACAACAAAAGTATAGATATCCCCCCCTCCCAAAATGGTTTGTTCCAGCTCGCCTTTCCCCTCCCTACTCTGGCTCTAGCGCCGATACTGCCAGAGCAATGGTGGCTGAAACGCAGCGGAGCGGACATATTGCTGAATTTAACCTTCAGTTACTCTTTATATAGTAGGAGTCAGACCATGTTGAAAAACATTACACCCAGCTAACCTGCTGTGTTGAAAACGTGTTTTCCGACTATGTTTGCTACTCTACAGTCCGTCCTGCTCTGTAGTAAAATCAGCTACATTTGACCGTCCTGTTGCTCCCATTGAAATTTATATAACCTATTTAAAATCTAAAACTTAAAATTGTCCGCAGCCTACTGTTGTTACCGCTATCCTGTTTGAAATGGATACTAACTGTACTCCAACCCACCTCTGGCGCTGGTGCCCTACCCTCAAGCTAGTACCATGCTCTCCTGAGTTTTAAATGCACTTTAGAACAGCACACAGCAACACTACATATGAGCGGGCGTAGGGAGGTTTGAGGTCTTCACTCACCCCGTGTCATGATACGGCTGTGTGGCAGGCAGGATGAGGACCCAATCGCAAAAACTCACGGACTCAAGGGATGAACTCAAAAGGCAGCTTTATTGCTTAACAGAAGATGACAGGCGATACAAAACTAGACTGGGAAAAACTAACATAAAGCTCACCAAGGAACACAGGGAAATCCATACAGCATGAGGGAGAACGCGACACATAACTGAGGGAGACGCAGACATAAATACACAGAGGGTTAACGAGGGAAGTGGGAGCACATGGGGAACACAGGTGACACTGATAATCATAACAAGACATGGCAGGAGTGAACACAACACTGACGGGAGACGGGCAAAGTAAAACAGGAAGTACAGAGGTTCAAACAGGAGGAGAGAGAGCACGGGGAGAACACAGACATAACGGGCTGGGAAAACATAGAAATAAACACAAGGAGAGACGAGGGCTCACAGATACACAGGGGCACACAGGAGGTAATCAAATAAGGACCATCTTAACTAAATAATCCAAGGCATGACTAGGGAATGAAATACAAAACACACAAAACTGCGAATACTGGGCCCACATGGCCCGGGACCATGACACCCCGGTTCTGTTAGCCGTCAGGGCTGGGGGGCTGGGAGGAGGTGCTGGCTGTCCGACTGGGATCTGGGATGCGGGGCCTCCCTGCTACTGCAGATACGGAGGTGGTCCGCTTGCCTCCACCCCAGAGAGAAGGGTTACATCTCCTGGGTCTAGGTGTGGCTTGCCCCTCTGAGGGCGGGGGTACCTGGACCTGGGATATAGAGTATGTTTGGGGAGTGCGACTGTCTGTGCAGTGTCTATTTGTGTCTGTCTACACGTTGGGTGAGTGCCGAGTATTTGGTTGTGCATATGGAGTGGGAATGCACGTCTGTGTCCGCGTGTGCCTGTTCGTCTGTGTCTATATGTCAGGTTGGGTCTTAGACTCAACCTCTCTGGGTACATCTCAGGTCCTCTAAAGTACGGAGGCCTATCTCCCCTCACGACACTCCCTGCCGGTGGCTGATGCCCTCAGACGTTGGTGTGTTGGTGGTCCTTGTCGCCTGGGGCTGGGCGCTCATGTATGTACTGGCTCACTCCTGGTGGCCGATTGGCGGGGCCGGGCGCCTGTGGCCTGGCTGGGCTCCTTCCGGGGGGTGGGATGCCCTCAGGCCTCTGGCCTCTGGGCCTGAAGCTCGGTCCTCTCTGGCACAGCTGGCTGCCGGCAGAGCCCGCGGGCACGCCACTGCAACCCCCTCTGGCCTCTGCTCCGTAGCTGCGGGGTGACCTCTCCTTTTGGGCTCTACTCAGCTCTTCCCAGGAGGGTGGCACGGTTTCCCCCCCTTTGGTGGTCCTCCTCGAGTCCTTGTACTCTGGGGCCTCTGGATATCTGGGGCCTGGATCTCCTCCATACCTGCTTCATACCCTGGTGGACGGGGCTATGGCTACCCACACTCCCTAGCAGATCGTTACATGGAGAAACCTTTGGAATACAAGCATGCTGATCCACACAGGTATGCACACAGGTGTACACACGGGTGTTCACAGACGCGGACTACACCTTTCTTGGCTGCTGCCTCAAAGCACATTGTGCGCTGTCTATCTTGCGTGCTGCACAATATATTATTTAGTATCTACTGTTATCTACTGCTAGCTAGTTTATTGTGATGGTGCTGTTTTTTTATTATGTTGCTCTTTGTTGTTTGCTTTCTCTTCTGTTTTTTTTCTCCATACAGGTGATCCAGGTGTTTTGTTTGTTTTTTTTTTTCTTCCCCCCCCCCCCCTTTCTCACCGTCTCTTCTCCCCTTTGGTTTTCTTTCTCTCCCTCTCTTTCTTTCATTCTTTCTCCCTGTCCTATCCCTCAGTCATGTCTGTCCCGTTTGTAGCAACTGAAAATAAAATAAATTCATAATTATAATAAAGGTCAATCAAATGGACAAATATGGCAAGGCCATGATGATCCACTTGGTAAAATAAATCCGCCTGGCATCGTTCTTGGCCTTAAGACAACAATTCTGATGGCTAAAGATCCAAACGGGACAAAAAAAAAGAAAGAAAAGAAATGGATACTAACTAGCTAACTGACTGGATGCCCATTAACCTTATAACTCCTAGTGTGTGTGTGTGTGTGTGTGTATACAGAGAGACAGCCAGGTTCATAATGGATATAAGGAGGTTTTTTCAAAAAAAAAGGAGCCACGTTCAGGTAAAAGTGTAAAATCAAATGATTCGTCAATCAAGAATAATGTTGGATCAGTGTTTCAATATTTATATCTTTTATTAGATGTTCATGTGGTTTGGTTATTTTCCTTTTGGTTGAAAGTACACTGAGAGAGGACTTTTTGTTAGTGATCTTAATAGTATTTTTTCATATTAATGTAATTTTTCATCTAATTGAATACAATCTATTTGTGTATGATTGTCGGTCCGAACAGGGAGAGAGGAAAGAGGAGAATGTGAGGAGAAAGTACAAGATCAGGAAGAACCAGGTAAGAAAACAGACAGGGAACAGTGACAGGCAGAAACTGTTAAAATGACAAAGAAAAAAAAAAACTAATTTTACTCACACAATCAGGAAGTTGTGTTCTCCCTATATTAAAGCTGCTATACAGAATCTGCTAAACAAACTGGGTTGAAACATTTTTGACCCTCTTTAACAACATTCCAACATAACATTATAATTGATCGGGGAGATTAAAATTAAGTATATATTTTTATGTGGTTCAGCCACAACTCTACCAAAACCTCAGCCAGTAATAGGTAGGCCAACTTTTGGACCATACAGTTGTCTGTATGACTGCCGCAGTACGTACGTGAGGAGCTGTAAAGAGAAGCAGAGTGCTCTGTTTATATTCTAAAAATGTTTTAAGCCAGCTTGTTTCAAAGATTCTGTACAGCAGCTTTAAATGTTTTCTAAAAGCACACATACACTTACCTTATCAGTGTTTCTCAAACTTTTTACAGTGTGTACCACCTGATAAAAAATGTCAAGCTCTCCTAAGTACCACTATGAAAACATGAAACTCCTAAATCTCCATCCATCCATTCGCTTCCACTTATCCTTTTCAGGGTCGTGGGGGGTGCTGGAGCAAATCCCAGCTGTCATAGGGCGAGAGGCGGGGTACACCCTGGACATGTCGCCAGTCTGTCGCAGGGCCAACACACAGGGACAGACAACCATTCACACCTAGTGGCAATTTGGATTATCCAATTAACCTATCCCCACAAGCTGCATGTCTTTGGACGGTGGGAGGAAGCCGGAGTACCCGGAGGGAACCCACGCAGACACAGGGAGAACATGCAAACTCCACACAGAAAGACCCTGGCCTGATGGTGGAATTACGGTGGCCCCTAGAGACAAAGCACGTACAAACTCCAAAACACTTGCAAACTCCAAAACACATGCAAATTCCAAAACACTTGCAAATTCCAAAACACATGCAAACTAAAAAACACATGCAAACTCCAAAACACGTACAAACTCCAAAACACATGCAAATTCCAAAACACTTGCAAACTCAAAAACACTTGCAAACTCAAAAACACATGCAAATTCAAAAACACAACGGAAGTGCTCCAGGACGCTAGGGGCAGTGTTGAGCTTTTGTTACCTAGTAACTACACAAGCCAGGAAGTACCAATGACTGGATTTGGGGTTTGCAGCCTTAAAGGCCGCATTTTAAGGCCGATTACGTCACAGCGACAAGAGAAGGCTGTCCCAATTCAAAGGCTGCTCTACATGCGGCCCTCAAATACGTCCTTAATTTCCCTGAATTTTAAGGATGGGTCGGTGTAGCCTTCATGGCCCAACATATCCCAGACTTCATAGCGCGGTAGTGGTGTGGATAATTTTGCCGAAAAAAAACTGTGGAAGCGGAGCGGAGGAAGAGTAAACTTTCAGAAGTAAGTACTGAATATTATGTCACTTATTTATGTGCAAATATTTTTTTAATGAAGAACATTAAACCATTATTGTTGGCCATATGTTGGGAAAGTTATGTGACATTAGCGATGTCTGTACTTTCAGAATTAACTTGGTTTTAAAGCCTTTACTTTAAAAAAAATATATATAGTCGACCTTAATCTTACAGAGATGATTTTGTGGATAATTAAAGTCAGTCATATATCCACAAACACAACAAGCTGAAAGTCAGTGATGCTGTTCGGTTTGCAGTCCTGAATATCACGGCACAAGCAGGATCCACTGCACTGTTAATGTTAGCTATGTTACATTGCTGCCTCTGTTCGGTGGTGTCGAGCCAAACGGACTTTAACGTGTGTTTGAACGAGCTGACGGTTCACTCGTTAAGCTGAAAGAAAGATGCTTTAATTGCAGGAGTCACACATGTGTTCACTGTACCATCTGGGAACTCTTCTTGTTTCGTAATAACACAAACACTAAATCCTCCTTCTTTTGTGCTGTTTTGTAGCAGTGTATACACCTGAGACTTTCACCTGTCTGTCTGTCCTGCACTCTCTCTCTGTTTCTTTCTCTCTGATTGTGTAATAAAAGTATGAACATGTGTTTATAAGTCACACTTGTGTTTGAATCCTGCAGCTTATCACACATTTGATTTCCATGTGTGACAACTGCAAGTGTCCAGAGTGAGGACAGACTGAGGGACACACTGCTGCACATCATCTGTGAGGCTTTGCACCCCTGATGATCCACCAGGACAAACTCAACAGTGTGTGAGGAAGAGGAGGAGGAAGAGCCAGCAGCAGCTGACAGATGGAGAGAATAGACACTGTTCCCTGTTTGTGAAGGACTGCTAGAAAAGTTTAAAATAACTAATTGTCTGTCCTGAATCAGTCTTTGTTGTGATATTTTGATACCATGGTAGCATTTACAGGATATTGTTTTATAGTGATATTATACAGGAAAACTGTTACTCAATAAGGCCCATTTACTAGTTGTTTTTCTCTTTCTCTGTGACCCAAGAATTGATGTGTAAGACTCACAGGCTGGTACCCCAAGGTCGAAAATACCACAGAGACGAGACCACTTCCTTACTCCCATCCTCCCTTCCTTATCCTTTAGAAAAGAGCTTGTTAAAGGCCAGGTGGTTTGTTTCAGAATTCACTAATGAAAGAACTCTGTATTCTATGTCTAGGAGTGTATTTTGCTGGGATGATCATAAATTGTAGCTGAACTGATAAACTACACAAAGGATACTTCTTTGCTCAGAAGGCAGGAAGACGTTTCCTTATTTGGTCTGTACCGGTTTGAACTGAGAACCTGCTGACACACGAACCTTTTTTTCCTCTATATAAACTGTTGTATACTGAATAAACCTTTGAGTTGATTGTGGGAGAGCAACCTGAACAGTCTCTGTATCATTTTGTTCTCCTAACTGCTCCCGACGTCGTAACTAACCCAGCTGAACGGCATACCTGAGCGTTACTTTGAATAATTAGGAATCTTATAAGGAAAGGACAAAACTCTGCTTATCGGTGCTCACGCCTTGGAGGAAACCCGATCCACGGAGAAACCCGGGACAGAGATTTCTTTCAGTCTTATTAGGTAATGTTCAAATCATTTTATCATTCCAGTGTTTTCAGTGTGGGAGAAAGTACTCAGGGCCTTCAAGTTACACACTATGAAAGGCAGCAACAAGTGTAATATTCAGAAACCTAAAGTATGTATCAGCAGCAGAATGGACCTAAAAATAAATGTTTGTTTCAGTTCTATGAAGCTTTGAGTATTTTGGATTAGTAGCACTGCTGTGTTTGTTGCATCATATTGCTGTAATTGTTTATATGCTTTATATATTCTGAGGTAAGTTGATCTATAGTGTTACATCATATTCTATAAGGATGTTATGTGTTTGTATACTTTCTGCCCAGTTTGACCCATTTAGCAGAAGCCAGCCTGTTTAAGGCTCTGATATCTATTCTGTATGACTTAAAGCAGTTATGACATGGTCTGATTTTCTCACCCAATAAAGGAATATTTCATATATCAGTCTACTCTTCATTTTATCAGAAACAGTTATCATAGCTTGTACATTTTCTTTTTATAAATATATGTAAGCAATGAGCCAAATTTAGTAATGCCAACATACTGAAGGAACAACATTTGTCTCTTATATATGATACACCTATATATGCACTGTCAAAGATACTTGTCTTTGAGTGAAGATTTAAGGTGATAAGACATATAAATAACTGCAACTTGAATCTGTACTGAAGCTCAGTATTTGACACAGAGTTCATGTTCACTGCTGTAATAGCTAATAATGATTAATATAATAACTATAATATTGGCCATATTATATTTACATTACCAAAGTGATATGACTTTAGTCTCATGAACAACACCAGCTAATTCTTATTTACTAACTAATCTTGAAATAACTGTTCAGTACAGAAATGAAGCCCAAAAATCATGTTTTACTGTCCTGTGGCCTCAGCCTCAGATACTTATCAAATCACACAAAGCTCTTGTAGAAACAAACAAACAAATATGTTCTCCCTCATTTCTGTCAAACCAAGTTGTATGACACGTTTCCAGCGGTTAGTATCATGGTTGCTAGGCAACCTGGGAAGTGCAACGGAGACTAGACCGTCCCATACAGACAAACTTGCCATTTATTTTGCAAATCGAGCTCAACACTGCCCCTAGCGTCCTGGAGCACTTCCGTTGTGTTTTGGAATTTGCATGTGTTTTTGAGTTTGCAAGTGTTTTGGAGTTTGTACGTGTTTTGGAGTTTGCATGTGTTTTTTAGTTTGCAAGTGTTTTGGATTTTGCAAGTGTTTTGGAGTTTGCATGTGTTTTTTAGTTTGCAAGTGTTTTGGATTTTGCATGTGTTTTGGAATTTGCATGTGTTTTGGAGTTTGCAAGTGTTTTGGAGTTTGCAAGTGTTTTGGAGTTTGTACGTGCTTTGTCTCTAGGGGCCACCGTATGGAATTGAACTCAGGACCTTCTTGCTGTGCGGCAACAGTGCTAGCCACCGTGCCACCGTGCTGCCCAACTCATAAATCTTACAACACAAAATTAGTATTATTAAATTAGTCAAATTAGTATCTGCAGTAAAGTTTTTTCATGCATTGTATACGTTCTACCACAGGCACAGTTGCCTCCATTTTTATATATATATTTGTTAATATTTTGTAATAATTTATTTATTTATCGGAATCAGCGAGCTGTCGGCTTTCAGCCCTGATCGTGTCCGTCCCGTCGGGTGAGAAAGGCGACATCTCACTGATTCTGATCCGTCGGCGGGTCCGAGCTTTGTGTTTACGTCTTTGTGCAGAATCCGTGTTCCTGCTCTCATTTACTGTTTTAGCTGTTTGTAAGGTTTAACCTGAGATTCTGGCGTTTCGGGCAAAATCGATTCAGGATTTTAATCAATCACTATCATGTTATCCAAGCCAGAATCGATTTTAATCGATAAATCGATTATCAAAACCCACCCCTAGTCTCATTGTGACAAGTAAAGTGTATCTTGGCTGGCTGGGCAGCTCTCTGGGTGCTCAGCACCCCCAAAGCTCTGATCCTAGAATCGCCCCTGCTCTGAGCATACATTGGATTACATCAAGGAAAAGTCCACTCAGAACAACACCTCTGAGTGGAAGTTGGATTACATCTTGGAACAGCTGACTGCGGTCATGAGGTCTCAGAATCTGCTCTTTGAGCAAAAGAATGACAAGACCACGGAAATGAAGGTTAATAACATCATGGAGAAACTCGCGGCTATCCAACGGGAGATTGAGAGACCAGTGTCGGAGTGTTAAAGAACAGCTTGAAATTCTCATGAGTTGTTGCAAAAGAAAAATTACCATCATAATCTGGCTACCCCTTCGGCGCCAGCTGTGGGCTCAAGGCTGGAGCCGAATAAAAATTCCCTGATAATGACTGTGTTGAGTCTGTTCCTTCCCATTCCATGCAAGGCCACCTGGGTTGGCTGGACTCGAAAAACACATTTTTGTTTACTTCGCTTGGCAGGGCGAAGGACACTCTCTCAGCTGAACTATGGAGGCGCAGTCGAAGATTGCAGCCGTCCCAGATCAGATGTACACACTGGAACACTTTCCCATGTTGCTTGTCTGTGTTTATTGTGCTATAGTGTGTTGATATCTGAGCATTCCTGCATTATCCTTTTGTTTTACACATTTCGATGTTTTTTTCCTCGCTACCTAGCCTGACCTGTCTCCCCAATGTGATGTTTGTGTATTGTATGTACGGTCGGCAAGGTCTGTCATCTCGGTTGTGGGCAAAAGACCTGCAACTGACAATTAAAGGCCATCTCATCTGACCCAGTGTTTTGAGTTTCTTATGTTTTTGGTGACTATTATGTCTTATGTTACAGTTTAAGGTTCATTCATTAGTTTTGAGTTAATCCTATGGCTCTGAGTTTGCTTATGATTAGTTTAGTTTCTTGTCTATTAGGTTCCCATTATGTCTTTGTCCTTTGTGTCCCTCTGTGTGTGCGTGTATGTCTGTGTGTGTACTTGTCTTTTTTCCCTTTCCTATTTCCATGTTCCCCTCCTTGTGTTTCACTCCGCGTCTCCCCTGTCTGTCTCTCGCCCTCCCTTGTCCCCTCCTGCTTGCTTGTGCTCTCTCGCCCTCTCGGTTCCTTGCTCCCTCTCTGTCTCATCTTCCTTATCTGCTCCCGTGTTCCCCTCTTCGTGTCTCCTCCTGTTGTCTCCCAAGTCCGTCTCGTTTCCCCTGAATACTCTCTTCTCCCAGCTCCTGTATAATTTTGAGTGAAGTAATCTGTGTCTCTTTGCTTAGGCTGCTGCCCCCGCGACCCGGCCCCGGACAAAGCGGATGAAAATGGATGGATAATCTGTGTCTTAGTGTTTCCTGTTTTACTTTGATAGTCTCCTGTCTGGTGTGCGTCAAGTTCAGCTGTGCTTCCCCTGTCTCATTAGCTAGATCATGTTCAGCTGTGTGTTCCTGTGATTCATTTCCTTATTTGGCCTTTTGTGTATTTAAGTCTGTGTCCCCCTCTTTCTCCAACTGTGTGTTCTGTTTGTACTTTGGTTTCTGTATTAATTATTCCAGCAATAAAGCTGTGTTTTTCAAGTTCAGTTTTTCCCTTTTTTCTTAGCGCGCGCGCACGCACGCACGCACGCACGCACGCACACACACACACACACACACACACACACACACACACACACTTAAAGTTATTTCAAAGTATTGAATGTCAATGTTGTGTCCTTTGTAATGGATGTGTGTGACACTGGATGGGACAAAAGCACCCCAAATTTATACTCTTACTGCTTGGTGCCAAATATGATTATCACCCTGATTTTAGACTGAGAACTGTCCCTTTCTAGAGACAATGACTGGCTTTATACCATATGCTAGATGTATACGACTGGGTGTTTTAAATGTGTTTTTACTAAAACACAAACAAATATTCAGAGTACCATCTTCTAATCACCCATCTAAAACACAGTAGTCAAGCAATGAATTTTTTTATTCATACTAAAACTCCAGTAACAAATATATCTCCTATACATTGTCTTGCATACTGCTAATACATTCATTAAGTCAATAAATATACCAAATGAGATAGTGTGCAAAACCCGATGGAAGCAACCTATCGTAACCCACAAGGGGAGTTAAGCAGACAACCTGGCAACAGGCAAAGGCTGTGAGGCTCCTGAACTCTCTGCCCCCCTCTCACGGACAATAACCATATCCAACTTCTTAATAGCACTGAACTGGTCTGCATTGGTGCATCATATCTTTATTCTCTTTCCCCCTTCTGCCCCCCCCTCTTTCTTAAATAGATAACCATCATATCTGACATCATATCTCACAGTACAATAATATTGAATGGGTTGCATTGTTGTACTTTGTCATGTTTCTCAGGTCTTTGTCTGAATTTCTTATGAACATTACTTGTCATGTTCTCATGTTGTTGCTAAGGATTGTCTTATTGCACTGGGCCCTGTGCTTCGTACGTCGCTTACTACATCCAAGATCAAATGAAACATCCAAGATCAAATCATCGCGCTAACCGTGAGCGCGCTAATCCGGTTCCCCGAACACACCTGCTGTTGACGATTAGTACAGCTGGATGAAGTAATGTGCGATCACTGGGTGCCGTAAAAGGGGATACGCATCGATAGCAGAAACAGTGATCGGCGCAACCCGCTGATTGGTTGGCGAAAATGGTGAAGGAGCGCGCC
This sequence comes from Mchenga conophoros, assembly GCF_057382185.1. Classification (NCBI taxonomy): domain Eukaryota; kingdom Metazoa; phylum Chordata; class Actinopteri; order Cichliformes; family Cichlidae; genus Mchenga; species Mchenga conophoros. Next base: position 14,346,350 of record NC_140539.1, read on the forward strand.
CAGTATTTCACCGCGGCAGAGCAAGAACTCTTGATAGAGGGATTTCAGGAGCACCAGAGTGAAATCACAACGCAAGGGAACACCGCGAAGGCTGCAAAGGCAAGGAGAGAGGGCTGGCAGAAAGTTGCTGACAAAGTAAACGCGTAAGTAATGCAACATATCACATGACACCATACCATATCATAATGTAACATATCAAACCATATCACATGATATCCCTGTACACATTAGAGCCACAACCGGACCCACCAGAACATGGGAACAAGTAAAAGTGAAATACAAGAACATACTACAGAGTGGTAATATCCAACACGTATATTGCTGTCAGTCCCATGAAAAGACACCCTGAAACAATCCCTGTGTGTGTGTATAACAGCAACCAAGAAGAGGGCAGAGCAACAAAAGACAGGTGGTGGTCCTGCACCCCCTCGTCACACCCCAGCAGAGGAGCTGGCTCTAAGGTTGAATGCCACCAGACCCATTGTTGAGGGCATCCCTGGGGGCAGCTCTTCCGTAGACCAGCAGAAGCCGGGGTGCAGTAGCAGCAGCACCTACATAACTGGTGAGTGGGCCCATGATGCCATTTGCACAATGTAAAATGTGTGGTTGTTGCCGTAATGAAAATGCTATTCGAACTGTGACATACATTGGCACTGTGAGTTTCCTCTGTGTGTAGTGTTACATGACACCCCATCACTCTTACCTGTTCCCATGGAAGGGGTGACTGGAGCATGCACAGTAAGTTGGGAGATATACATATATCTGTCCCCACCCAATTGTACAGACCAATAGGCTGTACCACATCCCCTTGTAACACCATTGTGCTACCATTGCACAGGACAGTGATGCAACCCTGTCAGATGGCGGTGGTCTGGAGGAAGACCCTGTGAGTACATGCATGCATTGGCCTGAATTGCCATCCACCTGTGTACTGCCATGTGTGTCTGACTGCAGTATGATTCGCAGGCCAAGAGGCCGGCAGAGAGGCCTGCTGATACAGAGGTGGGCTGTGTTGTGACTAATTATACTGCCCATGTGACATGCATCCCCTGTTAAATGTTGTCACTACATTCGACACAGGGTGGCATCCGTCTGCTCTACAAGAGAAGTCTCCAGCAGAAAATAGAGTACACTGAGCTGAAGAAACAAAAGCTCCTAGGTGAGATCGAACTACAAGCTCTGATGAGGCAAAAACTGCAACTGCAAATCGAGTTGCTCCAAGGGGAACTCCAGAGTGAGTAGGAACACACGTTCACTCGGTGCACTATTGCTGACCTTGCATGACACAGCATATATGCTCTGTCTTTCCAGGCAACTCTGATGACCGGCCTGTGTGTGATGGGACAGACAACGGTGCACAAATAAACGTCAATAGAAAATATGTCATGTCATTTCTTTATTATGCGAAATTGTGTTGCACAATCCTGTCCCATGCAGCTCTGCCACTAGGTTGGTCCAAGTGCACTGGCTGGAGGTCATCTTCAGGCTGCACCTCCACCACGGGGGTCCCCTCCCCTCTGATGGTGGCAATGTTGTGCAGTACGGCACATGCAACAATGATGTCACATGCCCTGTCAGGTGCAACCCTCAGGCGTCTCAGACACTGGAACCGTTCTTTCAGTTGCCCAAAGGTCATTTCAATGCGTGCCCTTGTCCTGGCCAGAGCTGCATTGTAGCGGGTTCGTGGCCCAGGGTCGGGGTCAGGGAATGGTGTCATAAAGTACTGCCTGCATGCATAACCTCTGTCCCCGAGGAGGATCCCATCGTAGGCCCCTGTGTAGTGGGGAACTGCTGTTATGTCAGGCCCGAAAGGTGTATGTAGTATCAATATAAGCCTCCCTTACTTACCACGCTCAAATGATGTGCATAACCCTGACTCTCTGAAGATCCGTGCGTCATGCACTGATCCGGGCCATTCAGCTTCCACATTTGTGATGTGGCACATGGAGTCACACACCATCTGGGGGACTGTATCATGTGTGAACACACGTCTCCCATTATATATTGCCATCTGGAATGTCAGTATTACTCACCTGCACATTTATACTGTGGCCCCCCTTTCGGTTGACAAAGTCCCCTTCATTGGGGCCTGGGGGGGCCTGGATCGCAATGTGTGTGCAGTCTATGGCACCAATCACATTCGGGAAGCCTGCGGACGCTCGAGCTACAGTTACCGCCATAGGTCATGATTGCATCACATACACTATACAATTTACTGTACCTGCAATGGCAAAAAAGCCCTGTTTGACGACCTGTGTTCTTACGTGGCTTGGAAAAACCACAAACACACCCAGGTAATGCTTGAGTGCCAGGTACACTTTGCGAATGGCCCGGCAGACGGCACTTTTGCCAACGTTCTCTGCGTCTCCACACGCGTACAGGAACGTGCCACTCGCAAAGAAACGCAAGGCAATGCACACAGTCTGTGCAGTTGTTAATGCCCGACTACGGTGAGTGGTACTCTTAACATGGGGATCCAGCAGGGTGGTTAGGTAGATGATACCCTCACGGGAAAATCGGTATCTCTCCATGAGCACACTGTCGCGCTGTGCTAAAGGATCCTGTCTATCCCGCAATATACGTTGGATTCTGAACACTCTCCTTATCACTCTTGCACCTTCCGCAATGGGTGGCTCGCGTACAAACGGACAGGACATGGCTGCGACAGACTTCCCACTTCCACCTTCGCTTTTATAGCCGTGGGCTGTCATCATGATTACACGACGTAATGTGCTATTCCCACTCTGGCATGTGTGTTGCATCTGGCGTGGTCACCTACATGACATGGCGTGATTACTGGTACATTTCCCTTTTTTTGGGGACTGACCTGTATGTATCTGTGTGACATCAATAAAAGGATCAAGTGCTGCATTATCTTTGGTTACAGTGATGTTATTTATTTATGGTGAAACAGTGGTGGAATATCGCTGTTGCTTTCGTATGAATGACGCGGGCATACCTGCGTGGCCGCGATCTAATCCTGTTTACATAAAGTAAACCTGCTCCCCAGCAGGCTAGAATCATATCAGACAAAACACAACACTCCCAAAAGTCCAGCAAGCTGTCGCCTCCATTAACAGCTATTTTCCCAGTTTCAACTTTTGATATAATTTCTATGTTTTATTATAATACAATATAGGTTTGAGATTTTCAAATTAATGTTTACATTTTACACAATGTTCAAATTAAAAAAAAAATAAATAATAGATGTTAGACAAGTGTTGCGTGAGCTTTCCCCTCTAGACTTCTGTACTTCTCCAGGTATTTTGGAAGTCGGTGAAGCTTGATACCCCATTACACAGAGGGACTCAACAGATTTTATGTTTTTATATCAAATGTTTATTCTGTCCACCTGGTCAACCAAAAACATTTCTTACTGGATTTGAATCAGTTATTAAAATGTTGCTCATGGTTATTTCTATGTATGTATCAGGGGTCCCCCCCCCCCATAGACAGCCACAATTTTGTCACACAGGGCCTGGCAAAACACTTATAAGTTTTCTTGCTAACAATTATTTTAAAGTAATGAGAAACTAAGAGTCCCAACAACAACTTTACTAAGTAAGGAGTTTAATCTGCCCCTGCTGCTTTCACAACATTTCTATCCTTTACTCATCTCCTGTTAATACAGGAAAGTGGGGAGACAAAAAAGGAGAAAGCAAACTGTAGAGTGGATAAAGACTGAGCAAAGAGTAAGTCTTTCATAAATCAAATCTGTTATGTGTAAGACTTAGGAAAGCCCAGACAGAAAGAAAAAAAAAAAAAAAAAAAAAAAAAAAGACCTGAGGAGAAAAAGAAATGCCTTAAAGGAGAGAAAGTTATTATTAGAGGTGGTGAGGACTCCTCCTAAAACTTCCTTACATGGAGTTCTTTCAAGAGAAAATTAAATATAGATAACTTTCCTCCTGCAAGCTTCAGTGTTTTGGATGTTAAATGCTCATGTTGGCACTGTCATATCCATTAATCAACAGCAGTTGCATATCTGAATGTGTACAAATATGACCCACAATTTACTTAATTCATAATAGGATCTCAGACTGTACTAAGATAAAGATCCTTAATAGAAAGTTGTCATTAAGTATTAAGTACTGCTGCAACACTTGAATGTGTGACAACAAAAAGATTTGACTCACAAATATACTAACCCTCTTCCCGCTCCTCCACAACCACCCACACATGCAGGGCCTTGGAGTGGGGGTATGTCACCAGGGTGCAGAGGAGGCCTGCCTCTGCCTCAATTTTATCCCACAACTTAGACATTCACATTATTCACACTCTCATTACACATACATATAGGATCTTGGGGGTGGGCACAATCACGGAGTCCAAATCACCATCAGGGTGTATACCTCACCCCTGACGTCGTTGCCCACCTCTCAATTTTAAATACACTTAGTCATTGAGGGTTAGCAGGAGGGACTATGCGCTTACCTGCTGCTCCTTGGCAGGTAGCTCCATGCCCTCCTGGGTTTTAATTGCACCTTAGAACACATATGCATCAACACTACAATGAGCGGGTGGAGGGAGGTTTGGAGTCTTCTCCCACCCCCATTCTCTGCGGCCTGCTGGAGCGGGAGGGCTAGTAGGAGGAGTTGGCCGTCCGACTGCGGTCTGGGGTGTGGGGCCTCCCTGCTGCTGCGGAGTCGGGGTGGTCTGCCTCTCCCCACCGCAGGGAAAAGGGTAACACCACCTGGGTCTGGGTGCAATTCCCCCCTCCAGGGGCAAGGGTACCTAGACCCGGTTTGTAGAGTACGCTTGGGGAGTGTGATTGTGTGTACAGCGTCTCTTTATGTCTGTCTCTACGTTGGTTGAGTGTGGAGTGAGTGCATATGAGAGCATGAGGGTGGGAATGGATGTTTGTGTCTGTGTGTGCCTGTGTCTATATGTCAGGTTGGGTATCAGACGCCACCTCTCTGGGGACACCTCAGGCCCTCCAAGGTTTGGAGGCCTATCTCCACCCACCACCACTTCCCCTGCCGGTGGCGGACTCCCTCAGGTGTCGGTGTGTTGGTGGTTCTTTGTGTCTGGGGGTGGGCGTCCGGGTACACACCGGCTCACTCCTTGGCGGCCGCTTGTCGGGGCCTGGGGCCTGGGGCTCGCTCGGGCCCCTTTGGAGGTGGAGTGCCCCCGGCCTCTCGGCCTAGGTCACTCAGGCGCAGCTGGGGGCCGGCAGAGCTCACGGGCGCGTCACTGCAACTCCCCCTGACTTCTGCTCCGCGGCTGCTGGGCGAGCCCTCATCTGGGACTCTCCTCAGCTCTTACTGGAACAGTGGCGCGGCTGCCCCTCTGTTGGTCTTCCATGGTCTCTTGTGTTCTGGGGGCCTCTGGATGTCTGGAGTTTTGATCTCCTCCATACCCGCTTCACACCCTGGAGGACGGGGCTGTGGCCCCCCCACACTCCCTAGCAGATCATTACATGGAGAAACCTTTGGAATGCAAGCATGCTGATCCACACAGGTATGCACACATGGGTATTCACAGACGCGGACTAAAGCTTTCTTGGCTGCTGCCTCAAAGCACACTGTGCGCTGTCTATCTTGCGTGCTGCACAATATCGTTTATTACTTAGTAAATACTGATATCTATGACTAGCTAGTTTATTGTGATGGTGCTTTGTTTTCTCTATTATTATGTTGCTCTTTGTTGTTTGCTGTCTCCTCTGTTTGTTTTTGTTTGTTTGTTTGTTTGTTTGTTTTTTTTTCCTCCATACAGGTGACCCAGGAGTTTTTTTTTTTTTGTCTCTCTTCCCCCCCCTTCTCACCGTCTCTTCTCCCCTTTGGTTTTCTTTCTCTCCCCCTCTCATTCATTCCCCCTGTCCTATTTATTAAAAAAAAAAAAAAAAAAAATGACAAAGGATGAACTGAAGCTCTGCCATCACGTAATGTCGCATACTGCTGTTTCTGATGTCATTTAGAAAAAAAAAAAAAATATATATATATATATATATATACTAACAATCTGTAATGCAATTTAAGAATTTAGCCAGGTTAACATGCATTGATGTGATTAACTTAGTAAGCCTTAATAACACTCATTGTCAAGTGTTCTGTCTGTGAGGTGCCCACACTTGAAAAAGAACAGACTTCGAATTTCACTCAATTAATTTTGACCAGCTAGTTCGATAGCTGATAGGTAGGTGAAAAACCTTTCAACACAAAAATAAAGATTTCATTAATCATTCAGATAAATTAAAAATGCATTATACAGAATACAAATGAAATAAAAAAAAAAAAACATACACTTCAGGAAAGCCATTTAACATAGCTAAAGCTAAATACTTTTGTCTAAACTATCATTTAACCCAGTTTAAGTTAGTTTTACATTCATTGGTTTTTAATCACAGAGCTGAGTAATTTCAAACAACGAAGATGAAATAAACTGTGGTTCTTAAATACACAAAATGTGTCTACCTTGCATTTTACACTTTTTATAAACAATTACATTTTTAAAGTATACATTTTAAAGGTTTGCAAACATTTTAATAGAGACTTTAACCAAGGATTTTCTTTTACAAAGATTTTCCTTAAATTAAACCAAACATATTTACACTAGTTTTAAGATTTACCAAGGATTTGGGGTAACTATTTTTAGTATTAATTAACATAAATGTGGGAAACACTATCTACATAAACAATTTATTCAAAGTTAAACATTCATTTTAATAACAATATTTTTTTAAAACTTAAATGCAGTAACTATTTCCCAAAGCATAAATACATTTCCACAATTGAGCTTCCATAGTTCCCAAACATATAAGCAGCAAATATGAGTCCAAGAGCTTACCGAGCTCAAAGTCTTCCTCACAGTGGCAAGTGGATTGTGCTTTGTTTGCTGTCCTCTCAGTATGTCGCACCCAGGTCAAATGGCTGCTGCATGCATTTTAAGGTCTACTAGGCACGCCAGCCCTTGATAGCTTTAATTCAGCTCACCTGGCGGAGCAGCGCGCACCAGGCCGTGCTTAGTTGTAGAATGCACAAGGTCTAATTAGCGTCCACGTGCAAGCAACAGCATAGAGCAGGTAGTGGGCAAGAGGAGGAAGAGAAGAGTAACAGCCACACCTACGAGGTCAGCGCGACACTCATAAAATACAACTTGAATTTTTAAAGGATTGAAACTAATAAGTATAGAATTTACTATACTTAGTTTAAACAAATCTATCTGGGCATGCAAGATAGATTTGTGAAAAATCATAAACTGAGCCTGCCAGTAGTTTAGTTTCCTTCTAAAGGTACCTTAGGGCTGTAGGTGCAGTTGTCCCCTTCTATTTCTTTGTTGTTAGTTTAATGTCAGTGATATAAGCTGTGCTAGCTAGTACTGAACATGTTCCTTTTAGTTTCTCAAAACTAATTTTTCTGAGGTTTCTGATGCTCTGAGGGCTGTACTATGAAGCAAGATCAACATATACAGGGTATCTTCACATTATCTGAATTCACGTACTCTAACGTGATCGATTGAGTTTACAAAGTAGGTAAAATTATGCCTTGGGAAAAATATGAAAAGATTAAACACACAATATAGACTGCTCCAGAGCAGTGTAAGCTACCATGGCAATGTACCCCAGTCAGTGGTTAACAACCTCTGTAGGGTTAATCCTCCACTTTCCTAGATAAGATGCATGTCTTTGGCTTCACTTTAGGCTGTTTTACTTGTTATGAGTCTCCCAGATATTGTCCAAATATTGTACTGATCGTGTCAGCTGGTATTAGAGAATTTTTTGAGCACTGTAGAAATGTTACTAAGTGTGGCTGCCATTTGGTTAAAGATTTTGCAGTGAATTCTCTCACCAGTGTTTTATGCAAGCATCTATTTATTTGTTTTGTGTATCTTGGCATTTTGGTTTACACTTTAAAACCTATTGCATGCATTTTATTTATTGTGTGTGTGCATGCTGGTCATCTTAGGCAGCTATGGCCAATCAGTTGTCACATTTCTATTCTGGACAATTCACCTTTTTTTTTCCCCAATTATTTTACTAAAACCCCTATCAGCAGAAGATCCAGGGAACACTTCACCCTTCCCAGGCTAGGGTTACCGGAGGCCTGCCCAGGAGCCAGGCCCGAAGAGAGTGCCCGAGGACAAGAAGAGATATAGTCGGGCTCACCTCAAGAAGCTGTGAGCCAGGAGGGAGGGGGTGAGCGAGTCCTAAGTGATTCGCTTACGCTTACGATTCAGCACAGGAGGGAGGGGGTTAGTGAGTCCTGAGTGATTCGTTCGCTCTATGATTCAGCACAGGAGGAAGGGGGTGAGCGAGTCCTGAGTGATCCGCTTACGCTTACGATTCAGCACAGGAAGGGAGGGGGTGAGTAGCTCAAATGTGCTACTCAATCAGAGAGAGGCCTGCTCAAAATGAGACCCTTGAGCGAAAGTTGTATCACATCGCGGAACGGATCACTGCAGTTGTGAGGTCTCAGAATCAAAAGAATGACAACACCACGGAATAGAAGTTTGATACCATCATGGGGAGGCTCGCGGCTCTCCAATGGGAGATTGAGAGACCAGCGTCAGAGTGTTAAAGAGCAGCTTGAAATTCTCCTGGGCTGCTCGCATAAAAGAAAAATCAACAAAATCAACATCGTAATGCAGACACCACCACGGCGCCAGCTGCAGGCCCAAGGCTGGAGCAGAACAAACACTCCCTGATAACGACTGTATGATAACTATTCTTCCCATCCCATGCAAGGCCACCTGGATGGGCTGGAGGACTGTTTACTTAGCCTGATAGGGCAAAGGACACTGTCTCAGCTGAACTATGGACATGCACACACATACACTTACACTGATAAGCACTCACTCATCCCCCCTCCCTTTCCAATGCCTTCGATGCTTGTTGCCCCCTGGTAACACGAGGCGGGTCTGGGCCCGCGCTGGAGACGGCGCCGTTGCAGGATAGCTGCTGTGTTGCCTGGGATTACTCCTCATCCCCTACCCAACCCTGTGGCTTGTCATGTCTTTCACAATGTTGTGCTGTGGACATTCATGTGCTTTTTTGTGCAGAGGAGTTTTTTTGTTTCCTGTTCTCATGCTGTCCTACCATGGAAGCACAGCATGAGTGGAGGTCTCTTTTTTTCCTCTTGTACCTTCCCGTTGTTGTGTACATTTCAGTGTTTTCCTGTAACGCTACCGATCTCCGACTTGTAACCCCATGTGATGTATGTAAGGTCGGGGGGGGGGGGTCCCATTTCACTGCAGGGCAACCTGCTTGTGACAAATAAAGCTTTGATTGATTGATTGATTGATTGATTAAAGAGCTCCAGTGTTGCTCTGTTCAGAGAGGAGAACTTTACACAAGCACAACAATTTCTCCAGAACTCCACCAGTCAGGCTTTTATGATTAATACAATTCTCTGGTCTGATGAAACCTAGATTGGACATTTTGGCCTGAATACAAAGTGTCATGTCTGGAGGAAACCACACACTGCTCATCATCTGGCCAATACCATCCCCACACTGAAGCATGGTGGTGGCTGCATCATGTTCTTCACCACCAGGAACTGGGAGACTGAAAATCTCTGGAAAGACCTAAAAATGACTGTGCGCTGACACTCCCCATCCAACCTGCTGGAGCTTAAAAGAATTGGTGTAGTGTTAATGTGAGTTAGCACTATAAATCTAAATAAACTGTCGGGACCTTGCCATAGTATGGGCCACATTAGTTAAGTAAGTTCTCTCTTAGCAATAATCAATGCTGCAAAGAAGTCAAATATCTCCATGTTTTGGAGTAACTGTCTGATTGGTATCAACTTCTTAAGTTCCAGCCATGAATTTTACAATGAGAGGAATACGATAATCACAAGCATCATATATTTATTCAGGTATGCTAGAATACATAGAATTTGAACTACTACCGACACATGCAGTTTCATGGAAAATGACAGAAATAATGCATCATGAAAGGCGAAGAAGGAGGTAATGAGGGAAGAGAAAAGGAGCAGAGTGAAAAGGCAAACAGTGACATGTCAGAGTTTAAGTTTGTGGGACAATAGTGTAAAATCTAAACTTTATTTTACTCTGCACTGTATTTTTCACCCTTCTCATACAGATACTATCACGGTTCTGGGTCATGTTGACCCAGCTTTCTGTTTTTCATGCTTTGGTGTTTTTCTAGATTATGATTTATGATTTGATTTATTAGTGATACTGTTTTGATTATGATGATTATTTAGTAGACTTTGGTCAGTGTCAAGTCTGTCTCTCTTTGTCTAGTCCGTGTCTTAGTAAAGTGTCTTTTGTTTCCTGTTTTACTTTGAAGGTTCTTGTTCCTGTCTGATGTCAGTGTTCCAGCTTTGCTCTCCCTGTCTCATTAGGTCTTATTTCTCCCAGCTGTGTCCCCCTTCTGTCTCTAATTCCTTGATGACTCCCTCAGTGTATTTAAGCCCAGTGTGTCTTTGTGTCAGCGTCGCGTTGTTAACGTCTGTTCGCCCTCACTTGCTGTGTGTTGATTTCCAGTCCTCCTGCATCTCAGTTTGGAGTTTTGTTTGCTTTCGTGAGTTTTATTTTATCTTGATGTTTTGTTCCAGCAATAAAGCTACATTTTCAGTTGAAACCTCGTTTCCTGAGAATCCTGCATTTTGTGTCCACCACTCCTGCCTGCCTGCCACACAGCTGACCATGACAGATACATTCTTTCTCTTTATATCACATCTTTATATTTCTGAAACAGTTTGTATGTTTATTAGCACCTTTGTCAGTCATTGGATAATACAATCTGTCTCACCTCTCTCTTTTGAGCCCATTTTAATGTTTTAGGTTTATTTGTCTTTCACTTTGTGCATACTTTATGATCATGGTCGCTAAGCGCAGCTGACATAATTCAAACCTGAAATATTGTTCCAGTTGCTCTCCATCCTACAGTTTTTTTTTCTCTAGAGACAATGTATAGCTCATTACCTTTTTTTTCTACCATTCCCCTTCCATCTCTGGACTTTTCTCTCCTTCTTTCCCCCTGCTGATTGCTCCTGCCTCTCTTTTTTACTCTTGTTTACTCAGAAGCGGCCAAAGCGGGTTGGAGTTGAGGTTGTCAGATGTTGATTTGTCTCACTGGTACTGATTGTAATCAGTCAGGGTGTGCTGCCCATTAGACTTGGATCTTTATGGAGACAGTATCTGTTGCCAGTGCTCACACTGAAAAACTATCACAACAATATACTACATCAACGCTAACCACTTAGATTTGTCATAATATCCCTGGAGGTGTGTTCATATTTTGACTACAGGAACCAGGGTTAAATTTATGGTTGTAATAGAACACTGCAAATTCGGCTTTATGGTGTCTACAGTTTTATTGTGGTGTGGATATGAATGTAGCCGTCTCTACAGAGTGGTACACAATAAACCTGATAAATACACTTTTTATTCCCTCAGTCTGTCCACCCCCCCCCCCCCCCACACACACACACACACACACACAATTTTCTATCCAGTCCCCTGTGTCTGGCCCCACACAGAGTAAAGCTGTAGATTACAGTAGAGGTGAACACAGGCCACCCGTGCTTAACAACGATATGTTGCCCATTCAAGGTCGTGCTTGACAAACACACACACACACACACACACACACACACACACACACACACACAGAAATACCACATTCTAAGAATTTGAAAAAGGCCTATTCACCACTACATATGCTGCGCCAGAGTTCCAAAGGTCAACAAGAGGAGGCAAAAGGTTTTGAAAGTGAAGTAAATGCAATAGATCTTTCTCTAGATTTTTCATTTCTTTCTTTTTTCTTCCTTTTTCTTTTGTTTGTTTGTTTGTTTGTTTTTTTGCTTTTACAACTTTATGTTGATGTCCATTTCTGTAGCATAAAATTCAACTTTAGCTGATTAAAGACTGCTGAATTCCTTCCGAGAAAATGGAAGGAAATACTTTCCATCAAATCACTGAACCTAGCTCTTGCCATAATTGGCTCTACACTGACTCTATCACTCTGTCCAAATCTGTAATATGCCCACATAGGTTTCTTATATTGCCATTAAAATTGGGTAAAAACAGAAACATATCTCTGTGAAGGTAAATACTATTGATTTATTAAAGCTTATCTACCATTTTACCATGGCACCTTAAGTCTAAAACTAAACCTGGTAATACAGGTGGCTTTAGTGGAATGGTGCATGAACACATGATGGTTTTTGCATTCATGACAAGTTGGGTATATATCGTGTTCTGTTACTTTTTTACTTCTTTTTAGTTTTATACTGCGGTGAATTGTAACACTTCAGCAAGTCGGTGTCAGGGTCAATTCAGACTCACGAAAGCGAAGGCTAAGAATTATTTTTGCAAGGGAAAAAGAAGCAAGAAAGACAAGTGAGTGTATGTCTGTGTTTCTCTGTCAGCTCATGTTAAAGAGTAACGCAATTTCTATTCTCCGTATGTCCTGTACATGTGGCAGAATCGACAAATAAAGTTGACTTTGACTTGACTTTGACTTAAACAGAATGACAGCATCAGGGCGACAGGGGTTATGCCTGTCTCCAGTAAATTACTCTCTTCTTAGTAGGGGTCCTCTCTCTCTTGCTCTCTCTTTCTGTGTGTATGTGTGCCTGAAATGACCACACACAGTTATAGCCCTCAAGGTTAATTGACCGCAAGCAGAGCACTTGTTCTTCCAAATAGACATTCAGGGTTAGGGTCTGCCTCCAACTCTCTCCCCTGACCTACAAGATATCATTATCAGCTCTCTTGTATACTTCTTCCTTTTCTGGCTTCTCTAAACACAAAGACCCACAGAGACAGACACTGCCCCAGAGAACCATAATGCTCCCTTATTAACACACCACTGTTTCTATCTATAGCAGATTGTAAATTCAGTTATTTCCAATATATCCTGGGGAAAAGAGACTCATTTGAATGAGTGGTATGTTTTACACTAGAGTGGTGTGAGAGAGTTTATGAAACAAACATGTCCATAACAAGTGGGAATCCCTGTAGCCTCAGTCCTATACATTGCTTTGACAGTGTAAATGTTACAGAAAACAGCTTAGAAAGAACTTCAAAGATCATATTGCGTCTCCGCTCACTTTCAAATAAACCTTTCTTTAAGGACCTAAAAAGTTATACCTTCCTTTATAGCTTACAATAAAACTGTGTTTATGCCTGTGTGTACTTGGTGTGATATGAAAGTAAAGATATGTTATTAATTCCACTGCGGATAAATGAAAGTGATGCTTATTAGTCTACCCTTGTGCTTTACAGCATAATAAAGAGTGCATGACTGTGTAAATAGTGGCAATAACCTAAAGTCTGATCAAAGATGATGTTGGTATAACAAAATCTTTTCTACCTTTGAACTTTGATCCTTTGTTATCTCAAAATTGCATCACCACATGGTTATTTGTGCAGAATTGTAATGTCCCTGTTTAGTGTTTATACATCTCTTCTACTTAGTTCTCTCTCTTGCAGTAGCATGTTGTCCCTCAAGTCAGGGGCTAGATCCTGAACACATTGTTGATGTGGGTCCATAGGAGGTGTTGAAGGCTGGACTGAGACTGAGGTCCTCCCCATTTCAATCTGTCCAGTGTCAAAGAAAAAAATAAATGAATTCAAGCTAAGCTTGTCAACTTAGAAAGTTAAACATTTAGAATTTTACCACTAGGAGGCAGACCTTAAATGGCCAACCAAGTATAAATGTCACTGGTAACCTGGGGTGAGATCTATAGTATGAGTCGTGACATTTCACTTTGGCACATGATGAATAACTGGAAAACAAGTTATAACTTTCATTTGTCTTTGTGACAACATGTGATTAACGACTTATCCAGCAGGCCAACAGAAAAACAGACAGGAAACAAAGTGGAGTTAATGCTTAACTTCCATTATTGCCACTGCCTTTTCAGATTTCTTTTGTAGTTTGCCAGTGACAGACTGGCAACTGATTCTGACTCAGTAATGATGACATTTATAGGTTATTTACCTGAATCTATGATATAAACTGTCAGTGGTCCAGTTGTATTGCGGATAGTGTATGTTTGCATGTATGCTTATGTACTGAAGTACTTTTTTGAGTATGAGCCAGGATGCACCACTTGATGTGCCTCCCACCGTTTTACTCAGTTAGCATCGCTGGCTAATCATGGCAAATGGGAGTTAGCAGGGAGGTTAGATTGGCATAAGTTGGCATTAACTGGTGCATTAGCAAGTGTTGGGCAATTACTTTAATGATGTAAATTGGACTGAGATTTCTCTCCGCACAGGAAGTGAATGAGAGAAATGCAACAATGATTATGATTAGGCAGCTAATTATAGTACCTGCTTATTGCTGCACATATGCAGAGACAGACTGTTCATTTAGACAACAGGCAGGGATGCTTGGTGTGATGACTGATTGCAATATTTTTTGGGTGTGAGTGTGTATGCACTGCCATCATTTTGACAGCTCTTTGAGTGATTGTACTGATTGAGAGATAAAGTCACTTTTCGTTTACATTTTTTTTATCTAGCATGATAAAAAAATGTGATATTCACTAGTAGTGGATATCGTGATATCCACTACTAAAATCCACTGCATTTTAGTAGTGGATACAGTATTGAAACAGGTTTGGTGGTTTGGTTGGTCCGATTCTAAAACAAGCATATTAGGCGACGGGGTGAGTAGACTGCTGGCAAATGTAAAGGGTATATATAGGTTATTAATCTGACAGACCTGTCCAGCTTTTATCCTTCTTTTTGCTGAGTCTGTGCTCTGCATTGCATATGGCTGAATTAATAATATTGTTGTTTATTAGGAAAATATGGAGCACACCAAATTAAGGGTTTATGCAATGAAGATTAATATAGTTAGGCATACAACACACTGTTACACATTTCTTTTATAAAGAAAACCATCTTGCATTAACATCCTGCAACCAACAAGATACAGTTGTGAGATTGTGGAAAAGAAAACAGAGAGTTGAAGTCCACACAGTCAATTGCGATCTGATATACAGGTTTTGCATGAATGAAATTCTTGACAAGAAAACTTGCCTTTTGATATAAAATAACAAGGATGAAATGTAAAACTACTGCCTTTTGTGTGGAGATAGTGCTGTCAGCAATTGTTGTATTTATTTATTTTGGTTGTGATAATAGCCATAACCTTTTTGGGAAGTAGGGGACAAATGGCGTGTGACTGTCTTGTTGCTCTGCATGTTTCTATGTTTAGCACAGACTGCCTCTAGGCTTCAGCAGGCTGCTGCTGTACGCCTGCTGATCTGCCCAAAGTGACAGAACAATAAAGGGAAACAGCAACACATTTACAGATAGACAAAGAACCATGACTACAGGTTGTACTGCAAAAACTCGAAGATAAACAGGCTCACACACAAAGAGACACAGACGACCTATATGTCATTTGTTTTTTTGTATGTTAAGGTGTATTCATATGTCTTTGGCTTCCTCCAAAACAGATTAAACAGACGGTGTCTGACCTTTTTTTGTCCGGACTGGGCTTCACTGACAGCCCCCCACCCCCCAAACCTAGTGTTAGACCACCATCCTGTTACCAAACTGCTGGGGGATCCGGCTAAAGTGCTACTGCAGGGTAATTGGACCATCTGACTGCCAGTTGAGACTTCTAGGAAGCCTGACACAGTTCTCCCTTTCACTGAGACAAGGGGGTATTTGTGAGAAATTCACCATTTGCTACATGTGTCCATTCTATAGAATCAATGTCTTACAGTTTACTGTTTAAAAACTCAATTTGTCCTTTCCTACAGACTTTAATTATAAAGACAGAGAAAGAAATGGTGAAGCGCCAACTGTTATATACTGATATGATACTAAAGTGGTTTGGACTTTTTACTGTAAAGTGAATGCACATCAGACACTGTACAGTCTCTGATCAGCATTTATTGTCAACAAGTGACCTGATGACCTCATGGAAAATAACTTGGCCTTCTGTAACCAAGTCTTTATTCTCTCGCTTCTCCAAGTTAGACACATGCTGAACATGGGATAATTGCTCATTTTGAAATGTGCCAGATTAGCTGACCCCATAAAACAATACTGCCACAGAGCTCCCAGAAAAGAATTAGAATCTCCAAATGAGTTTTTATTTTGGGTTACATCCATTAGTAATAAAGAGAGTTGAATCCCATTGTGACAGTGCCTAGGTCATGATAAGGTCAGGGCTGATGAAATGTCAAAGGTCAGAAGGAAGTGAAGTTACAGGCGGAATTGAAACATCATTACTCAATATGAGAAGAAATCAATTATTCACTGCATTAAAAGAGAAGTAGACTCAGATGGGTGGGGGTCGGGGGTGGAGTGAGGTCAAACACACTCAAAAGCCTGCACTTGTGAATTTGATAACACAGGCTACAACCTTTATAAGTATAAGACTGTCACGGTCTGGCTGACAGACCGTGGGGATATGGGGGAATGAGGACCCAAAACGCATGGTTCTGCGATGCAAACAATGCACTTTATTTACAGTGAAGGTAACAGATGCATAATAAATCCCCTTTGCTCCATAGACTCCCATTTGTGTGTTCCCCTCCGACGTCCGTGCTCGTGCTCCCGGCACGTTTCTGCACACCCTGTGCGTGCTGCCCTTCTGGTCCCTCGTTCCACCTGCAGGACAATACAGAAGCAGCCGTTAAACACTGAACCCGCGCACACACACACACACGATCCGCACTTCCTAATACTACAGACTGACTTGGCGTCTTAGCTTAATGATCCCGCGCCAGTGGGAGCTCCAACACTCTCCTAAGTAGCTCCCCCGACGAGCCCTGATCACCAACAGGTGTGTGGCAGGAACTTCAGGTGTGGCCAGTCCTCCTGCAGGGCCACACCCATCTGGCCTGCATGTGGCTGTTCTCCATCCTCCAGCCACACATGTACACACCCTGCCTCTACATATGTGTAGAGGCAGGTCTACACATATCTGTGTTTCAGACAGAGGGATAAGGCTCCCATTAGAAAGAGGAAACAACCCTCCCTTCCCCCCCTTCCTTCCCTCCCCTCCCTTCCTTCCCTCCCCCTCTTCCCGCTCCACCACAATCACCCACACATGCAGGGCCTTGGGGTAAAGGTGTGTCACCAGGGTGCAGGGGAGGCATCCCCCCCCTCTGTCCCCTTCTGGCTGCCTGTGCCTCAATTTTATCCCACAACTTAGACATTCACATTACTCACACTCTCATTACACATACATATAGAATCTTGGGGGTGGGCACGCTACACGAAATCCAAAAGACGATCAGGGTGTACGACCTCACCCCTGGCGTTGTTGCCCACCTCTCAATTTTAAATACATGTAGACATCGAGGGCAATCAGGAGGGGCTCTGCGCTTACCTGCTGCTCTCTGGCAGGTAGATCCATGCCCTCCTGGGTTTTAAATGTACCTTAGAACACACATGCATCAACACTACATATGAGCGGGTGGAAGGAGGTTTGGAGTCTTCACACACCCCCGTTCTCTGCGGCCTGTCGGAGCAGGGGAACTAGGAGGAGGAGATGGCCGCCTGATCGGGGTCTGGAAAGTGGGGCCTCCCTGCTGCTGCCGAGCCGGGGGAGTCTGCTTCTCTCCACCCCGGGGAAAAGGGTAACACTACCTGGGTCTGGGTGCAGTAATTTTGTTGGTTTTTGTTTTTTGCCCTTTATCCCCGTCCCTCTTCCCCGCTGTTTTTCTTTCCCTTTCTTTCTCCCCTTTCTTTTCCCCAGTCAAGTCTGTCCCGTATTTAACAAATGAAAATAAAATAAAATAAACAATAAAAGGTGAATCAAATAGACCATTACGGCAAGGCTGGGATGGTCCATTAGGTAAAGACATGTCACATTAAGAGGCTCTAATGCCTGTGCCTCAATCTCGCGTCTCCTGTCACCTCTACCTGCGGCCCGCATAATGACATGAAGAAAATATATTTTAAAGAATATTATTCAAAAAATTATTTAATTTAATAGGCAATAGGCAGAGTGTTACAGGCATAGCCCTAAAGAATGTAGACTCATGGGCAGTGTAGTCTGTGCTGCAGGGAGAATGGACTGCCATATTCGTTATGTCTCTGTCTCTCTCTCTGTCTCTCAAGAACAAAGTTGACCCAGACAACAAAGTAAAGCTAGTTTTCAGCTACAAGCCCGACACGGAACCAGACGTATTAGCCAGAGGTCCCTTTACTATGGTTTGGAGACCTGTGTTTTTTTACGCGCAGAACAGTTTTCTTTATGAGATCGCTGCATAAAGTGCAGCCTTACCTAATGTCCACCCTACTCTTACTCATTTTATATTAAGATTTAAAAATCTCATTGGTATTGGTATGGCGAGTAACCTTCAGTAATAGTAATAAATCACACAGCAATAGTACATTCATGTAGTTGTAAAAAGCATGATAATATATTAAGTAATCCAAAGTATTCAGAATACGTTACTCTCAATGAGTAATGTAACGGTATACGTTACAAAATACATTTGGGGGCATGTATTCTGTAATCTGTAATGGAATACATTTTAAAAGTAACCTTCCCAACACTGCTAGTGACATTACAAAAATCTTAACATCATACAACGCCACCACTTGTAGCCAAACACATTTGCTTAGTTGTTGATTTCCAAATATGTGTTGCTCTGAAGCTGACATGGACATGACATGTTTAATGCCATAGCTATTGACTGAAAAATATCTGCCAGTAATGGGCTGCTGACTAACACAGAGGACAGGGTTGTCTCATGATACAAAACAGTGGGTAACGTCTTGTCCTTTGCAGGGAGCAAGTCCCTTATTCCCCAACCACTTAACAGAACTGGGCATCAGGCAGTCAGAACATCATTGTGTTGAACAGTGTCTTGGTGCTAGACAGTCTTGCAATCTACTGTAGTTTTTAAATGCAATATATGACTCGTCACACAGAAATGTCTACGTCATAGGCACCACACTCTCCCACAGTTTTAGACAGTGAACACTTTCTTAAAGCCTTTATTTGCAACTATGTTACTAATACTTACTAAAAAAAATGGGAGGGTTAAGTAACGTTAAAGTAAGTGTACCCTGCAAACTAGTGAAAACACTTTCAAATTAGAAAAACATGAACACAAACAAAAACATGGCTCACGTCTTTATTAGTTTTCATGGGTTTGAGATAGATATCGGACAAACGAATGATTCTCACATCTGGCTCCTCCATCATTGTCTACTTACCTGTGTGTGCAGAGTTTGCGATGGAAATCCTCTGGGGGACCGGTCTTGGCTTGTCCTAAATTTTGTTGGCATAAGATGCTTAAAACAGCTGTGGCACAAATTGTGACCCATTTCAGCAAGACAAGGAAATCAAACTAATTGTTTCTTCATGTAAATCTTGAATGGTTGGACTACAAAAAGAGAATAATTCAAAATTTCCTTCAACAGAAATAACAGCCAGAAAGCCTAACTGTGTCAAAGCCAAACAAACTTTCAAAGCCATATAGAAAATATATCATGGCTATCTTTCAGACATTTTCAATGTGTGTTCATCCATTAGTCTCTGAACACAATATAGAACATAATCAAATTAGCCAAAAGATTACAGTGGTGCTATAAAAACAATGTGAAGAGGCTTGCTGTCTTCCTGTAGTGTATCTTTTTTCCCCCAAAGTAGTGCAGTTATTTTGAGCTCCAGTATAACAAAACAAAAATAACAACAAAAAAAATATATGGATCATGGATGCATAAATACATGTAAATGCATGTTAAAGCCAAATTATTGCCATGGTATTATGTATTGTCAGAATCAGCCCACAATACCAGAAATCCTTAGACCCTGCTGACCTGATCCAGTGTCTTGTAGTGATGGGATTTCCGTCTCTTTTTAGAGAACCGGCTCTTTCGGCTCGGCTCGCTAAAAAGCGCCGGCTCTTTTGGCTCCGAACCGGCTCTTCAGGTTGTTTTGTTGCTCTAATTAATTTATTATTAGCAACAATATAAAATTATGCACAAAAGGAATTTCTAATGTAAAAAAAGTGGTTTTATTTATATATGTTTATATATAAATATATGCTGTGGCCCCTAGAGACAAAACACGTACAAACTCCAAAAAGCATGTACAAATTCCAAAACACATTTCTAGCGTTAACTGAACTTCCAAAACAGAGCTACTTGCTGGCTTGTGTAGCCACTAAGTAACAAAAGCTCAACATTGCACCTAGCATTCTGGAGCACTTCTGTGGTCTTTTGTACGTTGCTTCGGGGTTCATAACTGTTTTGAAGTTTGTACGTGCTTTGTCTCTAGGGGCCACCGTAAATATGCTTTTATTTATTCACTCCACATAAAATGTAATAAATAAATCATATAATACAAAAACCAACTATTCACATTTCAACTTTTAACTATTTACATTTTCAGCTTTTTCCTTTTAAACAAATTTAAAGTGAAACAACACAAAACACTGCAAACCACAACACAATTAAATATAAATTAAAATATGAAAACAAAAAGAAGATGCATATTCTCTGTCATATGGGCCTGCATGAATAAACTTTCTGAATCCTTTATCATCTGCAACTGAAAATAGTTGTGGATGATTACTATACCTTTCTAATGTGACGTTGTTGTCCCTGGCTCTCTTTCTCTCTCTCTCTGTCCCTCCCGCTCTGTCCCTTTGCTACTGCGAGTGTAACTACCACCCCTCCCCCTCTTCCCAGCGCAAAGCACAAGGCTCGCATGTGGAGTGAAGCGGGAAAAAAAGTGCAAAAGAGAGGGTGAGAGAAAGGGGAAAAAAAAAACCAAAACCCATGGCTCGCGTCGTTCACGTCAAAGATTCGGCTCTAAGAGCCATTTCGTTCGCGACCGACACATCACTTGTGTCTTGATTCAGAAACAATATTTCTGGAACTCTTTATAGGTGTCACGGGGTCTTCTCCCTAACTTCTCCCGAACAAATGTAGGCGTAATCAGGAAGCGTTCAATGTGTATAGTTTATTCTGCCGGCTCCCAGGTGCACAAAAGATTATTTACAAAGAAAATCAACAACTGACTTAATTCAAAACAACCAAAAAAATCTATATACAAAATACAAGAGGCTAAGACAGCCTACATGTTACCCTCACTGTAACATCTCACAGAATGCCCCGGTAGACCCTGACGGCCTCCTCTTATATCCCATTGCCCCTCCCACAGGGCATAATAATCATCCCTTTATCATTTCTTTCCCCAAAACACTCTTTTTTGCTCAGCTTATTTCCAGCTGTATTCCTACAATACATATACCTACATTTATGGCCCCTTCCAGGCAGCCTACAGTGTTTCATAATAAAAATAAATAAACAAAAAATAATGCAGTTCACGTGACCTTTCCAAGTGCGCAAACCCACTATTTGAACCCCGGAACACCCTACCATCGTCTTGCCCAACTACTCGTATAATCGGCGATCAGTTTACATGACCGGCTTTATTAAAGGTAAGTGGAAAAAAATATGTTGGCCACCCTCTGTGCCGCTCAAAATATAGCTCTCACCCGTTTCTGTTTATCTGCCTGCCTGACTAAAAGACGTGCAGCCACGGTGACCCAGCACAACAAGTGTAGAATCTAATGGTGGTTGTGCGTGTATTCGCTCAGTTCAGCTGTCTGTGGCCCGGGACGGTGAAACTCCATCACAATAGGTACACACAATTTTTCACTGATGTAAATATTATTATTTTTTTAATTTTAGGTTAGGCTACTGTAAAATTTTAATGGTTCATATCCACATTTAATTGCAGTCGGGGTTCATATTTTCATTTGCAAATTATTTCTTCTATTTAAATTTCTGTCCTTCAGTTAAGAGAAATGATTACCTGCTAATTGGCCATAATATATAAATTGTAATATTCCTAGTTCCTTTTTTGTATGTGTGCCATGGTGGGCAAAAGCTGTCTCTGAAGCCAAGTGGAATATCAATGATATACAAACTATTCTTGTCTCCCTATGTACCTATGTGTGTGCGCCTTGTCTGGCCACCAAGTATGCAATGAGTTTTGTACCTTCTGTGAAAAATTGGTTGAGAGCTTATTTTAAGTAATTGTTTATTAATGTAATTCATTTTTGTATCTTTATTTTTTTAATTACAATTAACAAAACTGGGGGAAGAGTAATTAAGCCAAATCAAAATAGAAAACACTTATACACATTGACCTTTCAGTTCAGCATTCTCCTTTCAGGTGAATATTCTCAACATTTATGCTAACAGAAGAGGGGGGTTATGCATTTTCCTGCATTAGCAGTTTTTTCTGGTTGGTCAGGGCAACTGCGGGGTGCAATTTAAACTGTGGCATTTATAAAGTCAGCAAAGAGGCACAGAAAAGAAGATCAGACACCAGCGAGGGAGGATAAGAAAGACAGACGCAACAACATTGTCATCCCCTATGTAGCCGGTGTATCAGAAAAACTTAGGAGAGTTTTCTCTAAGCATGACATCCTAGTGTACTTCAGACCCAGCAACACACTCAGACAAAAACTGGTTCACCCGAAAGACAAAACTCCAAAACACAAACTTAACAATGTGGTGTATGCTGTACAGTGTATCCTGTACAGTGCAGCGAGGAATGCCCAGACCTCTACATTGGAGAGACCAAACAGCCACTTCACGAGCGCATGGCACAACATAGAAGAGCCACCTCCACAGGACAAGACTCAGCAGTCCATCTGCATCTTAAGGATAAAGGACACTCTTTCGAGGATGCCAATGTTCCCATTTTGGACAGAGAGGACAGATGGTTTGAAAGAGGAGTGAAAGAAGCCATCTATGTCCACTGTGAGCGACCATCTTTGAACAGAGGCGGGGGTTTATGACACCAACTGTCTGCTTTCTATAATCCAGTTTTGAGTTCCCTCCCCAGACGCCTTAACGTCCACTCACATCCTGGGCCATCTGACCTCAGAAAATTGCATAAGATAAGATAAGATAAGATAACCTTTATTAGTCCCACACGTGGGAAATTTGTTTTGTCACAGCAGGAAGTGGACAGTGCAAAAGTTATGAGGCAAAAATTAGAATACAATAAGAATAAATACAGTACACAACTGTACAGAATAGAATAAAATAAAATACTATATACAGTAGAATAAAATAAAATAAATATACAATAAGATAAAAATAGAATACAAATACAAATACTATATACAACTGAGTAAAAATACAACGATGACAGAAAGGATTATTGCACTTAGTATTATTGCATATGTATGGATGTGTGTGCTTGATCAGTTAAAGTCTTTATTATGGAGTCTGACAGCAGTGGGGAGGAAAGACCTGCGAAATCTCTCCGTCCCACACCGTGGGTGCCGCAGTCTCCCACTGAAGGAGCTGCTCAGTGCTGTTACAGTCTGCTGCATGGGGTGGGAGATGTTGTCCATCAGGGATGACAGCTTAGCCGCCGTTCTCCTGTCACTCACCACCTCCACTGGGTCCAGAGGGCATCCTAGAACAGAGCTGGCCCTTCGGATCACCCTGTTCAGTCTCTTCCTGTCCCCAGCAGAGATGCTGCCGCCCCAGCAGACCACGCCATAAAAGATAGCAGAAGCCACAACAGAGTCATAGAAGGTCTTCAGGAGTGGGCCCTCCACTCCAAACGACCTGAGTCTCCGCAGCAGGTACAGCCTGCTCTGCCCTTTCCTGTAGAGGGCATCTGAGTTATGAGTCCAGTCCAGTCTATTGTTCAGATGAACACCAAGGTACCTGTAGCTGTCCACAGCCATATACTTCCGGCGCCCCCCGTGTGCGGCAGCCTGTTACAGCAGCTCTGCTCATTCTGAGTTTCTTTCTTTCTTATCTTTTTTCTCGTAATTTTTTTATAACTAACGTATTAGTAATTAGACTCTGCAACCATGTTCTACCGTTTTGTGCTAGTCCTGGTCGTTTTTCTCAGTTTATTTCTACTTTTTTCACCCGTGTCTGGGGACCCAGAGCAGAGATCCTTTGTTTACAGTAAGGATCAGCTGTTAGCGCTGAGTCCTGCAGCGGTACTGCCGGCGGACAGACCCGATATTCCCAGCGAGCTGAGGAGGAAAAGACGGGGGTGTCGTGCTGGGAAGGAGCGCCGTCGCCCGAGAAGGAGACGTTATCGACCATCTCTTCCTTCTGTAATTATTGGAAACGTAAGATCTTTGCCCAATAAGATGGATGAGCTCATGTCGCTAACCTGGTCACAGAGGGAGTACCGGCAATGTAGCATCATGATGCTAACGGAGTCGTGGCTAACATCGCTAACTCCGGACACAAGCGTGACACTACCGGGATTCCAGCTGCTGCGAGCGGACAGGACCAGAGACAGCGGTAAGAGGAAAGGAGGGGGACTGGCAGTTTTTGTGAACGACAGATGGTGTAACCCTGGGCACATTGAGGCTGTGGACAGCTTCCCATGATAAGGTGGGGCCAGGTTTCACAATGGGACCCACATCCATTTTCATGGATGATTAGAGGATCGTCAGGGGGTCCTTTTGTCCCTCTTTGGGGTGAAACTCCCACTGGGTTTAAATCTGGGACTCTCTGCCATTTGACCTAAGAACTGAAAAAGCTTCTCGGATGAGAGGTGAAACATCTTCAAGCAACTTAAAGAAGCCAGACGCTTTTCTTTGCCATCTCCTTTGACGTCTCAAGAGTTCACACAATTTTGAATAAAACAGCATGGCAAGGTTTTTTTGTTGTTGTTTTTTTGAATGAGTTAGTTCCCTAAAATAAGCATTATTTGCACACCCTCTAGTCCCTCTTCTTAAAAAAAAGAGAACCACCACTTCAGTGTGCCAGTCCAGAGGCATCGGTCCCAACTTCAGCATGATTTTGCAGGGATGTATCAACCAAGACATCCACAGCCTGTTGATAATACTGGAGATCTATGCCTGTTTGAAGATAATCTTTTCAAGACTGCTGATAATTGTATTTCAAGTGTTTCAAGATAGGCATTTTATTTCTATTGTTCCTATGAATTAACCCCAGAAAGAAGAGTTTAACTGATCTAGCAACTTTTCTTGAGGTACACTATATGAAAGTGTACAAAGATAGAGCAAACATTTGTATATTTTGATTTCTTGAAGTTTCCATCTATCCATTTTCTGTCACCAGGTTGTGGGGACATCAGTCAAAGCAGAGGACTTTGACTCCCCCATCACCAACTACCCAACTCTAGCTCTTCTTGAGGGACACCAAGCCCAAGCCAACCAGCAGCTGTAATCTCTCCAGTGTGTCCTAGGTTTGCTGAGAAAGGACATGACAGCCCTCAAGCAAACCTCTCATTACAGATGTATGGGGCTCATAACAATAGGCCTCTTACGCCATACTTCAGAAGAACTCCTCCATAAGACATTCCAAGGCACACAAATTCCCAAAATAGATGCCTGGGCAAACTCCAAGAAATCTAATATCCTCAAAGCTAGTCCAGTGTTCTATGACCCGGATGACAGATATGTGGTTGGATCTGAGGTGTAACCAATGGATGTAATCTCTTTTAAAGTACCCTGGCATAGAGTTTCCTGAGGTGGCTGAGCACAATGGTGGTTCTCTTAAAAAATGAGAACCACCATTGTCCATGCTGGAGGTGAGAGAAAAGAAGGAGAAATGTTAAAGGTTTAAAAGGAACTCAGTAAAAGAGCTTGAAGTTGAATAGAGAATCATCAGTTGAGATGAAGGTATGTGTAAAGAAAAGCCCATATCCACAAAGCAACTGCAGTGGCTGTGTGTTTTGGGCCACAGCAGTGAATGTGCATAAGTGCGTGAATGTGAGAGAATGTAGTAGTTACAGGTTAGTAGAAAATCCTCAATGGCTCAATTATACAGCCTTGTATGACCTGGGGGGACTGTTTGATAGGTCTATTAGCTCATAGTGAGGGTACCAATGTTGCCAATGGGACCAATTCTTTAACACAAACCACAACCCTAGTATCCATACAGAGAAGTCTCCACACATATTCACAGTAGCAGACACACACATGCGCGCGCGCGCACACACACACACACACATATTGCTGAATGATTCAGGAAATGGTCGGTCTAGAGGTGCAATCTTCTTTATGTCACATAATGACTGCTTTTTGACGCAGCTGGCAAAGGAAACAGTACACAATACTGGAGTGAGTGCAACTGCAGTTTTCATGGCATATTAGGAGTAATGTCTTACTGTTGTTAAGGTTCAAAAATTGAGGAAGGGTACAAGAGGTGCTCGAAGAATAACCACACTGGTCCGGCCGGGTGAAGTCAAACGAAGATTTTAATTCACACGTGGGAAGATCACTAGAAACAGCAATTGATCTTCGACTTAATCAAAGCATAAACAGATATTTTATACCGTCAGGGCTTAAATTTAATGACGCCCCTTCAACGTCACAGATACATTTTATACATAGATCAAATCAAAACCACAATGACTTTTGACACCGTTTAAAAGAACAATTGTCTTCTATCTTCACCACAGGTGCTTCCTGTCACTGCCGGATGCTCGCTTGTCATCCTGACACCTCAGCAGCAGTTCTGCGACAAACTGCTCTTTTTGCAACCCCAGCAAAACATGATTAAACTTTCACCTATAAATGATTCTCTAACTAAGTGTGTGTGTGTCTGTGTGCTAACCACAATTGCACCCTGTTTCACCTCGCGACTAGCTCCTAACCTCTAACCAGACAGAGAGACAGAAGCCACTCTGATATGTAACAACTGAGACTATGTATGTGTCCTCTACTAAATAAATGTTTTAATCAAGAACCCCTACTAAAAGCTTAATACAAGAATATGAACATATAAAAGATATTAAAATGAACTGTTGTGTAAGCATGTACTGCAATTCCTTCTATGTTCTAGTTTTCCCTCAGCATGGATCATCTAGACACTCTCACTAGATGAAGCTCAAAACCATTAATGAACCTGAACATCAACTCAAATAAGCACAGATATGCAATATGTATAAAATAGTTATAACTGCACCTGGAATACAAAGTTAACATCATCATAAACATCTTAAGGCCATCTTAAAGCTATCTGTTACATTGTTAAAGCAATGATCATACTGCAGATTATATTATGCTGGTAAAATACTTTTTGTTCATCCCCACACTGTATTCCCAAACATTTTGGTGGACTTTACACTCCACCGTACATGCATCATATGGTAATTTAGTTTTGGCCAACTTCTCTTTAAGTTCTGACCTTGTCCACCTCTGGACTACTTCTAATGCTTTTGCTATTTTAAAATTGCACCCTAGAAGTCCTGTTCTGCTCACTCCTGTTGTGACTTTGAAATTTCAGTCTGGACCTTGCATAAAAAAGAAACCATCAACTTCTATTTCAAATTGATTCAACTTTTATGTTGTACTGGGTCTTCCCCAGGGTCAAGTAGGTTTTTTGTTTCTTGGTTTGTTTGTTTTGCCACACAAATATGTCATACCTCTCCAATTGCTGTTTTTTTGTTTTAATGTGAATTCTTTCCACGTGAATTTTAAAGAGAAGTTGAAGGGTTAGTTTTTGGGGGTTTTTTGTGGTTTTTTTTGGAGGGGGGGGGGGGTGTTTTTTTTGTTTTTTTTTGACAAACTAGAGGAAATCAAATGCTGCATCACAGATGCACTTCTTCCATGCAACTGTAACATTATGAAACAGAAACTCAACACTCAAAGAATCCATCCATCCATTCATTTTCTCAAGGGCTTATATGTTCTAGAGTGGCTATCATGGGGAGAGAGTTGTAAACCCTAGACAAGTTGCCCACCCATCACAAGTCATCACATCACAGAAAGATACAAGGAGTGCATGTAAACTCAACACATAAAGGCCCAAATTCTTATACAATATACATTAATTTTGTTGCAATGGATCAACCAATTCTCCATCTCTGACAATGCCTTTGTCTCATTCTATGCTTTTTTGTTATCTGACACTGTTTAATTATCTAAAATATCTCAAAACAAGCACTTTTTCAAAGTTTTGTATTGATCTAGGCAGAGTTTATATTTGGAGTGAATGTGCTCAGGAAGGTTACAATATTGATGGCTTTATTTGCAACAAGGCAAGCCTTTGTAAAAATCCAAGTTAATTATGACAATATCCAATCAATTCTGCACTGGTGTAAGATATGAAATGACTTTCAAAGAGTTTCCTCAAGCAATGAGAGAAAAACTTTAGGTCTAGACTAAATCAATCGTGAATTTAAAATTGATTAATTAAGTGTTCTTACGTGTGTGTGTTGTCTGTTCATGCTTTGTTTTCTTTAACCAGTAAGGTAAACATTACAAGAATATGCATAGTTATTTGACCATGGTGTACAACCTTTGATGCTGTGTGTGGTTGTTTGGGACCAATAATTTCATTTTCAGACAAAAAGGCAACAAACAGCAATGATTTCAAGGTTTAAAAAACATGTACAAGGTGGAAGATGCCAGCTAGTGCATTTAACAGTAGATATGTGCAGAGATGCACGCAGCAGTTCTTCAGAAAGAACAAAAAAGAAAAAAAATCCTCATTTGCACCAGGAAGACACTGTCCTCCAATCTTACCATTTTTCCTTAGAATGAGATGAAGATACATAATGAAGAAATGCATTTTGGCATCTAGCACAGACCTTTTATTGTGTTAAAAAGTGCTGTGACTACAAGACTCCATAAGTACTTGGTAATACCTGACGAGTTACAAATAATTTCACAAAATATACTTAAAGAGAATGCATGGACATCTCTTTATCTCAGTCGGTGATCCCCACATGCTTCAAAGAGTCCATCATTGTTCCTGTCCCGAAGAAACCCCACCCTGCTTCTCTCAATGACTATCGCCCTGTAGCCCTCACCTCAGTAGTGATGAAGTGCTTTGAACGCCTGGTCAGAGACTTCATCATTTCTTCACTACCAGACACACTGGACCCACTACAGTTCGCTTACCGTCCAAATCGTTCCACAGACGATGCCATCTCTCATCTCCTCCACACATCACTCACTCACTTGGACACTAGAAGGGGGAATTATGTTAAAATGCTCTTCATAGACTACAGCTCTGCATTTAACACCATAATTCCCTCCACACTCACCACCAAGCTGGAGCATCTGGGACTCAGCTCATCTATGTGTCAGTGGATCTCCAACTTCCTAACTGGCAGACCACAGGCAGTAAGGATGGGCGGACATGTCTCAGCCTCCACCACTCTCAGCACTGGAGCCCCCCAGGGGTGTGTTCTGAGCCCCCTGCTGTACTCTTTGTACACATATGACTGTGTGGCCACTACCAGCTCCACCACCATCATCAAGTTTGCTGACGACACCGTCGTGGTGGGCCTGATCTCTGATAACAACGAGACGGCCTACCTGAAGGAGATTAGGAATCTGGAGAACTGGTGCCAGAGGAACAACCTCCTTCTAAACGTCAGTAAGACAAAGGAGCTGATAGTGGACTTCAGCACTAAGCAGGAGAGGAACTACCAGACCCCCGTCATCAACGAGTGCCCAGTGGAGAGAGTGGACAGCTTCAAATACCTCGGAGTTCACATCACGCAGGACCTGTCATGGTCCTGTCACATCAACACCGTGGTGAAAAAGGCCCGTCAGCGTCTCTACCACCTCAGACGCTTGAGAGACTTCCAACTGCCCTCCAAGGTGCTCAGGAACTTTTACTCGTGCACCATAGAGAGCATCCTGGCGGGAAACATCTTAACCTGGTTCGGGAACAGCACCATGCAGGACAGACGAGCTCTACAGAGGGTTGTGCGGTCAGCTGAGCGCACCATCCGCTCCGTGCTCCCTGACCTGCACTCAATCTACAGCAGGCGGTGCTGGACCAAGGCCAGGAAGATCGTGAAGGACCTCAGCCATCCCAACAACAGACTGTTCTCTCTGTTGAGGTCAGGAAAGCGATTCCGCTCCCTGAAGACCAACACAGAGAGACTGAGGAGGAGCTTCTTCCCGCAGGCGATACGGTCTCTCAATCACACCACCACACAGTACTGACCCACACATATGGTTCTTACACACACACTGGACTTTCTGGACTTTGGTTTTGCACAACACTGGTCACTATATTCTTCATTTCCGGTTAATACTTGTACAGCTGCTGTTATTGTGTATATATTTATTTATATTTAGATTTCTTCATACATTCTTATATAGTTCTATATTGTGTATTTTGTTGTACAGTTATTTTATTTTCAACTTTAATTTATATATTTATCTTTATCTTATTCTTCCCAGTTAAATTTACCCTTCATTCTAATTTGTGTTGTACAGTTATTTCATTTTTAACCTTAATTTATATTTTATTCCTTCCTAGTTAAATTTACCCTTTTTAATTTTTCATATTTATTTCCTATCTTATTCATAGCCTTTTCCTTTTTTGTTCTCTTTAGGTCACGAGCAGTTGTCCAAGCATTTCACTACATATCGTATTGTGTATGACTGTGTACGTGACAAATAAAATTTGAATTTGATTTGAATTTGATTTGGAATAGGTGGGAGTAAGTGTGTATGTGTGTGGGTACTGTATGTGTCTGTGTGGTTGCATTGTGTTCAAACTGAGGAAATATGTACTCATAAGAAATCAAATAATAAAATTTGCTGGCTGTGTTAGTCTGGCTGTGTATATCATCAGAATAATCATTTCTTATTATGCACCCAATGTGTGTGATACATAATGATACAGTCATGATAGTGAGAACAGCAATTTAAAACTATGACATGACCAAAAACACTATAATCATGTGCAATGGACTTGCAACCTTGTCGCCTTTAAAATGGTTGCTTTGAAGACAGCCAGGTCTGCAACCACTTCCAGTTAACAACAGTCTTCAACGTGACTTTCGTGCATTAAGAAGGCAGTGATAATATGGCAATAGTACGGATTAAGTCTTCTATCAGTATACGATTGTGTCGGGTGAAGTTGACAGTTACATGCAATTGGTTATTTACTGTGGTAAGTTGGTGAGAATTACAAATCTGCTGCTGTCTACATACAGAATCTCATATTAACTACTTACTTACATTCACTTGGTCAACGTTGCTGTTGTAATTAAATGTGCTATATAAATAAATAAATGATAAACGATTCACAATCCAGCCAAAAGTTTAAAAAACAACCTTGCTTTTAAATATAATCAGTGTATAATCAGCTGGCCATGAGTCAAATGTTCAGCCCCTCTGCAACCAACTGGTTGTTGTAACTACTTGCAAATGATTCACAGCACAAAAATTCAGCATAATCACTGTTAAAGAGATAATTTTTCCTTGTTGCAAGACAGTTGCTGTTCTGTTTACACTAGTGTGAGTGGAACATAACATGTGACTATGTCCTGGAACTCTTCACCGAGTCCTCCCCCCGTGTTTGGAACTGAGCCACACATGTTTCTGGTCCTCAGTAACACTGGTATTTTTATGAAAACTAAATAGCATAAATTAACTGAACTCAGTGCCAGAAAAAGGGAAGGAACGTGATGCAAACAAGGATGTCTTTTGTTTTACAGGCAGCCAAAATGCTTTTTACAGAACTGACTCTACCTCAAAAAGCACCTATTAATGGGACTCAGACAGACTTCAAGTGTGTTACAATATGTCTGAATATTACAGGGAGTGCAGAATTATTAGGCAAATGAGTATTTTGTCCACATCATCCTCTTCATGCATGTTGTCTTACTCCAAGCTGTATAAGCTCAAAAGCCTACTACCAATTAAGCATATTAGGTGATGTGCATCTCTGTAATGAGAAGGGGTGTGGTCTAATGACATCAACACCCTATATCAGGTGTGCATAATTATTAGGCAACGTCCTTTCCTTTGGCAAAATGGGTCAAAAGAAGGACTTGACAGGCTCAGAAAAGTCAAAAATAGTGAGATATCTTGCAGAGGGATGCAGCAGTCTCAAAATTGCAAAGCTTCTGAAGCGTGATCATCGAACAATCAAGCGTTTCATTGTGTGGATGCCTACGGCATCCACACTATTGAGATCCTGTTTCTCTTTATTGTGTGGACGCTTTAAGCATCCACACTATTGAGTTCCTCTTGGGACTTCCGTACACTTTTTGGCACTTAACTACTTCCACAATTTTCAGCCGATTTTCACTGTTCAAATTTTAAACTATTCTGCTATTTCTGCTAATGTGTGCTATATCTTTTGGTATTTTTCACTATTATACTTTTTAAAATATTAAGCTTAATTTGTCCCATTGAAATGAATGGGAAACTTCTGCAATTCTGCTAAAATTTGCTTGTTTCTGAAACTTAACTACTTCCTCATATTTTCACTTAGAACAAGCATTCAAACTTTAAAATGTTCTCAAATTATTGGGCTATTCAGGTAAAAATCAGCTTTTTCAAATCTTTTACCGTTTTACTTTTATGCCTCTTAAAGTTTTCAGTTGCAAAATTGTGATTTTTCACAAAATACATGCGTTGTTATGGTTGCTATGCACTTGGCTTCCAGTGTGCCACTGAAGGTTTTGCAGTCTTCTCTTCATGTCCGAACAACTTCTTGCTACTTGCTCAATTTTCACTCAACTTCCACAAATTATACATCAAAACGTAGGTATTTTTGCTGGCTTTCCGAAAATTTCACTATCATTGTTGTGGGATTTATAGAATTTTGGCAAATCTCCTCAGACCAACACAAAGTCGCAAAACTCTCCATAGAAAGTCAATGGAGAGCTTGTTTTCTGTAATGAGAGGCATATTCAAATCGTCATATCTCCTTAACAAAGCAAAGTTAAGATACAAGGCTTGTCCCAGTATATCTTCAGACACTCCTAACGCTCACAATTCAAGAATTATTTTCTCACCTATTACCTATGGGCAGAAATCTGTGCCATCAGAAACTGAATTTGAATAAGTTCATTTTGAATTTGAATTGCTCAGATTGAATCTGAATTGTAACTTGAATAAATGCTTTTGAAAACCGAATTTGAATTAGTCTAATTTGAAATTGAATTTTTGGTTTGAAAATGATCATCACTAAATTGAATTTTATATTTTGAAAATGAATTGATTTGCTTTGAAACTGCATTTTATCCTTTAAAAATTCAGCTCTCGAATAATTTCAGTTTCACTTCTCACCATTCAGTTTCAGTTCTACAATTCAATTTCAGTTCCAAAATTCAGTTTTTTGAAACTTACATCCGGTTCCGGTTCAAGCGAGATTAATAGAACTACGTTTTACTAGCGGACCGAAAGTGTTACCGACAGGAATCTACAGCGTCTTGAGCTGAATTAAGACTTCAGAAGTCATTCGTCATGTCGAATGACCAGCGGATGAACTCTCAGGTTGGTAATAAATGTACTACATGTATAAGAACAAGCGTCATGTTAACAAATGATAGCCGTACGGTAACTTTTATGCTTATTGTAGCTGTTAGCTAAAAACGCTAATTTAGCGTAGTTTGCCCTGAATTCAGCTTTGACAACAAATATGATCGACTGTTTCTAGTAGAATTCCAAAGTTGTCATCTTGGACCCTCTCAGAGTACCCCCTCTGTATGCTTGCAGAGACCCCTACAGTAGGGAAACATGCAAAACGGTGTCCAAACCTTTGTATTTTAGCTTTATTTATGTCTTACACAGCATCCCAACTCTTTAGCTAACTTAATAACTTTAGCTAAAGTGAATAGTTAGTCTAATTCATTAGTGCAGCATTACTGTCATGTCCCTTTTTCAGTATAACTCAATACATGAAGTTCGAGAACAATTTATCAGTGATAACCACACTCAAGAGTTATGTTGTAAAATCCTTCATTATGTCAAAGATATGACAATATGGAACAGTTACCAATCAGAATGAGGACTAAGATAAAGCAATCCATCCCCCAAATCATTACACATATCTTAATATATGCAGATGTTTAATAATCAGAGTTCATTGTATTAACCAGTTCCCTAACGAAAGTTTCCCATTGAATGTCCCCATTTAGGTTAAAGCGGAGTGTATTTGTGTTAGAAACGTCCCCAAAAGTCATAAGCATATGGCATACTAATGACTATAGTTGGATATGTTGCGGGATTTTTTTTCTAAAAATAGTATCATGTCCCTTTTTTCAGTATAAATCTATCCATGAAGTCTGTAAACAATTTATCAATGATCCCCACACTCAAGCAAGGGTTATGTTAAAAAAAAAAAACCCTTCATTATGTCTAAGATTTAAAAATACAGAACAAATACCAATCAGAATGAGGACTAAGATAAAGAAATCAATCTGAAAAGTAGTTACACATACCTTAACATATGCATGTGTTTAATGATCAGAGTTCATTGTATTTACCAGTTCCCTAAGGAAAGTTTCCCACTGAATGTACCCATTTAGGTTAAAGAGGAGTGTATTTGTTAGAAATATCCCCAAAAGTCATAAATATACTGTACGGCATACCTATGACTATAGTCAGATATGTTTTTGTATTGTTTTTTACAAATAGTGTCATGTCCCTTTTTCAGTATAACTCAATACATGAAGTTCGAGAACAATTTATCAGTGATCACCACACTCAAGAGTTATGTTGTAAAATCCTTCATTATGTCAAAGATATGAAAATATGGAACAGTTACCAATCAGACTGAGGACTAAGATAAAGCAATCCATCCCCCAAATCATTACACATATCTTAATATATGCAGATGTTTAATAATCCGAGTTCATTGTATTAACCAGTTCCCTAAGGAAAGTTTCCCATTGAATGTCCCCATTTAGGTTAAAGAGGAGTGTATTTGTGTTAGAAACATCCCCAAAAGTCATAAGTATATGGCATACCTATGACTATAGTCGGATATGTTTTTGTATTGTTTTTTAAAAATAGTGTCATGTCCCTTTTTCAGTATAACTCCATACATGAAGTTCGACAACAATTTATCAGGGATCACCACACTCAAGAGTTATGTTGTAAAATCCTTCATTATGTCAAAGATATGAAAATATGGAACAAATACCAATCAGAAGGAGGATTAAGATAAAGTAATCCATCCCCCAAATCACATACACATACCTCAACATATGCATATGTTGAGGTATGTGTAATGAGTTCGTTGTATTTACCAGTTCCCTAAGGAAAGTTTCTCATTGAATGTCCCCATTTAGGTTAAAGCGGAGTGTATTTGTGTTAGAAACATCCCCAAAAGTCATAAGTATATGGCATACCTATGACTATAGTCGGATATGTTTTTGTATTGTTTTTTAAAAATAGTGTCATGTCCCTTTTTCAGTATAAATCTATCCATGAAGTCTGTAAAAAATTTATCAATGATCCCCACACTCAAGCAAGGGTTATGTTAAAAAAAAAACTTCAATATGTCTAAGATTTAAAAATACAGAACAAATACCAATCAGAATGAGGACTAAGATTAAGAAATCAATCCGAAAAGTAGTTACACACACATTAACATATGCGTGTGTTTAATCATCAGAGTTCATTGTATTTACCAGTTCCCTAAGGAAAGTTTCCCATTGAATGTCCCCATTTAGGTTAAAGAGGAGTGTATTTGTGTTAGAAACATCCCCAAAAGTCATAAGTATATGGCATACCTATGACTATAGTCGGATATGTTTTTGTATTGTTTTTTAAAAATAGTGTCATGTCCCTTTTTCAGTATAACTCCATACATGAAGTTCGACAACAATTTATCAGGGATCACCACACTCAAGAGTTATGTTGTAAAATCCTTCATTATGTCAAAGATATGAAAATATGGAACAAATACCAATCAGAAGGAGGATTAAGATAAAGTAATCCATCCCCCAAATCATTACACATACCTCAACATATGCATATGTTGAGGTATGTGTAATGAGTTCGTTGTATTTACCAGTTCCCTAAGGAAAGTTTCTCATTGAATGTCCCCATTTAGGTTAAAGAGGAGTGTATTTGTGTTAGAAACGTCCCCAAAAGTCATAAGTATATGGCATTCTAATGACTATAGTTGGATATGCTTTGGGATTTTTTAAAAGATGTTATCATGTTCCCCTTTTCTGTATAAATCTACCTATAAAGTCAACAAACAATTTATCAGTGATCACCTCACTCAAGTAAGGGTTATTGTTGTAAAATCCTTCATTATGTCTAAGATTTGAAAATATGGAACAAATACCAATCAGAATGAGGACTAAGATAAAGCAATCCATCCCCCAAATCATTACACATATCTTAATATATGCAGATGTTTAATAATCAGAGTTCATTGTATTAACCAGTTCCCTAAGGAAAGTTTCCCATTGAATGTCCCCATTTAGGTTAAAGCGGAGTGTATTTGTGTTAGAAACGTCCCCAAAAGTCATAAGCATATGGCATACTAATGACTATAGTTAGATATGCTTTGCATTTTTTTTTTTTTTTAATGGTATCATGTCCCTATTTTCTGTATAAATCTATGCATGAAGTCGGAGAACAATTTATCAATGATTCCCACACTCAAGTAAGGGTTATGTTGTAAAATCCTTCATTATGTCTAAGATTTGAAAATATGGAACAAATACCAATCAGAATGAGGACTAAGATACAGCAATCCATCCTCCAGATCATTACACATACTTTAACACAGGGGTCCCCAATCCCAGTCCACGAGGGCCGGTGTCCCTGCAGGTTTTAGATGTGTCCTTGATCCATCACAGCTGATTTAAATGGATAAATTACCATCTCAACATGTCTTGAATTGTGATTCAGGTGTGTTGACCCAGGGTGAGATCTAAAACCTGCAGGGTCACTGGCCCTCGTGGACTGGGATTGGGGACCCATGCTTTAACATGAGCAAATATTTAATAATCAGAGTTCATTGTGTTTACCAGTTCCCTAAGGAAAGTTTCCCATTGAATGTCCCCATTTAGGTTAAAGCGGAGTGTATTTGTGTTAACAACGTCCCCAAAAGTCATAAGTATATGGCATACTAATGACTATAGTTGGATATTTTTCATAATTTTTTTCTAAAAATAGTATCATGTTCTTTTTCAGTATAAATCTATCCATGAAGTCTGTAAACAATTTATCAATGATCCCCACACTCAAGGGTTATGTTAAAAAAAAAAAACCTTCACTATGTCTAAGATTTAAAAATACGGAACAAATACCAATCAGAATGAGGACTAAGATAAAGCAATCCATCCCCCAAATCATTACACATATCTTAATATATGCAGATGTTTAATAATCAGAGTTTATTGTATTAACCAGTTCCCTAAGGAAAGTTTCCCATTGAATGTCCCCATTTACGTTAAAGCGGAGTGTTTTTGTGTTAGAAACGTCCCCAAAAGTCATAAGAGTCAGGTATACCAATAACTATTGTTGCATATGTTTTTGCAATTTTTAAATGGAGGTATATTTCTGTATTTAGTATTAATCTACCCTTGAGATCAGTGACAAAACCGTTAATGGTCACTGATCGTTAATGACGATCAGTTAATGATCACTGTACTCTGGTACTATATCAATTCAATTTCATTTATGTATATCCTTTTGATTGTCCTCATTCAGGTTAATGCAGTGCATTTTTGTTAGAAATGTCCCCGGAAGTCATAAGAGTCATCTTCTTTGGCAGTTTTTAATTGTCTCTTGTCTATTTGTTATTCATGTTAAATCTACTCGTAACGTCAGTGAAAACTAAAATTAAGATATCCATTCTAAAATCGTACAGCTTGTCTTATCACTCACAGATCTTTAATACTGTACTCATTGGTGCCCTGATGTAAAGGATATTTTGATTGCTTCTAATGTAGGTTAAAGTAGTGTGTTTATTAATAATTAAATTAAATCTTTTATGATAGGTTTGGATAGTTTCTGAAAATCAAATGAACTCTTGGTAATTGTGTTCAAATTATCTGTGTTAACAATTCATAGGTGAAATTAGAAATTTCTTTTAGTTTAAATAGAATATAAAAACTAGTTTAACTGTCTAATGTTTGCCTATTTAACTTATGTTTATCTACTCAAGACTAACCAAGCTGAAGCAGCATCATGAGAAATGCCTGAAATGTAAAAAAAAAATTGATCTGCAAAATCCAGATTCCTCAAGCAATGAGATTGAGTCTCTTCTGTCAGGTATGGAGCCAACAAAAACACAATAGAATAAGAAAACGGATCAAGATGAAGACAGGGGACCAGGGACTTCTTCCCAGTGAACATATTTGGAAGCAAAGTTCTTGCCTTACAATTTGCTGGTAACAAACACTCAATAGTACAGATGATTTTTTTTATCCAAGTTTCTCTGCATTAATGATGTGCATATAAACTCCCAAAACAACACAGTAGTAAAAAATGCAGTCAAAAATTTAAATTTTTCTGTGGCCGAGACATTGGACATAGTTTTGATTTCTTCAAGATAAATAGAGACCTTAATTATTGTTTAGATTATTGTTAGATTGGGTAGTTAACATTACATTGTACTTTGAAGGAATTGCCTTTAAGGGAATTAATATCCCCAAAACTGACATAAAATAACTTGTGTATGTGTGTATTGCTGAAGACCCAAAAGGGAAGTATGGTCCCCAAAACTGACATAAAATAACTTGTGTATGTGTGTATTGCTGAAGACCCTGAATGGAAGTAAGGTCCCCAAAAGTGGCATAAAATAGTTTGTGTATGTGTGTATCGCTGAAGACCCCAAAGGGGACATTAAAAACATTCCCAGTCCCCAATGGGAAGGTAAAAATACTGTCTGGACAAAAGTTGCTTAAAATGAAAATCTCAAGTGATTTTTTATTTCTGTGGTCTTGGGGGAGTAAAACTGAGTTGCCAGCTTGCTTCTAAACCATACAGAAAGTGGTGTCCCCAAAGGGGGGGAGTTTAGATATGCGACCCCAAACGGGACTTAAGCTTGTATGTGTGTGTGTGTGTGTGTGTGTGTGCATGAGAGAGAGAGAGAGAGAGACCCTGTTTAGGGCAGCATCTCATTGTTGGAAAAAAATATAATATATTCAGACTGGTTGACTGGCATAGACCCTCCGTGTGTCTCTCTCTCTGTGCATTTGTGTATACATATTTGATTTTGTGTGTATCTATTGGCTGTTCCTTCTTGTTTTTTAAATTTATTTTTATTTCTTCATTTTTTTTCACAGGTGAACAACAATTAGTTTTGAGGGAACTTAACCATCTTCCGTTTTTTTTTCAGCTTGTCATCTTACTTTTCCAGTATTTTCACTTAAGTTATTACTATTCTGCTCAATCATAGTATTTGTTCTAAATCATTGTTATTATGCTATATTGTAGTATTTCTGCTAAATCATACTATTTCTACTATATTATATTTTTCTTTCTAAATATAGCATTTCTGCAAAGTTTTTACAATTTCTGCAACTTTTCAGCTTTTTCAGCTAGTTTTTGCAGACAGCTTCAGCTTTAAAGCATCCACACTGCATTTTCGCAGGAAATGCAAATTTTTCTAGTTCTTTATTATTCTGCTAGTTGCTTCCGTACGTTTTTTGGACGTTAACTACTCCCTCAGTTTTCAGCCGATTTTCTCAGTTCAAATCTTAAAACATTCTGCTCTTTCTGCTAATGGGTGCTATGACTTTTGGTGCTCATAACTTCTATACTTTTTGAGATATTAAATTTTTTTTGCAATATTTTTTGCTCATTTCTGCCATATTATCATTGGCCTCACTGATATTCCTTGCCGGCTTGACCTGTGTTTTAGCTCAGTGAGATGAGCGTCCGTTCTCAGACTGGGAGGCCCGGGTTCAAATCCCGCTTATGGCAACATTTCTTTCAGTTAACACTTAACCTTTTTTAACTCTTTTCAACACAAATTTAAGCTTTTTCACCCCTTTTCATCACATTTTTCAGTTTTTTCACCACTTTTCAGCACAAATACCAGCTTTTTCAGCTGTTTTCAGCAAAACCCTCTTTTCAGCAGAATTCTTCTCATTGAAGTCTTTTCAGAAGAAATTCTGCTGATTGAACTCTTTTCAGCAGAAATTCTTCTGATTGAACTCTTTTCAGCAGAAATTCTTCTGATTAACCTCTTTTCAGCAGAAATTCTGCTCATTCAACTCTTTTCTGCAAAGTCTTCAGCCTTTTCAACTCTTATCAGCACAATACTCAGCCTCTTCTGCT
Source organism: Mchenga conophoros (assembly GCF_057382185.1). NCBI lineage: Eukaryota > Metazoa > Chordata > Actinopteri > Cichliformes > Cichlidae > Mchenga > Mchenga conophoros. The sequence continues at coordinate 14,386,240 of NC_140539.1, forward strand.
CATTTCAGCACAATTATCAGTTTCTCCACCTCTTCTTTGCGAGAAAGAGTGTGGCGCAGTGAGATGAGTACCAGCCTTGAGGACCAGAAGGGCCAGGTTTGAATCCTGCTCAGGGCAACATTTTTTTGTTTTGTTTTTTCAACTTTTACAGCTTTTTTCAGCAGACATCTTCAGCGTTAAGGCATCCACACAGCATTTTCGCAGGAAATGCAAATTTTTCTAGTTCAAAATAGTCAACAGGGTCGCAAGAAGCGTGTGGAAAAACCAAGGCGCAAAATAACTGCCCATGAACAGAGAAAAGTCAAGCGTCCAGCTGCCAAGATGCCACTTGCCACCAGTTTGGCCATATTTCAGAGCTGCAACATCACTGGAGTGCCCAAGAGCACAAGGTGTGCAATACTCAGAGACATGGCCAAGGTAAGAAAGGCTGAAAGACGACCACCACTGAACAAGACACACAAGCTGAAACGTCAAGACTGGGCCAAGAAATATCTCAAGACTGATTATTTCTAAGGTTTTATGGACTGATGAAATGAGAGTGAGTCTTGATGGGCCAGATGGATGGGCCCGTGGCTTGATTGGTAAAGGGCAGAGAGTACTGGTTTGGGCTGGTATCATCAAAGATGAGCTTGTGGGGCCTTTTCGGGTTGAGGATGGAGTCAAGCTCAACTCCCAGTCCTACTGCCAGTTTCTGGAAGACACCTTCTTCAAGCAGTGGTACAGGAAGAAGTCTGCATCCTTCAAGGAAAACATGATTTTCATGCAGGACAATGCTCCATCACACGCGTCCAAGTACTCCACAGTGTGGCTGGCAAGAAAGGGTATAAAAGAAGAAAAACTAATGACATGGCCACCTTGTTCACCTGATCTGAACCCCATTGAGAACCTGTGGTCCATCATCAAATGTGAGATTTACAAGGAGGGAAAACAGTACACCTCTCTGAACAGTGTCTGGGAGGCTGTGGTTGCTGCTGCACGCAATGTTGATGGTGAACAGATCAAAACACTGACAGAATCCATGGATGGCAGGCTTTTGAGTGTCCTTGCAAAGAAAGGTGGCTATATTGGTCGCTGATTTGTTTTTGTTTTGTTTTTGAATGTCAGAAATGTATATTTGTGAATGTGGAGATGTTATATTGGTTTCACTGGTGAAAATAAATAATTGAAATGGGTATATATATTTTTTTGTTAAGTTGCCTAATAATTATGCACAGTAATAGTCACCTGCACACACAGATATCCCCCTAAAATAGCTAAAACTAAAAACAAACTAAAAACTACTTCCAAAAACATTCAGGTTTGATATTAATGAGATTTTTGGGTTCATCTCTTTGCTCTTAAATGCTTTGCTTTGCTTCTTATATATATATATATATATATATATATATATATATATATATATATATATATATATATATATATATATATATATATATATATATATTTATATCGACTCCTGACCAGGGTGTCTGTATCCAGTAAGGGTCCTTAGGCTAGACTCTCCATGCTAACCAAGCCTACCTCGGATATGAGCAAGAGGCAGAAAACTAGAAAACCATACAAGCCATACAAGCTCAGATGTCACATGTATTAGCAAGGTCCACGTCAGGTGTTGAGAAACCAGAACGCACTAATGAGAAGTGTGAAAAGTGGGCTACTGGCACAAGAAGGCACAGGTGGGCAAGAGATGAGAACAGGGCACTATTGGAATGCTACTACTCAAGTAACCCCAGCAGAAGGGGTTACATACTGTAAATAGGATGTGGGACAGATGGACTCTTCGATACCCAGCATCCAGATTGATGGCGAAACAACTAGTAGCTCAGTGTTCTAACATTCGGAAGAAGGAACTGCTCTCATGGCTAGAGATTGATGAGGTACAACAAAAATGCTACTGCAAAGCAGGCACGTGCAGAGGGGGGGGGGGGCTAGAGGTGCTTGAGCACCCGCCCCTTTCCTGATGGGTGCCCAAAGTGCCCTTTTGTTGAGGCAACTTTTTTTTTTTTAATTATTGTTTTTTTTTTATGTGTGTGTGCGTGCGCAGTCCTGTCTGTGCCCCTCAACAATAATATTTAACTATTAATCACAGTTTTGCTAAATAAAAGGATCTGGCTTGCATCAGTCACATGATCACATTTAACCAATGATCGCCCTTGATGGCAGAACGCGCTGGTTGCGAGCTGGGAACGAGCTCACAAAGAGCACGTGCATTTTTTGTAGTCCGGAGCTGTAGGAGAAACACAAGTTAACTCAGAGAGACAGACTGATGTGACAAAACCAGTAAGTACGTGTACAGCGTACACTGTAGTGTATAGCACCCAGGAGTATTAGCTTATTACGTACATGTTGGTAAGCTGTCTTGTTGCAACTGACGAACTGAAACAAACGAGCGTGCTGTGTGTGCAACAGCGCGACAAACATTACCTGTCCTTTTATTAACTGCACAAGTAGTGCTGGTCATAGCTGCTGGCTACCTGTGTAAGGCTGTCATGGGTCTGTAGCTCTGTCACCGTTTTAGGGAACATATTTAGTTTTAAAGTATTTAGAACATATTCAGTTTTAAAGTAAGTTTCCGGGCTTTTCCTGCCTTTCTGGAGGGATTATATTTCACTAAAAAACGATCTAATATGCATGTCCACATAATTGTGCATTATCATAATTATAATATATTAAAAAACACACACTGTATTTTAAAGAACATACATTAAGAAGCAGATTATATTAGATTTATATTTTAAATAAGACAAAATTTGGATTTTACAGCAGTAAAATTATTGTATCTCTACAGTTTAAAAATGTAATAAGCTTTGCCCCTGCACAAAGTGGATAGTGAAACAAATGGAATCATCATAAATACATTATTTCATATTTATTAATTCCCCCTCCTCATTGCTTTATTATTGTAGCTCTAGTAATAAATAATAATGTAAGGATTCTGGATCAGCTCCATGATGCCCTTAGTATATACAGTATTCTGAAGAAGGTCTAAAATGTCACTGTGTGTGCATGCATGTGTGTGTTTTATTTAGATGGATTTTAAAAAAAAAATATTACTCATGATATAACATTGTCCAGACATGGCTGGTAAGGACATGAGGAGGAAACAGTAGGAGCTGTGTGAGGCTACTAAAGGCAGTGCTATAACATTTTTCTGTCATCATTTTATTATAGATTAAGTGCAAGAGTTGTTAGGTGTGGATAATTAGATTATAGTTTATTGCAATAGCAAGTTTTGCCTTGTTCTCAGATGGACAGCAAGTGGAGAGTGATATATGAAAAGATGGGATGGAAGGAAGAAGAGAAGCAAAGAGTAATTCACAGGCAGAGCCTAAATTATTTCTCACAGTTTTTTGTTGCCTTATGGTTCCAAGCGCTGTCACCAATCTTTGCATATTGTTATTATCTCATAATACTTGTTTAATCAGCTACCATCTCTCCTATGGACTTTTTAATGTCTACAGTCTCAGATCAACACAGCCCTGCCCTCCAGCACTATCCACAGCAACCCCTCAACAGTAACATTGTACCCATCAGGTAAAACATCGGCTACGTTTGCTTTGCATTGTTGCCCATATTAGATTCTTGATGAATGTGTGTTGTTGCTATTCAACCTGGTTCAATGTGCCCCTTTTTAACTTTGAGCACCCGCCCCTTTAAACCTCTCTGCACGGCCCTGCTGCAAAGGCCAGGAAGACATGTTAGACCATGTACTTATTGAATACCTCAGGCAGCAGAAACTCAACAAAGAGGAGCAAGAGGAGGAGCGATCATGGAAAGACAGGCCCCTGCATGTTATGTACCACCGACAGATAGACGAAGTGGCTGACATCCAGAAATCCTACCAGTGGCTGGACAAAGCTGGACTGAAAGACAGCACAGAGGCAATAATCAGGCAGCACAGGAACAAACCCTGAGCACAAGATCCACAGAGGCTGGGGTCTATCACACCAGGCAAGACCCCAGGTGCAGGCTGTCCCCCTGAAATAATCCAGCACATAACACTGGGGTGCAAAATGCTAGCAGGCAAGGCATACATCGAACACCATAACCAAGTGGCGGACATAGTATACAGAAACATCTGTACCGAATATGGCCTGGGGGCCCGGAGGTCAAAATGGGAGATGCCCCCCAGGGTGGTGGAGAATGACCAAGCTAAGATCCTGTGGGACTTCCAGACACAGACGGACAAAATGGTGGTGGTTAACCAACTGGATATAGTGGTGGTAGACAAGCAGAAGAAGACAGCTGTAGTGATCGATGTAGCGGTCCTGAATAACAGCAACACCAGGAAGAAGGAACACGAGAAGCTTGAGAAATACCAACAGTGGTCCCAGTGGTAATCAGAGCACTAGGTCCCAAGCTAGGCAAGTGGCTTCAGCAGATCTCAGGAACAACATCGGAGATCTCTGTCCAGAAGAGCGCAGTCCTAAGAACAGCTAAGATACTGTGCAGGACACTCAAGCTCTCAGGCCTCTGGCAGAGGACCCAAGCCTGAAGGGTCATGAAGCCGAAGCTGAGTCATTATAACTGTAAAATGAACGAAGCCATGTTAGAGGGCCTTATTAGAATGTCTGCTGGATACCGAGGTATCCTAGGACTGGGTGTCCATTAGGCACCTAGGTGAGGTGTTTAATGGGACAGAACTTCCATCCATAGACAGCATTGTTGCATCATATGAACACCTGCCAATTAGTGCTAGGCAACAAAATAATAAAGTGAGTAAATAGTAAAATGAGCATTGATTTCTTGGATATGCTGGTAGTATAATTAACCACCCAGCTGACCTGTTAATAAAGTTCCATACCCGTAATAAAAATTCAGTTGAACTACAGATTTATTGTAATCTCTTATTCAATCTTCCTGTTTTACCTGCAGCCTCCAGTGGACATGAGCTATGTTGACAGTGAGTTTCTCTTTGTTACCACACAAAATGGAAACATTTGGAAATTTGTGATGCAAGAGCAGGAAAGAAAATAAATATTTGAGGAGGGAGCAAAAATGTATTACTCTTTGTGCTGCTCAAATAATTTTATGAATAGCAGTGAAAAAAACATCTTTTATAAAACACATTTTGAAATTGACAGCAGATACTTTCTACCTCATTATTACTTATCTATCCAGCTCCACTTTTTGGGGTGGAAAAAAAAAGAAAACTTAAGAAAAAATCTTTTAATTCACTGACAGTTTTCCAGATTTAACTTGGCCTTCAACTTTAAAAGATTCTTACAATACACTGCATAATAAACTGCATACTATCTTCCCATTCTTTTTTTGCTCCTCTGTTCCCATGCATCATTCCCCAGTCACCTGGAGAGTCCTAACAGCAATTAAACCTCACTTGCATGCCACGGTTGGGGATCTGCAGTCAAAGAGAGAGGGAGAGAGACAGAGATGTGTTTTAACACATAAAAGAATCTAATAGAAAGCAGGGTAAAGGAAATAAAACACAATGTGGAAAAGCATGCACCATACTCAAAGAGAAAAGAAGACAAAGAAAATGAATAAGAACATAAACATTCTCTCACCTCTGTTTCTTCCCCCTTCTATCTCATATATAAATGTGATGGTTCCTCTCCCCATACAAAACCCCATAGGCAATTTAAAGAAAGTAGGCCAAAATGAAATATGACTGCAATATAAAAACAACATTTCAGACACACAGCAGCCTGATAAGACCCTTTTGTGTGTACATGTGTGCACATGAGGTAGTCAGAAAGACAGAGTGAGTGAGTGTGGGGTAGGTATGAGTGCACTGGGACACTAAATGGGTCGCAAGGCATTTGAGTGTTTTATTAAGATTGAATTGAAAGTAGGATTTCAAATGAAATTTTACACCATTGAAATGGCTCTACAATCTATCATCCTGTTTTTTATTCTTTCTCACCCTCACGTACACAAGCCCACACACAAACAGGCGCAGAGGACTCTAGACCAAAGGCTACCCCGCAGTCATGCTGCATTTACAGTTTTGTAACCTTTTAGCCACCAGCATACTGTAGCATAAATAGGCTAAATCCCTTGTAATCTGTTTGTGACAGGCATGAGGACCTTGTTGACTTACACCAAAGAGTGAAGCCTGACCCAAATATGGATGTGGGCATTAGCCAAGATTATGACCCATTACTAAGTATCACTATGTCATGCATGAGTGCAAGCAGACCAAAAAGTCTCTTTTAGAGGAATGGACATAGCATCATCAAGTGTTTGCAGTCAATGAATTTACCTCCCCTCTGTCAGAAATATAATATCAAAAATTGATCTAGAGTTACATCAGTAAAATGGAAACTAATCTCCACTTAATATGCTGTTTTCACTGGCATTATAATTTTTTTTTTACCACAACCACAAGCAGCTGTTGCAGAGCGCAACTTGCACAATAAAAAATTATATTGAATGGGTAACGAGTAGCTGAAATACGATCAGAAAGGCCTAAGTATGTTGGCGCTGGGATTGAAATGTGATGGTTTTCCCAGAAACAGTTATTATTATGTGCAGACATGTATTTGTGTAGACTTGAGATCAGAGTTGTTGGTTTTTAAGCCTGCACGATCATTAAACCCTGAAATTAGACAAGTTCAAACAAATAATTAAAAGGGCAAAATTGACATTCTTGACATTCATGCTTCTGACCACGATGCCACTGATATACACAACACCTGTTTAAAGAAAAAATGCTTGACGATCGATGCTACCTTTTCCTTAGAAAACCAATGCACGTCACTCCCATTTTGATTTTTGTTTTATTTGTGGTTACTATTTGGTTTTGTTTAGGTAACAAAATATTTTTAGGTGAAGAAAAAAGCACAAATTGAACAAAGCGGCCTCATCTCATTGTATTACCACCACCACATTTGGTGGTTGTTGATATGATCTTTTTATGAAATGCTGTCTTGGTTTTATGCCAGATGTAACAAGACACAAACCTTTCAAAAAGTACACTTTTTGTCTTGTCAGTCCACAGAGTATTTTCCCCCAAGTCCTGGGGATAATCAAGATGATTTCTGGCAAATGTGACATGAGGCTTTGTGTTCTTTTTGGTAATCATTGGGTTATGTCTTGAAATCTCCCATAGATGCAATTTTGCCTGTTCTTTTCTTATTGTTGAATCATGAACCCTAACCTTAACTGCAAGGCAAGTGAGGTCTGCAGTTCTTTAGATTTTTGTTGATGCACTCTTGGAGAAATTATGGGCCAGTCACACCTGGGGAGTTTCACCACTGTTCCAAGGTTTTTCCATTGGTAGATAATAGCTCTCAACGTGGAGTCGCTAAGCCAAAGAAATGACTTTGTAACTCTTTCTGGACTAAGAGATGTCAATGACTTTGTTTCTCATGTGTTTCTTTAAATCATGGCATCATGTGTTATATTATTAGTATTACTATTGGTGGTAGTGATTTTGGTACGATTGTTAATTTGATTACGGTTCAAGTATTAAAAATTTCAACTGATATTTTTTTGGACCGGTTCAGTTTACGTTAATGATCTTTTTATTAGAGGGCTCCTATTTACTTTCCAGTTTATAGGAGGATTATCACCATTTGTAGAGTGGTGATAATGAAAGAAACATTTGTTCTGTTTCGAAATTCTCATATTTCAAGGTTGTACAGTTTAACCTCATAGTTTAATATGGTATTATTAGGCTTGGACTCCCTCCTGAGTTAAGCTTAAATTATCTGGACTGCTTAAACATTTTTCCCCATAAGTTAAAAGAGCTCGAGTTTACAATATTCATGTCCATGTCTATTATTTATTCTGTCGCCGACTAAAATCCTTTAAAATAAAAAAAATAAAAAATTTTGAGGGACAAATTTTCTTTTATGGAGCACTGCCACACTGAGCACCACTGCTGATTTTGCACAGATTTCACCTCCTCTGCAGGATCTGCAAGACACAGCAGCCTAACAAACAGACAGATAGGAAGGTAAGGTGCAGAGGGTCGTCACAATCACCAAGTGCAAGAGTAAAGAACCTCAGCTCCACTTTGAATATTTCAGTACACATGTGGACACACATGCTTGCGCGCGCACACACACAGCTCAAATTCAAATAAAACAGAAACAGATACAGAGAGCATGGCATAAACTAATATCCTTCTCTATGACACTGTGATTGGATATTATTATTATATCTCTTTGCTCCAAGCTTTCACACAGAAATGAATTTAATAGGGTTTTTTCTGTTTCTTTTTAATTTTCATTTATTTATTTATTTAATTTTTTGCTGCTTATCCCTGGCTTCATAACAGAAGACTGACATTAAAGGGGCACGGCTGAAATTAACTTGTGTGTTTGAGGTTGGGTGGGGTTTCCATTTCAGTCTGCAGGCTTATTTTGATGATACTGGAATGAGAGAAAGAAAACATTTACTCAAAGGGTCAATCAAATATCTTCCATTTCTTCCTTTACACACCTATGTCAAGGGGGCCCGGAGGCCAGTACGTGGGAGGGGACTCAAATGTGGAAACCTAATGGAACAGCGTTAAGATTTTAACAAGCTTCACTGTGAAAACAGAAACTGGAAATGACAACAAGAGGATACGCAGTGTTGAGTCTCTGACGTGGAGGCACTAGAACAGAGGGAGAGTTTGGTTAGGTTCTTAGAGTGAGGACTTAATGAGTGGAGGAGAGAGGAATACTGATTCTGTGGGCTTACTTGCAGGCAGAGGTTGTGAGGCTTTGGGGAGGGCAACCCAGTGAGCGTCCGAGAGGTGAGTGAGTGAATGCGGTTCCAACCAAGTGGGTTGCAGAAAGGTGCAGAGAATCTTGACAAGGAGACCAGCATCCAGGTAATTAAGCTGCAGGGGAGTGAAGCGGTGACTTGATGAGGAAACTGGAGACACAAGGAGACTGAGGTAAGTACAGAGCATGAACATGTAAACAAGAAGCAATGAGGCCTGGTTACCACCATGCGGCAGGAATAGATGACTGCACTGATCGTAAATACAGCCTTGCTGAACATTGTGAGTGGATGACAGGTGAGGAACCAGGGTTTTGTCAAGAAGGTGGACGGAGCTAAACACAGGAAGGCAGTGGAAAAACACCAGATGCTCACTTGGATCCTGGTAACCTAATTCTTGATTAAATATGCATTTGTAGTGAATACTGCTGTGCTGTTTCTAAAACAAATGGTTCTGCTTCATTTTTCTGCATTTTTCTGTCACTGTCCGCATATCTATCAAACCCTCCTGCTGAGTTGTACATAACTCTAAAAAGCCAGAACTCCCATGGCTCCCTTTCTCCTAAGCTGATGTCCATGACTACAGCTGGTTGGCATACTGAAAGAGCAAGAGGCTTTAAAAGTGAGTGGTAGACTGATGGAGAGACACAAAAAGGAAACAAATCCTTGCCTAGGGTATAGGGTTGAATGTTTCCATGTCTAAAATTAACTTCAATCTTCAGTATGCACCATGATAGGGAACGCATTATTAATCAGGTTGACATACACAGATGCGGCCTGTGTCTGTGCCTCAGTCTGTTGTGCCAAGACATTGCATCAGAGTCCCAGTAAGCCTTTGTTTATTGTTAATCCAACTGCACATAACATGCTATAAATAACATGAAACCATACACACACACACACACACACTCACACACAGGGGGCGTACACAAACATATGCTCAAACTACACTTTCTCTCTAGCTTTGACCATGGGAGTGAGAAAGAAAAGCAAAGACCCTCTGCGTGACTACATAGAATGATCAAATTAAGTTTCCACGGAGTTCATTAAAAAAAAATATATATATATATCCATGTCCAGAATGATAATTATCAGGGCTGGATTTCCTTCTGGGTTATGCTTGGCACCATACCTAATTCAGGTTTGTTAACAATTGCAGATATATTTGTTTTCTTTTTTTTAAAGCAGTAACATAACAGTCATAAAAGACAATTCCTTAATTTCATTTTTAGTGCATTCAATACATCCAAGAGTTTACATTTACACAAAAATGCATTCCAGGTTTAATTATGCATTAATTTTCTTATTTACAGTTTCTTAGATCCATTTTCTGCATGCATTACTGTATTAACCTTGAGAAAGAGAGTGTTTCAGAGCAACCTTACATTATAAACCGATGTTTCTTTAGTTTTGTATATTTGTCAGTTACATTTTATTTGGGTTTCTTTTCTAGCTATTTATTTGTGTTTTGCTATTTATTCTAAATGCTGCTAGCAGGGAGTTGCTTCTAATTTTGTTGAACATCTGAAGTTTAATGACAATACAAAGATTCTGATTGTGATATAAATAAAGGGATGTGTCATTATGAAAAGAAACAGCCCATATATATATATATATATATACATATATTTATATATATGTGTGTGTGTGTGTGTGTGTAAATACATTGTTGTAAATCATTAATAAATAAAAAATAACAATGCTACAGCAAGAGTGCATTTTATACATTAATATCACACCAGCACTCACAAATCGTTACAATCATAATACTGCAAATCAAACTTTCCTTTTCCTCTTCAAGAAAATGTATTGTAAAGATAATAAAACTGAAGACTTTATTCACGAAATTTTGCTCTTCACTCAGTCTTTATTATCATTCATAATATGGATGGCAATGTTTTTGTCTTTTACTATTATTAATTGTATTCAGGGAAAGGTAATACTGTGTTGTATTATATAAAATACAAGTAGTACAAGCAGCAGTAGTAGTGGGTGGTGCACTGGGCCGGCCCAGGGATCACTGGACAGAGGTTGTCCATGTTTTCATCCTATCAGTACCGTGCCCTCCTCACTCACTCCAGACAGACACAAACTGCTAGCTGACAAGGTAAGACATCACTAAAGCTTTTATAAACTGGAACTGGCGGATTTAATTCTTGCAGTCATTTATAATAATCTCTGCATGAGCGCTTGTGTCCCCATTGCGCGCATCGAACCAGCCTTGCGCGATTTTCACTCTAACCTCGATTAGTCTGTGCCTTTTCAAAGTAAGGCGGCTTCACACGTGATCTGCGTGCGTGCAGTTACTTGCACTTTTTATACTCGCCAACAGCTTCAGTATTTGTGAATATCCGAGGATTAAAGATGCTTTTAAAGTGACACTCTGATAGCGGGAATGATCCCCTCTCTCGCTCTCCCTCTCTTTCGCTCTCTCTTTCACACACGTGCGCGCGCGCGCACACACACACACACACACACATGCACACGCACATACACACCCACGGTCTCTGCGCAATATATCCACACACATCGACCCACCCTAAACTTTCTATGACCTGAAGACAAGCTATTTTAGTTAACAAAGGCATGCTTCAATAGTATCTGGAATGCTGGTGTGTTTATCTGCATGTGTTTTTTTGGGTTTTTTTTTTAGTGTCTACAAAGTCTTACTTATACTACAATGCTTATTGCACTTAAAAAGTTAAAGTTAGGGCCATATTGTAGTGTAATATGCCTTTATTTTTCTATCCTCAGGATTTTCCATGGCTGCAAACTCTCAGTGTGTACTTCTTGTTATATTGCTTAATTTTCTGACATTATCACTTGGCACTCAAGATGACCTTATGATCAGTACAAGCGATGGGAAAATTCAAGGGAAATTGCTTTCTGTGCTGGGTTCGGATGTTAGAGCCTTTCTTGGAATTCCCTATGGAAAACCACCTGTTGGGAAATTAAGATTCAGAGCGCCAGAGCCAGTAGAGAAATGGGATGGTGTGAAGGATGCTACCAACTTTCCAAATTCCTGCTACCAGATGCCTGATACAGCCTTTCCTGGTAGGACTCACATTAACACAACTGGGCACAATGCATGCACAGACTGTGTAATGGATAGTGCATATCTGTACACTTACATACATATAGCCACTACATAATATGAAATATTCAAAGGACTAAACAAAATCCAAACATAGTATTAAATAAATATTTTCAACATATTTCACATTGCTGTTATTTATATGTTATGTACACATGTTTTATCTAAACAATAACCAGAGAGTTACATTACTATAAATAAATTAATAATATTATTTTATAATTTATTTAAAAATAAAACCTGCAAAAATATTTATCATACCTGATAGCACTAATTCATCACTTGTTTGACTGATAAGTAATCTTCATTTTTTTTCTTTTTAGAGAGAGAGAGAGTTAGGATTGCAATCCACTTTAGACTGTTTTTTAAAAAACATTTTATGTTACCTAAACGCTAGCTTATAAAGGGTAGCATTTTGCTCTCGGACAGTTTTGTCATGCAGAGGTTTTTTTGCACTGTATTCATTTCAGAGTAATGCTTTAGTGGGGAGTGGCAGTTAGGAAACATGATCTCATTCGTAGTGTATGCATTCCCTTTCCCAACTAAACACTTTTTTTAATTGCAAAAGTAAATCTTGGACATGACCCATAAATGTTAAGCAATTTTTTTTTGTATTATTATTTTCTAGACTGATAAAGAATGTATCTCTTACACATTACACTTTCATATATTCCTTAACACGAATACACGAGTCAGAGTTTTCAAATGCCTTTCCCCTCACTCAAAAGAATTACTGCGGTTGGGCTGGCTGTATTTATAGATGAAGCCACCTGTCGGAGATTGTTGAACTACTGCAACGGATACCAGACATATATCAATGTAATAAGCACACTCACTTAATTTAGATATGACATCAGAGATAGAAATGAACCTAACTCACTGTTATCAGGTTGTTGTCAGTGATTCTCATTCTAGGTAAAAACAACCATACAACTGTACACAGTACATTAATGGTAAATTCAAGTTAATTTTTCTTCAAGCTAATAAAATGAAATGGACCGATGAATAAATTAATTTGAACTTGTAGATTGCAGTAATGTTGTCCCAATCAGGCTCTTCAAAATTATATAATTATACTACTGCTGTTATCTAACAAAATTCTTTCCAGGGTTCAAAGGTGTAGAAATGTGGAACCCAAACACTCCTCTGAGTGAGGACTGTCTGTACCTCAATGTCTGGTCGCCACGTTTCAACAAAACGCAGCCTGCACCACTTGCCCCTGTCTTTGTCTGGATTCATGGTGGTGGGTTCATCTCAGGAACATCGTCATTGGACATTTACGACGGCCGTTTCCTGAGTAAATCTGAAAGTGTTGTTGTGGTATCAATGAATTACAGGTAAGAGGTAATAAATACTAATAGTAATTAAATATAGTTATTATATGTAACTAGAAACTCTACACATTTATACAAGAAAATAAAATTGAGTATGACAAATCTGGGTGATATTCTTTTTAGAATAATAAGAGTAAGCAATATTGTGATTTAGCTTCAGTCATACATTGTCAGTATGCCTTATTGTTGTGGTCATCAATAACAGATTGGGAGCGTTTGGTTTCCTGTCTCTTCCCGACAACACAAATATCCAGGGTAATGCAGGCCTTTTGGACCAACGCCTGGCTCTTAAATGGGTTGCAAATAATATTGCAGCTTTTGGTGGTGATCCTTCTAAGGTAAATGCCTTAATTCTAGAAAGGTTTTTCACATGTTGAAACAATTTTAATTTGGCATTGTTTCCAGGTTACTCTGTTCGGAGAAAGTGCTGGGTCTGCATCTGTTGGCTTCCAGCTGCTCTCGCCGGGCAGCCAGGATCTTTTTCAAAGGGCTGTGATGCAGAGTGGCTCCCCCAATGCATACTGGGGCACAATTAGTCAGACTGAGGCCTGGGACAGGTAGTGTACATTTTTTTATCATCTTTGTCTTGAGCCAACTTGGTTGACTTAACCCTTGTATCTAGACTGACAAAATGACAAGTGTATTAAAAAGTCTGAAGATTTCCAGAGGCTGAAACCTGATGACTTTGCCTTTAGCTCCAACAATAGGTCGACATTCTCATTCATCCTCTGTCCATATAGGTACCGTTAGGATTTTATCAATACCAATATTGAAACTGATATTACTTACAAATATTAATACATCCTGATAGTCTGATATTATTTCTGATACTACCCTCCAGAGTTTAGTGTAAAAAGAATACACAGCAGTGGCTATAGTTAATTCTGAAGTGTTGGCTAGCACACAAATGGTGTTTTTCATTGCAGTCTTATACTAACCAGGTATCGAGGTGTTTAGTTTTGTGCTTCAGGTCAATGGCTGTGGTGATCCCACACAGTTAAAAATATCCTACTAGAGTGAGGGCTTGGCTGTTGTCCCAGGCTGCAGCTAAGTTTACAAGGATCTGCCAAATTTGAAGATACTTACACACAGTAGTCTTTCTGTATACTGACACGTTTAATTTTAACAATTCTTAGCAATCAGATTAACAGACTAACAAGAACACTGTGGCTTTGCAATAGATAAAAACATATATTATTTTTTGTCAAAAAAGGCTTTGATCACAGTAAAAAATAAATAATAATGTGTGTGTGTGTGTGTGTGTGTGTGTGTGTGTGTGGATATATATTTTCATTCAGTTATATATATTTATCTACTACAAAAAAACATGATTTTTGACTTCAATATTCAGTTCCAAAATCTACATTTGTCTTTCATACTATCTGTGAGATCATATTGTGTGACAATGTGACAATAAAAGTGATTTGATTTGATTTGATTTGCATTGAATAAAAGTTTGGTTCTATGAGTTCTTCCTTATTTTATTCTTTTTCAATATTTAGGTCTCTTATGCTGGCAAAACTTGTGGATTGTCCCTCATCTCCTGCAGCTCGTCTAGAAGCTTGTCTGCAGCAGGCTGATCCTCAAAAAGTCTCAACCAAGCAATTTGAGGTTCTCACTCAATCGTCACTATTAAGTCTTCCCTTTATGCCTCATGTTGATGGGAACTTCTTACCAGATGCAGTTGATGTGAGTACCCATATTTGGCATTTGGTTGACTTTCTTTAAGAAATATTTTTTTCGCTACATCATGCATCTCCAATAAGTGCTGTTCATACTTGGGTTTAAGGCAGTGTTTCCCAACCACTGTGCCGCGGCACATGGGTGTGCTGTGAAAAATGATCAGGTGTGCCGTGGATGATTAACTGGTTCCACCTGAGTAACGGGCAGAACAATTACATTCTCTTCAAATAGAGGGCAATACAACTATCTGCTCTAATTAAATTGGTTGCCAACTGACAGTAAAATAGTAGAAGACGAAGAATAAATGACATAATAATCATGCTGTGAGTGAGACAACGCAGCACATAATAGCAATAGATAAATATTTGAAAAGAAAAAGTAGTCAATCTGACCTGGATCCTGGAAAAAATTCCTACCCAGATGAGCAAATTTTCCTATATTTGGTGCGCGGGAAAAATATCAATGTGCTTTCTGTGACATTTTTGTTTGGTGGTGTGCCGTGTGATTTTTATAATGTGAAATATGTGGCGTGGCTCCAAAATGTTGGGAAACACTGGTTTAAGGAAAAAGTTGCATGCAACCAGTCCACATGTTGTCAAAAGAAAAAAAAATAAACGTTTATACAATCAAAGGGAAGTATACCCTCTTTAATTCTAAGGTTATACATGAAAAAAAAATCACAATTATCTGGTTTTTACCAGATTAAATAAAATACAACCTTAGATGAACTACAGTACATGGCATCTTGCACCGAGTGATTTTTTAGTTATTAAAAACAAAGTTAAAGAAGCAGTGTGTGGAAAAAAAATATTTAAAAAAAAAGTATACACTGTGACTCAGTAGCTTGTAGAACCATTTTCCACAGGAATAACTTGATGTAACTGCTTTATGTACGACTTCATGACTCTTCATCACTTTTGGCCCACTCTTCTTTACAATGTTGCTTCAGTTCATTGAGGTTAATGGACATTTGCTTATGCACAAGTCTCTTGACATCCCACCACAAACACTTGGTCTGGATTTTTTTTTTTTCATTCTGATGTAGATTTGCTGGTGTGCCTAGGTTAATTGTCCTGTTGCATGACCCAGTTTTGCCTAAGGTTAAGCTGTTAGGGAGACTGCTTCACATTTGAGCCTACTATCACAATCCCATCTCCACATTGGTCCTGTCTATCTAAAGGACATTGTTCCAGAAGTTTTGTGACTTCTTCAGTTGCAATTTTGCAACCTAAGCCATGCTGTCATGTTCAGTTTTGAGAGATAATTTCAGTTGTACTATCATGAATTTTAGTATTTAATATACTAGCAGAGGACTGTTGTAGCTATCTGGCTTTTTATAATTTCTCTGATCATTATGTGGTCTAATGTTGGATCACTTAAGAATCATGGACATCACATTGTTTGGAAATGGCCTTCCCAGACTGATGGGCAGAAACAGCTGATTCCTTGTAATCATGGCTAATATGTTTTCTGTCAACACATACTTGAATGCTCCAGACTATATATATATATATATATATATATATATATATATATATATATATATATATATATATATATACAACCTAGTATCACAGCAAAGCGTTTACTAGACAACTAGACATGCTAGTCTATTTCACGATTTGACTCTCCAAAATGTGAAATGGCAACACATGCAGAGGTTGCATTACCAGCAGGGGGAGATAATATGAAGTATATTCCAGAGTTGTTAATTGTAAGAAATGATTAAGATAGGTGGCTAATATGTATATATATATATATGTAACTGTGTTTAATAATAATGTCTGCTTAAACACCTTCCCTTGATTATTTTCATGTTGGCTTGAAATAAAATATCTCCCTCTGCTGTTACTGTAGCTTGCTGCAACTTCTGCGTTTGGAGATATATATATATATATATATATATATATATATATATATATATATATATATATATATATATATATATATACTCAACAAAAATATAAACGCAACACCTTTGTTACTGCTCCCATTCCCCATGGGATGGACGTAGAGACCTAAAATTCATTCCAGATACACAATATAACCATCCCTCCCAAACAGTGGTCACAAATCAGTCCAAATGTGTGGTAGTGGGCACATCTGCTATATTGAGATAATCCATCCCACCTCACAGGTGTGCCACATCAGGATGCTGATGTGACATCATGAGTAGTGCACAGGTGTACTTCAGACTGCCCACAACAAAAGGCCACCCTGGAATGTGCAGTTTTGTCTCACAGCAAAATGCCACAGATGCCACAAGCAATGAGGGAGCGTGCAATTGGCATGCTGACAGCAAGAATGTCAACCAGATCTGTCGCCCGTGCATTGAACGTTCATTTCTCAACCATAAGCCGTCTCCACAGGCGTTTCAGAGAATATGGCAGCACATCCAACCGGCCTCACAACCGCAGACCTCGTGTAACCACACCAGCCCAGGACCTCCACATCCAGCAGGTTCACCTCCAAGATCGTCTGAGACCAGCCACCCAGACAGCTGCTGGAACAATTGGTTTGCACAACCAAACAATTTCTGCACAAACTGTCAGAAACCGTCTCAGGGACGCTCAACTGCATGCCCGTCGTCCTCATCGGGGTCTTGACCTGACTCCAGCTCGTCGCCGTAACAGACTTGTGTGGGCAAATGCTCACATTCGATGGCGTCTGGCACGTTGGAGAGGTATGCGCTTCACAGATGAATCATGGTTCACATTGTTCAGGGCAGATGGCAGCTGAGAATGTCCCAGTTCTTGCATGGCCAGCATACTCACCGGACATGTCACCCATTGAGCATGTTCGGGATGTGCTTGACCGGCGTATACGACAGCGTGTACCAGTTCCCACGAATATCCAACAACCTTGCACAGCCATTGAAGTGGAGTGGACCAACATTCCACAGGCCACAATTGACAATCTGATAGACTCCATGCGACGATGTGTTGCACTGCACGAGGCAAATGGTGGAATACTGACCAGATACTGACCGGTTCTTGGTCCCCAGACCCCCAATAGCGCAAAAAACTGCACATTCCAGGGTCGCCTTTTGTTGTGGGCAGTCTGAGGTACACCTGTGCACTACTCATGATGTCAGATCAGCATCCTGATGTGGCACACCTGTGAGGTGGGATGGATTATCTCAATATAGCAGATGTGCCCACTACCACACATTTGGACTGATTTGTGACCACTGTTTGGGAGGGATGGTTATATTGTGTATCTGGAATGAATTTTAGGTCTCTACGTCCATCCCATGGGGAATGGGAGCAGTAACAAAGGTGTTGCGTTTATATTTTTGTTGAGTGTATATATATCGTAGTGGTTAGACTACACGCCTTTGGAACAGAGCATCGCAAGTTCGATTCCTGCCTGGGGCGTCTGTATCCAGTAAGGGTGCTAAGGCTAGACCCCCTATGCTAAGCAAGCCTACCGCAGACATGAGCGAGACAGATAAATATGAAGGCATGCCGGCTCGGACGTCGCCCGGATCAACAAGGTCCGCATCAGGTGTTGAGGAACCAGGGCACCCTGACGACAAGTGGGCTACTGGAACAAGAAGGCATCAGTGGGCAAGAGACGAAAACAGGGCATTGTTGGAATGCTACTACGCAAGTAACCCCGGCGGAAGGGGCTACATGAATAGGATGCGGGACCTATGGATTCTTCGATATCCAACATCCACAATGACGGCGAAACAACTAGTAGCTCAGTGTTCCAACATTCGAAAGAAGGGACTGCTCTCACAGCTAGAGATTGACGAGGTACAACACAAATGCTATGGCAAGGAGGAGTCAGGACGCCAGGTCAGGGGGGAGATATCATCACCCCCACCCGAGATTGGGTACATAGCCCCAAGTCCGATAGGAGAAGGATCGTTGAGTGCGAGAGGAACTGACCTGAAAAATAGGATCATGGCCAAGCTTGAAACCTGTATCCCCGTAGTCGGTTACCAAGATTACGTGAAGTACCCTCAGAAGGTCTGCTAGATGATGTTAATGCAGCACTATGGACGATACCTACAACCACGATTACCGACACTAACAAGCTGATCTACAATACGGCAGCGGTGATCAGTGAGATGCTTGGCTACAAGTTGAACAGCCACAAGGGGCAGTACCCTCCATGGAGAAGGAGGCTAGAGGGCAACATCAAAGTAGCACGGAGGGAGGTTAGCCAACTAACGGAGTTGCAGAAAGGTGCGACAAAGAAGGTGCATAAGAAATACAGCAAGCTGTCCATACCTGAGGCCTTGGAAACTGCCAAGCAAAGACTCATAGCCTTGGCCAGCCGCTTGAGGAGGTACACCAGAGAGATAGAAGGCAGGAGAATAAACCAGCTGTTCTCCACAGAACCAGCAAAGGTGTACTCTCAGTGGCAAGGGAACAATAAGAGAACAGCACCACCAAGGCTGGAGATGGAGCAATACTGGAAGAGCATATGGGAGAAGGACGCAACCCATAATGGCAATGCTCAGTGGCTAGTGGATCTGAGGGCAGACCACAGCGACCTCCCTGAACAGGGTCCAGTAACCATCACAGTGGCAGATATCCAAGAAAGGGTCTCCAGTATGAAGAGTTGGACAGCACCAGGGCCCGACATGGTTCACACCTACTGGCTAAAGAAGCTGACTGCACTCCACGAGCGTCTGGCAGCACAAATGAACCAGCTGCTAGTTAACGAGAGACACCCGGAATGGCTAACCGAAGGTCGGACGGTCCTGATCCCCAAGGACCCCAAGAAGGGACTGGTCCCCTCCAACTACCGACCAATAACCTGCCTCAGTACTACATGGAAGCTCCTGTCAGGCATCATATCGGCTAAGATGAACAGGCACATGGGTCAATACATGAGCGGGACACAGAAAGGGATTGGCAAGAATACCAGAGGCGCAAAACACCAGCTACTGGTAGACAGAACAGTCAGCCGAGACTGCAAGACCAGACTGACCAACCTGTGCACTGCCTGGATTGATTACAAGAAGGCCTATGACTCAATGCCCCACAGCTGGATACTGGAATGCTTAGAATTGTACAAGATCAATGGGACCCTAAGAGCCTTCATCAGGAACTCAATGGGGATGTGGCGTACAACACTAGAGGCCAACTCCAAGCCCATAGCACAAGTCACCATCAAGTGCGGGATCCACCAAGAAGATGCTCTGTCCCCACTGCTGTTCTGCATAGACCTGAACCCCCTCAGTGAGATCATTAACAAGACTGGCTACGGATACCGACTACGGAACGAAGCAGTTGTCAGCCACCTCCTGTACATGGATGACATCAAGCTGTATGCCAAGAGTGAACAAGACATCGATACACTGATCCACACTACCAGGCTATACAGCAATGACATTGGAATGTCATTCGGACTGGAGAAGTGTAGTCGGATGGTAACAAGAGAGGGAAGGTAGTAAGAACTGAGGGGATTGAACTACCAGAAGGCAACATTGCAGACATAGAGGACAGTTACAAGTACCTGGGGATCCTGCAGGCGAATGGGAACCATGAAGAGGCCGCTAGAAAAGCTGCAACCACCAAGTACCTGCAGAGGGTCAGGCAAGTCCTGAGGAGTCAGCTGAATGGTAAGAACAAGATCCGGGCCATCAACACGTACGCCCTGCCCGTGATCAGGTACCCTGCTGGGATAATAGGCTGGCCAAAGGAGGAGATAGAAGCCACTGACATAAAGACAAGAAAGCTCCTTACCATGCATGGAGGGTTTCACCCCAAGTCCAGCACCCTGAGGCTGTACGCTAAGCGGAAGGAAGGGGGCCGGGGACTGGTGAGTGTCAGCACCACAGTCCAGGATGAGACAACAAACATCCAAGAATACATTGGGAAGATGGCCCCAACTGACCGAGTGCTCAGTGAATACCTCAGGCAGCAGAAACCCAAGAAAGAGGAGGGAGACGAGGAACCATCATGGAAGGACAGGCCCCTGCACTGTATGTACCACCGGAAGATAGAGGAGGTGGCTGATATCCAGAAATCCTACCAGTGGCTGGACAAAGCTGGACTGAAAGACAGCACAAAGGCACTAATCATGGCAGCACAAGAACAAGC
Source organism: Mchenga conophoros (assembly GCF_057382185.1). NCBI lineage: Eukaryota > Metazoa > Chordata > Actinopteri > Cichliformes > Cichlidae > Mchenga > Mchenga conophoros. The sequence continues at coordinate 14,407,089 of NC_140539.1, forward strand.
TCTGAGTACAAGATCCATAGAGGCTGGGGTCTATCACACCAGGCAAGACCCCAGGTGCAGGCTGTGTAAAGATGCCCCAGAGACAATCCAGCACATAACAGCAGGGTGCAAGATGCTAGCAGGCAAGGCATACATGGAACGCCATAACCAAGTGGCTGGCATAGTGTACAGGAACATCTGTGCCGAGTATAATCTGGAAGTCCCGAGGTCAAAATGGGAGATACCCCCAAGGGTGGTGGAGAATGACCGAGCTAAGATCCTGTGGGACTTCCAGATACAGACGGACAAAATGGTGGTGGCTAACCAACCGGACATAGTGGTGGTAGACAAACAGAAGAAGACGGCCGTAGTGATCGATGTAGCGGTTCCGAATGACAGCAATATCAGGAAGAAGGAACACGAGAAGCTGGAGAAATACCAAGGACTCAGAGAAGAGCTCGAGAGGATGTGGAGGGTGAAGGTAACGGTGGTCCCCGTGGTAATCGGAGCACTAGGTGCGGTGACTCCCAAGCTAGGCGAGTGGCTCCAGCAGATCCCGGGAATAACATCGGAGATCTCTGTCCAGAAGAGCGCAGTCCTGGGAACAGCTAAGATACTGCGCAGGACCCTCAAGCTCCCAGGCCTCTGGTAGAGGACCCGAGCTTGAAGGATAAACCGCCCGCAGGGGCGTGCTGGGTGTTTATATATATATATATATATTTGTGTGTGTATGTATGTATGTATGTATGTATGTGTGTGTATTTGCGTGTTTGTGTACAGGGAGTGCAGAATTATTAGGCAAATGAGAATTTTGTCCACATCATCCTCTTCATGCATGTTGTCTTACTCCAAGCTGTATAGGCTCGAAAGCCAACTACCAATTAAGCATATTAGGTGATGTGCATCTCTGTAATGAGAAGGGGTGTGGTCTAATGACATAAATACCCTATATCAGGTGTGCATAATTATTAGGCAACGTCCTTTCCTTTGGCAAAATGGGTCAAAAGAAGGACTTGACAGGCTCAGAAAAGTCAAAAATAGTCAGATATCTTGCATAGGGATGCAGCAGTCTCAAAATTGCAAAGCTTCTGAAACGTGATCATCGAACAATCAAGCGTTTCATTCAAAATATGGTAAATGGTAAATGGCCTGTATTTATATAGCGCTTTAGTCCCTAAGGACCCCAAAGCGCAAAATAGTCAACAGGGTCGCAAGAACCGTGTGGAAAAACCAAGGCGCAAAATAACTGCCCATGAACTGAGAAAAGTCAAGCGTGCAGCTGCCAAGATGCCACTTGCCACCAGTTTGGCCATATTTCAGAGCTGCAACATCACTGGAGTGCCCAAAAGCACAAGGTGTGCAATACTCAGAGACATGGCCAAGGTAAGAAAGGCTGAAAGACGACCACCACTGAACAAGACACACAAGCTGAAACGTCAAGACTGGGCCAAGAAATATCTCAAGACTGGTTTTTCTAAGGTTTTATGGACTGATGAAATGAGAGTGAGTCTTGATGGGCCAGATGGATGGGCCCGTGGCTGGATTGGTAAAGGGCAGAGAGCTCCAGTCCGACTCAGACGCCAGCAAGGTGGAGGTGGAGTACTGGTTTGGGCTGGTATCATCAAAGATGAGCTTGTGGGGCCTTTTCGGGTTGAGGATGGAGTCAAGATCAACTCCCAGCCCTACTGCCAGTTTCTGGAAGACACCTTCTTCAAGCAGTGGTACAGGAAGAAGTCTGCATCCTTCAAGGAAAACATGATTTTCATGCAGGACAATGCTCCATCACACGCGTCCAAGTACTCCACAGCGTGGCTGGCAAGAAAGGGTATAAAAGAAGAAAAACTAATGACATGGCCACCTTGTTCACCTGATCTGAACCCCATTGAGAACCTGTGGTCCATCATCAAATGTGAGATTTACAAGGAGGGAAAACAGTACACCTCTCTGAACAGTGTCTGGGAGGCTGTGGTTGCTGCTGCATGCAATGTTGATGGTGAACAGATCAAAACACTGACAGAATCCATGGATGGCAGGCTTTTGAGTATCCTTGCAAAGAAAGGTGGCTATATTGGTCGCTGATTTGTTTTTGTTTTGTTTTTGAATGTCAGAAATGTATATTTGTGAATGTGGAGATGTTATATTGGTTTCACTGATAAAAATAAATAATTGAAATGGGTATATATTTGTTTTTTGTTAAGTTGCCTAATAATTATGCACAGTAATAGTCACCTGCACACACAGATATCCCCTTAAAATAGCTAAAACTAAAAACTACTTCCAAAAACATTCAGCTTTGATATTAATGAGTTTTTTGGGTTCATTGAGAACATGGTTGTTGTTCAATAATAAAATGATTCCTCAAAAATACAACTTGCCTAATAATTCTGCACTCCCTGTGTAAATGTATAAACAAATTAACTTCACAAAAACAACTAAATAACTTTCTCTCTTCCTTCTGCAGGTACTTCTAAGTTCTGGTAACTTTGCAAAGAAAGATGTGATGTTTGGTTTAAATAAGGATGAAGGGACATATTTTGCTGTTTATGCAGTCCCTGGATTTAATAACACCGGTCAGAGTCTCATCACTAGAAAGGAATTCTTGGCAGGAGTGACGCTTGCAATGGATACTGCGAGTGATGTCATGAGAGATGCAGCCATTTTCCATTACACGGATTGGACAGATGTGGACAACAGGGTGAAAAACCGTGACTCTGTATGTAGTCTTGTTGGAGATCAAATGTTCATGTGTCCAGTGCTCGACTTTGCTCACAGGTAATGAGTAATTCTTATTGATCATATTTTTTAGTCACAGTTAATAAACACAAAACACGTCAGAACAAAGCCACGCCCACATGGTTCTAAGAAAAGGCATTGTATGTATATGTGTGAACTTCTGTATCTAAGTAAGAATGTGTGTGTGTGTGTGTGTGTGTGTGTGTGTGTGTGTGTGTGTGTGTGTGTGTGTGTCAGACCTCCAATTCAATTCAATTTCAATTCAATTTCTCTATTGTCCTGCTGACCAAAGGGTCGTAAACACAGGAAGCTTACATCAAAAGAAGCAGATCTTCCAGATAGGATGTATCTGCAATAAAACATTACAGCCCCCCCCATCCAGAACCTCGAGAATCTGGCTGTATCCATGCTGCCCTCCTGCTGCTGTTGATCTCTTTGATTGAGGCCAGTGATCAGCTGCATCCCTCTCTACAATTGTTTGAAATTATTCAACTGGAGTTTGGTTTCCAGCTTCTCTCTGTAGGTATCTTTACACTTTCTCAGCCCTGCCTTTAGGTCATGGTGTAGGTTTCTCAACTTGTCCTTGTTCCCAGGCCTGAAGATCCTCTACTTTTCATTCAGCATGTCCCAGTATGCAGTCTCACTGGCTCCCTGACTCCAGAATTCTTCTCACAGGCTTGGTGGCAACAGGAAGTCTTAGAACTGCAAGAACATACTGAGATGTTAACAGGACCTGGTTTTGGTCTGATCTACATAGTTGGCGAGGGCAGTGGCTTTGTATACATCCTGCATGTTTGCGTGCAGAAGATCCAAAGTTTTATTTTTTCATGTTTTGACCAGATACTGCTTTAAAGTTGGCATAGTGGAGGCTAGATATGGTTGAAACCGCCAGTGATGGTGATGAAAGGCTCTGGGGGTTTATGCTTTAGGTCAGTGAAAGTCCCGTGTGTGATGTCACATGCTGCTGACCCATTAGCTGCTACATAAACACGTATTAATATAGCGGAGAATTCTCATCGTAGATAACATGTCCTGGATTGCATCACCATTTATTAACAAACACTGCAATCTCTCCATCTTTTCTTCTTATTGCTCAGCTTGGCGTCTTTGTCAGCCAAACTATGAAAAAGTCTGATACTGTGGTGGTGTGGTCCAGGTACCTTTGTAAAGCATAATACACTGCGCTCCCGATACTGCCGATTACTCTGATGCTTTACCAGTTATCCACTTTTAAGAGACCTCACATTCCCCATGACGACCGGTGGAAAGGACGGTTTATGTTTCCTTCTCCTTGATTATATTCTTACTCTGGCCTGGCACTGATTACGTCACCTTTTGAGTTCCTGCAGGATGACCGGTCTGGCTACAGGCAGCAGTGTTGTGTTTTTGAAAGTGCCAGATCCTGAGTGTGAGAGTGCCAGGTCCTGAGTGTATAGAAACACAGAGCCATTCCACTCAGTCTTACCCCTCATCATGACAAATATAAAAAAGACAGTGAGGACCATAAAATTACAAAAAAGACGACTAAGGTCTATAGTTTGTAAAAACTGAAATCTAAAAAAAAAAGACAAAAAGGACACTAGGAATAAAACCGCAAAACACACTTAACTACGGAAGCTGCTGCAACAAACCACAATTCTCACAACATCTAGAGACTAAGAACAAGAACAAGACTCAACTCTTATGTTCTTGCGATTATTGCAAACAAATCCTGACAAAACACTGACAAATAGAGCTGGTTTAAAGAAATGCCACCTTACTAATAGTTTAAAGACCCCCGGAGAGCAGTCATTTTGGTTTTCTACCTTAGACCCCCGCGGAGTCATCATTTTGCGTTTCTACCTTTAAAAGCCGGAGAGCAGTCAGTCAAATGCTGGAGTCATTCATATGTATATTAGGTCGTTACCTAGGAATTCTGGAGGGAGGGGAGTGGGGGTGAGTGATTGAGGGGGTGGGGGAGTGGAGTGTTTCAGTTTGCCATCTTAGGGAGAAATCAACACATGTCCTTTGTATGTCCTTTGTTGCTGACATTTATTGATGAAAACAGTACAAAAAACCAACCATTTGTACACATATTTACAAATAATGATAAAAAGTGAGTGAGTACATTTCAACATTTTCAGCAATCACTCACAATCCTGGCACTGCCACGGTATCTGTCGTCTGCATTTACCACATGTGTACCTGTAGCAGTGAACACATCGCACAGTGGCCTGATTTTTTTTGCATCTGTGTTTGACCTGACACGTGGCCCTTTTTCCAGGGCTCGGTGTGGAGGGTTGTGTCCGAAGCAACTGATCTTTTCTTGCCTTCTTCGCAGCTACATGAGAGCGAGCCAACTCCCTTGCAAGCTCCACCAGGAAGTCCACCCGTCTTTCCTTCGTCCCGGTGCATGCTTGATACAGCACATGTGCATTCAGTGCTGCCATGTCAATCATGTTATAAAACACGGCGACTGGCCAGCGCCGTGTTCCTTTGCGGACAGTGTACTCCCGAACCATCTGGTCCATCACATCCACGCCACACTTTGTTTTGTTGTAAAGGGTGACAGTGTTTGGCTTCCTTTTGGTAGTGTTATCAGTCTGAACCACGCTGTGCATGCTGCTAAGAATATAGACTGTCTTCTTCCGTTTGGCCGCATACGCCGTCAGCGTGGCAGCAGAGGTTGAAAACACCTAAGAAATAAGATAAATTGTTATTTCCATAGCCCTTTTACACACAATGAAACACATAAACATAGAACCACAAAAGACCTGCAACATACCTGAGTGGTGAATTCATTGCGATCTGTCTGTCTAGTGGATTGAGGAATTTCCCTGCGAATCTTGTTGACTGTGCCGAGGATGGTGGTTTTCCGTCCAAGAAGTTTTTGCGCAAGTGAAAGCGATGTGAAGAAATTGTCCGTGGTAACATTTCTGCCCTTGTCTAGGAATGGTTCCATCAGCCTCATTACTACATTTTCAGAAAGTCTCTCCCCAGTGGGACGATTGGGGTCCTTGCCAAGATATGGGAAGACATTGCAAATGTACTTGGATTTTAGGTCGCAGGCCACCCAAAACTTGATCCCAAACTTGTCCGGTTTACTTGCAATATACTGCAGGAAACAGCACCGAGTCTTTGATGGGAAAAGCTGTTCATCAACGGTGATATGTAGACCAGGGTTGTAGCACGTGATGCAGTTGGTGACAAATGATCCCCACACACTGGAAATTGCAGCGAACTTATCAGTCTTTGCTCGATCACTGCGGGTGGACTTGTCATCAAAGCGTAGGTGTTGCATGATGTCTTGGAAGCGGTTTCGTACCATAGTTCCAATTATCTGTGGGTTTCCCAGGTTTGCTGACCAGCAGTCATTTACCGATGGAACCCTGTAAACCCCCCGCAAGATGACAATTGCAATAAATGCCATTAGTTCAGGGAGGTCCATGAACCAATGAACATGCTCCGTTTGCTGTGCATGTTGAATAGTCCATTCTTGAATGCTATGAAGCATGTCAAGAGTGATGAAACACAGGAAGCTCTGAAGGCGACTCGAGATACTTCTCCTGGCCTTAGCCGTTGGCTCTCCATCTGCAGTGTACGGTTCTATTGGGGTGAAAGGGAGACGGGTCCCCACATGTTCTTCACGCCACACTGTGCCATCTTTCGCTGTCTCAGTCCCCAAACAAGCTCTCTTTTTCGGTGGAGAAGCAGTCTCCTCATCTGCAGTGTGAACAAATTCAAATTGTGAGCAATGGGAAGGTCAAACAAACTTACTAACTACATCCACTTACTTGTTTGAAATGAAAAAGGAAATAACATGAAATGAAACTAACCGGAAGACTGATCAGACAGCTCTGAGTCCGAATCCGGCTGAACTTCTAGGTCTTCTCCATCCGAGTCACAAGGGTCGACTTCCGTCAGGATCATTTCCAACGCCTGCTAGTAGTGAGTCTTCTCTGCATTTTCTTTCCTTGGAGAGGAGGTCCGTACACCACAGAATTCTTCAGGGCAATGAAGGGTTAGGCTAAGTGCAGTGAGATTGTGTCATATATATACCCAGTACAAAAAACACCCAGTGCTCTGATTGGTGCACAATCATAGAGATGATTGTGCACCAATCATAGAGCACTGGGTGTGCCCCGTCACAGTACCCCGCTTAGTGCCCTGAAGAATTCTGTGGTGTACGGACCTCCTCTCCAAGGAAAGAAAATGCAGAGAAGACTCACTACTCAGCAGGCGTTGGAAATGATCCTGACGGAAGTCGACCCTTGTGACTCGGATGGAGAAGACCTAGAAGTTCAGCCGGATTCGGACTCAGAGCTGTCTGATCAGTCTTCCGGTTAGTTTCATTTCATGTTATTTCCTTTTTCATTTCAAACAAGTAAGTGGATGTAGTTAGTAAGTTTGTTTGACCTTCCCATTGCTCACAATTTGAATTTGTTCACACTGCAGATGAGGAGACTGCTTCTCCACCGAAAAAGAGAGCTTGTTTGGGGACTGAGACAGCGAAAGATGGCACAGTGTGGCGTGAAGAACATGTGGGGACCCGTCTCCCTTTCACCCCAATAGAACCGTACACTGCAGATGGAGAGCCAACGGCTAAGGCCAGGAGAAGTATCTCGAGTCGCCTTCAGAGCTTCCTGTGTTTCATCACTCTTGACATGCTTCATAGCATTCAAGAATGGACTATTCAACATGCACAGCAAACGGAGCATGTTCATTGGTTCATGGACCTCCCTGAACTAATGGCATTTATTGCAATTGTCATCTTGCGGGGGGTTTACAGGGTTCCATCGGTAAATGACTGCTGGTCAGCAAACCTGGGAAACCCACAGATAATTGGAACTATGGCACGAAACCGCTTCCAAGACATCATGCAACACCTACGCTTTGATGACAAGTCCACCCGCAGTGATCGAGCAAAGACTGATAAGTTCGCTGCAATTTCCAGTGTGTGGGGATCATTTGTCACCAACTGCATCACGTGCTACAACCCTGGTCTACATATCACCGTTGATGAACAGCTTTTCCCATCAAAGACTCGGTGCTGTTTCCTGCAGTATATTGCAAGTAAACCGGACAAGTTTGGGATCAAGTTTTGGGTGGCCTGCGACCTAAAATCCAAGTACATTTGCAATGTCTTCCCATATCTTGGCAAGGACCCCAATCGTCCCACTGGGGAGAGACTTTCTGAAAATGTAGTAATGAGGCTGATGGAACCATTCCTAGACAAGGGCAGAAATGTTACCACGGACAATTTCTTCACATCGCTTTCACTTGCGCAAAAACTTCTTGGACGGAAAACCACCATCCTCGGCACAGTCAACAAGATTCGCAGGGAAATTCCTCAATCCACTAGACAGACAGATCGCAATGAATTCACCACTCAGGTATGTTGCAGGTCTTTTGTGGTTCTATGTTTATGTGTTTCATTGTGTGTAAAAGGGCTATGGAAATAACAATTTATCTTATTTCTTAGGTGTTTTCAACCTCTGCTGCCACGCTGACGGCGTATGCGGCCAAACGGAAGAAGACAGTCTATATTCTTAGCAGCATGCACAGCGTGGTTCAGACTGATAACACTACCAAAAGGAAGCCAAACACTGTCACCCTTTACAACAAAACAAAGTGTGGCGTGGATGTGATGGACCAGATGGTTCGGGAGTACACTGTCCGCAAAGGAACACGGCGCTGGCCAGTCGCCGTGTTTTATAACATGATTGACATGGCAGCACTGAATGCACATGTGCTGTATCAAGCATGCACCGGGACGAAGGAAAGACGGGTGGACTTCCTGGTGGAGCTTGCAAGGGAGTTGGCTCGCTCTCATGTAGCTGCGAAGAAGGCAAGAAAAGATCAGTTGCTTCGGACACAACCCTCCACACCGAGCCCTGGAAAAAGGGCCACGTGTCAGGTCAAACACAGATGCAAAAAAAATCAGGCCACTGTGCGATGTGTTCACTGCTACAGGTACACATGTGGTAAATGCAGACGACAGATACCGTGGCAGTGCCAGGATTGTGAGTGATTGCTGAAAATGTTGAAATGTACTCACTCACTTTTTATCATTATTTGTAAATATGTGTACAAATGGTTGGTTTTTTGTACTGTTTTCATCAATAAATGTCAGCAACAAAGGACATACAAAGGACATGTGTTGATTTCTCCCTAAGATGGCAAACTGAAACACTCCACTCCCCCACCCCCTCAATCACTCACCCCCACTCCCCTCCCTCCAGAATTCCTAGGTAACGACCTAATATACATATGAATGACTAGCCAATTTAGCTTCCACTTCCAGCATTTGACTGCTCTCCGGCTTTTAAAGGTAGAACGGTAGAAGCCTGGAAATCCCAGTGTTAAAACTGCAAACCAGTATAAAAATGACAATTACTAACACTAACAATGTTTCTGCATTTTTTGTGTTTTTTCCTCAGTTTGTATGAACCACTTTATTTATTTTTCTGTTATGTTTCACCCATCTTGAGCTAACCTGTTGTAATATAATAATATATCTCTGTTATTTACACTTTGCAGGCTCTCTCAACATGGTGGTAAGCCTTTTGTATATTTATTTGATCACCACTCATCAGTCAATCCCTGGCCAGAGTGGATGGGTGCTATGCATGGGTATGAGATAGAATTTGTATTCGGAATGCCTCTGAATGCATCTCTGGGATACACAAAGGAGGAAGTTAATATGACCAAGAAGTTTATGAAACACTGGGCCAACTTTGCTCGTACAGGGTAAGCATAACCAGATGGTCAGACACTCACTCAACTAGTGTGAAGACCCTGATGATTCTTAGAACTGATTTATTGTCTGTTTCAGAAATCCAGGCCTTGAGGGAGCTAAGTGGCCTGTGTTTACTGTTCAAGAGCAGAAGTATGTCACACTGAATTATAAACATCCAGAAGAAAAGACAATGATGAAAGCCAAAGAATGTCAGCTCTGGAGCAAATTTATCCCAAAAGTCCAAAGCGTGTCAGGTTGGATACACAAACACCTACACACATACATGCATGACACATATATAAAGATCACTCTATATAGTCTAAATGAAAGTATATTTTCTTTAAATTTGGCAGGTTTAAAATGAATCTTAAATATAATCTCAGATGAAGTAAAAAAAAATTACATATTCCACAGTGTCATTATTTACTTTAAAAAAATGAAGCCGTCTCTGAAAAAGTAAGTGCTTCTGTAGGAATAAAGAGGGTGATCTACAGTCAGGTGTTGCTACTCAGATCTATTTGATTAACTGGTCACCACCAAGTGTGAACGCGTATAACAACTGAAATGTTGCCAGTTTGCTGGTCTGGAGGATTTGAGGAAAATACATCAGCCATCTCTTAGAAGAAACAATTGTTGCTGGGATATAGGGCTATTTCCAAAGAATTTAAGTCCTTCAATTATTAACCAGTGGAAAACATTAAAGACAGTTGCCAAGCACACCAGGAATGGATGTCTCAGCAAATTCACTTAAGGTTCAACATGTTTGAGGGAAGTTTTTACTTCCCTGCCCTGCGAACCAAAACTTATTTGTGCTTAAATGGAGGGAACAATACTGAGCCAGCTATATTGGTGTGTTTATCACAAGAGCTTGTCACATACAAAGACATGAAAAGTTCAAAAAATATAATTTAAGCATCATTTACAGCACTGTACTCAGGGGGTTAAATCAGGCCAGAATGATTTTATTGCACTTTTGGTGCAGATGTCATGAATTGTAGGACTGTACCTAGCACAAGAGAAGGGGAGAGAGCATAAAGATTTTAATGCTTTTTTAAGCGGCAGCTAATTTCAAAAGTTTTTATAACCTTCACAAATATCAGCAAACACACAAACTATTTATGTGCACAGTTTGTCTGTTAGCTAAAGTTACAGCTAATGTCCTTGAAATAGCTACTTTTTTTCTTTGCATTGTACTTCTGCTAAGGTAAAACTTTCTGTATTTTTTCACCTCTGCTTATTTTAAAAAACGAACCCTAATGTAAAGAAGAGTGCACCAAAATTCATCCACAACAATGTGAGAGGCTGATAAAGTCAAATAGAAAATGATCACTTCAAATTATTGCTTCTAAAGTTGGTTCTGGAAGCTATTGAAAAATATGTCACTCTTAGTTTTTCATAGCCTTTTTTTTGCATTTTGTCTTAGTTTTTGTTAAATAATGACACTAATGTCCACCACATTCTTTCTCTCAGTTTCTGTTTTTCCAATTTTAACATCCTGTAAGGACTAGATACTTTTTCATTATATCTTAATATGTAACACTTTAGAAGATATAGAGAGTGTACATTTGTTAACCATTACTGTAGTTATCTGTAGTAGGAGGCATTACATCAGGTTTTGTTAGGAAGGCGTTTAGCTTGTGGAGGAGAGTTTTATTCTGTCTTGCTCCCCTTGTGTTTCACCTAAGTTTTGGAGGTCTAAGTGGGAGGAGAGGAGGGTCAGTCATCACTTCTCTGAGCATAGATCACACAAGGGTGAATAATACTGATACACCTCCACAATTAAACTTACTGTGGAATCATACACCACATAGCAGAATGATTAAATATTTTTTATTGGAAAAAGGAAAGGACAAAAAAAGAGAAACATCTAACAGTACACACACACACACACACACACACACACACACACACGTGTAAACTAAAGCCGAAAGATTCTTTGTGAAATAACATCATGATGATGTTCTTGTGCTTTTTTCTCCACAGATAAACTGGTGTCTTGTCATAATGCAAGTGGGATTATACTCCGCTGTAATTATTTGTTCCTGCTCATGTTATTGGCTATAACTTTAACCTACTGATGGACTGAAGAGGCCTGTCTTCTACAAAGTTGAAGTCTGGTAAATGTAAATTTACCAGACAGAAAGGAGACGTGGCGTGTGTCGGTGCCTGTTGTGCCAATATATCAGAGTCCCAGTAAAGCATTGTCAATTGTTAATCCAGCTGTGCATAACATATATAAAAAAAGATGAACAAGGATGTAAACACAAAGTCACAAAAGGATGGTATTACACTTGGTAATACGCCTAATTCAAATTGCTTAACAATTACAGATAGAGTTGCTCTTTCTAAAGCAATAAAACATAATCATCAATCAAAATTATCACTGTATTTGACAAAAAATGTATTCCTCTTTCAGTTATACATAATTTTTTTGTATGCATGCACTGTTGTATTTACTCTCAGACAGTGAATTCTCAGTAACTCAATGATGACAATAAAGGGTTGAACTGTTATGAAGAAAAAACTTTTGACATTTAAACAATTGTATGCAGAAAGTCTCATCATTCGATGTGAACAGGATGAACATATGGATATGGTACATATGTCCAATAGAGGATGCTGACAGCTAATGTGAGCAGGTTGAAGGATGACCCTGTGACCCTTTACCACTGGTCTTCCAATTCAAAATAATGTCTGGGATCTGCACCGGAGTGCATGGACTGCACAGGCAGTCACCTTTGACATGGGGCATTGGGCTCAAGTCATTTAACTATTCCATTAAAAAAAAAAAAAAACATTTAACAATAAATTAATACAAATATATTTGCACTCACACATACTATGTCCAGAGGTTATAAACTAAAATGTGCAAGAGTGCCCATTTACAGTTTTAAAGAGTACAACAAGCGTACAATTTGTACAATTAGTAGACCTAGTATGTTTGATTTGTTGTGTACCCTGAGTCTACATTTAGAGGCTGTTTTTAAAATTACTTTAAAACACAATCCGAAAACTCATAGAAAATGTAGCCATGTAGAAAAATTACTGAGATTGAAGAGGCAAAGCAGGAGACAAACAACAGACATATTTTATCTGAGTACACCACACCCTAGGACAGTTAACTGTGAGCACCGAATAGCCTCAACACACTGCCATTTGTTCTGAAATATTCAAGTAGAGTCATGCTTTAAATTTATCTGCATAAGCTGATCCAATGAGAGCTAATTTATTTGCACTGTTTTCCTTTGCTTTTATGAGAGCAGCTTTCCAGTCACGTTCATTGCTCCACACCACACAGAACTGTCAGGTCCCGGGAACCTACTAAAATAGTGAAGGCATGACCAGCCTGCACCCTAAACCCACTGCTCCACCCCTCCTCTGCAGCTGAGCCACAAACTACTGCTAACTGAATAATTAAACTGAACTGCCACAGCAACAACTTGTCCACAATGTGGATTTTTTTCATTACCAGACTGTATGAATTAAGGAAACAGTAGTTGAAGTTGTAACCTTTCTTTAGGACAACCAATGAGCATAGGTAAAGCCAGCAGCATTTTTCTGGTGGTTTGTGCATGCACATTGTGGATGAACCTCTGGTCTTTGATGGTAAATGTGCATGGTAAGCTACCACTTGCTCTGCTTTCACTGCTCTGAGATCAGTTCCTATCCTTTGTGTGGAAACACAGCTTGTACAGTGGGGCAAAAAAGTATTTAGTCAGCCACCGATTGTGCAAGTTCCCCCACCTAAAATGATGACAGAGGTCAGTAATTTGCACCAGAGGTACACTACAACTGTGAGAGACAGAATGTGAAAAAAAAATCCATGAATCCACATGGTAGGATTTGTAAAGAATTTATTCGTAAATCAGGGTGGAAAATAAGTATTTGGTCAATAACAAAAATACAACTCAATACTTTGTAACATAACCTTTGTTGGCAATAACAGCGGTCAAACGTTTACTATAGGTCGTTTACCAGGTTTGCACACACAGTAGCTGGTATTTTGGCCCATTCCTCCATGCAGATCTTCTCGAGAGCAGTGATGTTTTGGGGCTGTCGCCGAGCAACACGGACTTTCAACTCCCGCCACAGATTTTCTATGGGGTTGAGGTCTGGAGACTGGCTAGGCCACTCCAGGACTTTCAAATGCTTCTTACGGAGCCACTCCTTTGTTGCCCGGGCGGTGTGTTTTGGATCATTGTCATGTTGGAAGACCCAGCCTCGTTTCATCTTCAAAGTTCTCACTGATGGAAGGAGGTTTTGGCTCAAAATCTCACGATACATGGCCCCATTCATTCTGTCCTTAATACGGATCAGTCGTCCTGTCCCCTTGGCAGAAAAACAGCCCCATAGCATGATGTTTCCACCCCCATGCTTCACAGTAGGTATGGTGTTCTTGGGATGCAACTCAGTATTCTTCTTCCTCCAAACACGACGAGTTGAGTTTATACCAAAAAGTTCTACTTTGGTTTCATCTGACCACATGACATTCTCCCAATGCTCTGCTGTATCATCCATGTGCTCTCTGGCAAACTTCAGATGGGCCTGGACATGCACTGGCTTCAGCAGCGGAACACGTCTGGCACTGCGGGATTTGATTCCCTGCCGTTGTAGTGTGTTACTGATGGTGACCTTTGTTACTTTGGTCCCAGCTCTCTGCAGGTCATTCACCAGGTCCCCCCGTGTGGTTCTGGGATCTTTGCTCACCGTTCTCATGATCATTTTGACCCCACGGGATGAGATCTTGCGTGGAGCCCCAGATCGAGGGAGATTATCAGTGGTCTTGTATGTCTTCCATTTTCTGATGATTGCTCCCACAGTTGATTTTTTTCACACCAAGCTGCTTGCCTATTGTAGATTCACTCTTCCCAGTCTGGTGCAGGTCTACAATACTTTTCCTGGTGTCCTTCGAAAGCTCTTTGGTCTTGGCCATGGCGGAGTTTGGAGTCTGACTGTTTGAGGCTGTGGACAGGTGTCTTTTATACAGATGATGAGTTCAAACAGGTGCCATTCATACAGGTAACGAGTGGGGGACAGAAAAGCTTCTTACAGAAGACGTTACAGGTCTGTGAGAGCCAGAGATTTTCCTTGTTTGAGGTGACCAAATACTTATTTTCCACCCTAATTTACGAATAAATTCTTTACAAATCCTACCATGTGAATTCATGGATTTTTTTTTCACATTCTGTCTCTCACAGTTGAAGTGTACCTCTGGTGCAAATTACTGAGCTCTGTCATCATTTTAAGTGGGGGAACTTGCACAATCGGTGGCTGACTAAATACTTTTTTGCCCCACTGTATCTCCAAGTACACAAGCTTCAGTGATTTGTCATTGTGACAGATGATTTTCCTCTTCCTCACCACCTTGGCCAACCTGTGAAGTAGAGGATGGAATGTGAAAAGTTGTTAATAACTCCTTTAGTAAGGAATGCCTTGACGATGTTGGAGAGGGGGCTGTAGTTCTTACTAAGTCAGGCCTAATAAAAAAGAGACGTTGCCTAGGTTAATTTTAAATGATTATTAATGTGTAAAATGCACCCTTGCTGTAGTGCTGTATGCACAATTAAAAGGGGGTGGTGGTGGTGTCTGCATGCCTTCCTGTAAAAATCACCACACTGTGGCTTTATTTTTTATGGTTGGGATTCATCGTGTACATATCTGAATAATTATATTATTCAGAAAACTATTATTGGGTTTTTGTTTGTTTGTTTCTGGCACTGATCACATAACTGTGGTTTTGAGCTATATGACAGACTCATACTTGATTACCCCTTCTTACTCATTTCAACACATTTCTTAGAATTCACACATTATTATATTGAAATTAAAAACTGTCATGGCCTTTCCATTCACTCAGGAGAGTTATTATGTTTAACTATGGATAAATTAATATTTATATACAGCTAATTTTTAAGGATAATTTCAGAATTAACTTCTAATAAAATGTAATAAAGTTGAACTTGTCAGATGCAATAATGCAGTCACAAACAGTCTCACTAAAATGATAATACACTGGTGGTTTTATATAACAAACTTCTAGGGTTAAATGGATATAGTGAAGGACAGCAAACAAATTGGTGTGACAGATGATGGTAGGGAGAGTGAGATAAAGGATAATCTTAAATGAATGTGTCTGTATTATTTACCCTTTGTAGGCTATGTCAACACGGTGGTGAGACTTTTGTTTATTTAACCATTACTGTAGTTATCTGTAGTAGATAACTACAGTAACCACACACATGCCTGCTCCTCTCGTTAACTGAGATAAACTGCTGGCATATTGGTTTTACATCTATACTGTCCAGTCTCTCCTGGTGGACATACAGCAGCATTGTTTAATCTCATTTGAGTCATTGTTAACCTTACCCATCTTTTTAGTCTTCTGAGAGCACTGAAGCTTCTTTCAGCCTAAGTACATGCGTTTTATCCTCAGATTACAATTATTATTACTATGTGCTTGATGTGCCTCAGCTTTGGCCCTGGCTCTTCCCCTCTGACTGCACTAGGACATATTGCCACCTGATAAAATAACACATTGATTCGAGCCATATAAAAAGTGAGACGTGTCAATTCAGATTCTTTGTCAAATGAATCAATTTACATCAGCAGCCTAACAATTGTCATGACAATAAATACTAGTTAATCTATAGCACCAAATCATCAGTCAGTCACCTGTGACCTCGCCTCTTCACCTCTGTCTGAGCTACAACATGGCAGAGCTGCCTCTGTCACCTGATGAATGACAGTGAGACATTCCACATACATGCAGTCACACATGTGCTTCAAATACAGTCATGAACCATCAAGTCATCATCCAATTTCACCTGTGAACTTGTATCACCATTACTCTCTGAGCTTTGTGTTGGTTGGAATATTTGCAAAATCATGACTACCTCATGACATTTTGTCTCAAAAATTAACCCTATGAATATGTCAGTACCATTAGGATGAAATTATTGTGTTTGATTTTCTTTACTCGAATAGATCAAATTATTGGTGGGGACATGTCCCTTCCGTCCATGCCAAATCTACGCCCTTGAATGAAAAGTTCCAAGGCTGCTAAGAATGAAACCCAAGTGCTAGATACTGAAATAAAGATTTCACACACTTTATTATCAAATGATACTGTGAGCTAGGAAGCTGTGAGCTCAGGAAACATGCTCTGGAAACATGCATCATCAACAGCTGTTACCAACTCTAGAAAAGCAAACATTTTGGTGCTTTGCTCTCTCCTGTCAGTTTTCAGTCTTGGACTCCCCCATGGCACAGCCCCATAGCATCCTGTATAACCTGGGAAATAAACTAGATCCAGATAGTGGAACTCCTTACCGTTTTTTCATCCCACTTTCCACCAGATCTCAGCTACTGCATTGGGAAGCCACAGCCAAATTCACCTGTCATCCCAGGTTCCAGAGAACTCTAACATTCCCTCAGAGGCTGTTTTGGTGGCCATCTTTGGTCAAAGATTTGCAGAGTATGTGGGAGCGTGTTCTGAAAACAGAACACAAAATAACTAACACCCTGTTCACATCCAGCTGGATTACTGAGACCCTTACCTGTACCTGGGCAGCTGTGGTCCCACATCTCATTGGATTTCATCAACAGGCATCCCTCTGCATCATGTAACACCACTATTTTTACAATCATTGATCGTCTCTGCAAACCAGCCCAACTCATCGCTCCTCCTAAACTTCCAATGGCTTTGGAAACTGCTCAGTTTCTAGCCTAGCATGTATTCCGACTCCATTGCATTCCCCTGGACATTATGAAATAAAATTTAATTGAAAAATTGAACTATGTTTTTGATTGAGCCTGCCAATTTAAACTGGAAAGAATTCTACATTTAAATTGTCAGTTTGTCATCAGTTTTCCATTCACAGACCAATGAACATACTGGGAGACTCATTTAGGAGCTGGAGGCAGCACTTTGTTGTGTGCCATCCTCCAATCAAACCAACTGAAGCCCCCACCTGGTGTGGGCTGATTATGCCAAGAACTCATCAACATGTCTTGATGCATGTTCAATCATCCAGGTAAGGATATTCCAAAAAGTTGTTTTGTTCATCTGGATGTAGCGTTTTTAGTGAAAACACTACGTCCAGGTGAACAAAATCAACTTTTTGGAACTCATTAACATTTGCCGACACAGACTTGTCATCCTTTGATGCTGAGTTGAGCACCCCCTCTGTCCAGCAGCATCCCCACCACTGCCAGCACTTTTGGAGGGCAACCTGGATGCCTTGTTGAAAATGGCAACAAGCAGCGTGCTGACTGCCATCAAGTCCCAGCGCCCGAGTACACCCCAGGTCAAAAAATATGGTTGCCTATCAACGATATCTTGTTGCACACTAAGTCAAAAAAATTGTCTTCAAGATCGTTTGTCCCTTTGAGATCCTGTCTATCATCAGCCCTGTCACTGTCCTTCTGAGATTAACCTGACATGTGAAAATTCACAACTCTTTCCATGTGTCTCACGTTAACCCCATTCTGTCCAGCCTTCAACCTCCATGAACTGAAGCAATGTTGTAAATAAGAGTGAGCCAAAATTTCTCTACAACTACTTCATAGCTGCTATAGGTGGCTCTGCGGGGTTCTACAGTATAGTTTTTTCCACATACTGTTTCTTTATTTTGGCTTAGTTTTGTTAAATAATGTCAGTGTAATATGTTATTTGTAATTGCTCATCTGTGGTTTACCTAATTAAGTAAAATTAAGACCTAGTGAGAACTACGGAATTGTCTGTTATGTTCCGATATGTAAAATTTCAGACTTAACAGGAAGTACTTTATTTTAACTATGACTTAGCTATCTGTAGTAGAAGCATTGCATCTGATAAGGATTCTGCCTTGTTCAGCTGGTAGAGCACATTTGCATTCGGTCTTACTCCCTTTTTCACGTTAGTTGTGGCAGTCTGAGTGGGAGGTAAGGAGGATAAGTCATCACTTCACTGAACATGATCACACACTGGCTAAATAATACTAATACACCTCCAGAATTACCCTTTCTCTGTAATAATAAACCACATAGGAAAAGTAGACTTCATCGGGCAAATGTTAAATTTTTTTTAATTTTTTTAATTGCAGGAGTTGATAAAATCTCAAAGTGAATTTTTACTTTTAAATGAAAATAAAAAGGACACCATTATGTAAACAAGATATCACATAAAATATATTAAATTGCTCTTTTATTTGACTTTTTAAAGTGACTCTAAAATGCTTTCTGACCACCCTTTACAAAATATGGAGATGTTTTGCCTCAGGTGGCAGAGTAGGTCAGTTGCAGCAAGCAGTGTATGCATCTGTATTAGAAAGGATGTTTACAAAGATATTTGTTACAAAAATAGTCACACTTTAATATTACTTACACTTTACTCACACTTACAATTTACATGCAGTAACTGTCATGGAATTTTATGTCTGTATACATAAACTTTGTGACAATGTACAACTTGTTCTATGGGGTGTTCCATCAATTCTTGTCTTATGAGTGTAAATTCAACAATACGGAAAATGATTAGGGCCACTGGGGGAAGAAAAAAAAGTGGGCACATCTTTTTTTTTCTTCTTCTTTTCCAGAATTCTGAGAAAAAAGGTCAGAATCAGAATTCTGACTTTAATCTCAAAATTCTGACTTTTTTCTGAGAATTCTGAGATTAAAGTCAGAAGACTGATTTTCTGATTTTCTCAGAATTCTGGAAAAGAAGAAAAAAAGTAGCCCTAATCCTCTTCCGTATGCTGGGTCTGCGCTTCCACAGAGTTAACAATCTGTTGTAAAAAGAAGTAACACAGTATGTCTCACACTGTAGTCACATTTTTCCCTGTAATATCCACCATTTTCTTAACAACACAGTGTAATAGCATAATCATGTCACGGTCGGATGGTCTTCCCGGACGACCTGCTTGTTTGTTTGTGATGTGTGTGTATGCCCTCCTCTCTTTCTCTCTCCCTCCCTACTCTGCGGGTCTGGCTGCCGAGGAACGGCGTCTCCGAGAGAGTGAGAAAGGCCGATCTCTGACCCGGAAGTGTAATCTTCGGCTCCAGCTGCCGCTAATCTTTCCTCACTAGACGGAGGTATTTAACGATGTGTCCAGACGGCAGTCGACGCTGGATTGTACTCGGAGCTCGGTAGCTAAGTGTGCGCGTGATCTTGTCACCCGCGTGGCCAGGCAAGCCTTCTCATCCATTGTTGTGTTTGCTCGACTTTCAGATTGGAGAAGTACGGGACGGAGGAGTGGAGTAAAGGATTCACTGGTGTTTTCGGGAGGAGGAGCTCACACGGAAGGAGCGCACACAGACCTCACGGGAAAACTCACCTTCACCACTTCTGGAAACTGAAAAAAAAAGGACAATTATTGGATATATTGATGTTTAAGGACTATCTTTCACGCACTGTAAATAAACGCACTGTCTGCTTCAACCCAGAGCTCCGCGCTTGAGTCCATACCTTCCATCAGCCGTGACAGAACAATCCAGCCAGCAATGGACTCAGCGGACTCTACCCCCCTCCAGCGCGAAATCGCGCTTCAGGCTGAACGATTGGAGCGACACGAGACAATGCTGCAGCATGTCGCCAAGGAGCAGTCCGCATTACTACAGGTGGTATCGGAGCTAAAAGGTATGCTACTCGCTACACCCAGGGCACCCGTTCAGCCACAAGGGGGCCCTGCGCAACCACAACCACCTATAGCCTTGCTTGACGAAGCGGTGGCGTCTCCCCTTCCGCCGTCTCCACCCCCGCCACGACGTGAACACGCGTTGCCGGTGCCTGAGAAATTCGGCGGGGACCTGGATAAATGTCGGGGGTTTTTGATTCAATGCTCCTTGATGTTTAGGCAGCAGACTCAAGCGTATGCTTCTGACATTACCAAAATCACCTTTATGGTCGAGCTACTGACGGGAAGGGCTCTGCAGTGGGCTCAAGCGGTGCTGAGCGCTCAGCCCTCTATCTCATACAGTAACTTCTTAAGCAAGTTTCGATGTGTATTTGATAAGGGGTCTAACCCAGACAGTGCTGCTCATCGTTTGTTTGCATTGAAACAGGGTCGGCGGACCGTGGCTGACTTCTCCGTGGATTTTTGGATCCTGTCCGAAGAAGCCGGCTGGGAGGAGAAGGCACTCCGAGGGGCCTTCTTGAACGGCTTGAATGAGAACATCAAACGTGAGTTGGCATCCAAAGAGCTACCTAAATCATTGAGTGCCTTGGTGAATTTGTGTATCAGTCTGGATGACCATATGCGAGAGTTTGGGAGGCGATCTGGAGATGGGCGGAGGTCAGCAGGGGGCGTGGGAATTCCCTCGCTGGAATGGAGGGAGGAGGAACCCGACTCTCCAGCTGATGAGGAGCAACCCATGCAATTGGGGCGGACTAGATTCAACCGGAGAAGAAGACGACTGGTGGGTGAGTGCTTTGAGTGCGGGAAGAGGGGGCATTTCGCGGATGCCTGCCCCTCTCGGTCAAAAGAGTCTGCCCGTCAGTAAAGGTGGGGATACTGACGGGTGCACCTGCAAGTTCGGTTCTCCACCTTAGCTGTCCCGCGAAATTACAGTTTCTTTCCTGCATTCACCCATGTAACGTTCTGATCGACTCTGGGGCCGAGCAGAGTTTTGTGGATGAGGCTCTGGCCTTCAAGATAGGTTTGCCAGTCGTCCCTCTCCCTGAAACGCTCGAGGTTTCGGCGCTTAATGGCAGCACACTAGCTTCTGTCTCTCACCGCACCCAAGAAATTACTCTCACCCTGTCCGGCAATCATACAGAGAGGATTCGCCTGTTTCTCCTCAAGGCGCCCCACACCCCCTTAGTTTTGGGTTTTCCCTGGCTTCAGCAGCATAACCCACATATAGACTGGGCTAGGGGGTGTATTACTGGGTGGAGCACGTATTGCCACGAGCAGTGTTTACGCTCTGCAGTGCCTGTCTGCGTGACTACTGACCCGGCCGGGCTGCCCGCTCCACCCGATTTGTCTTCTGTACCGGCGGATTACCACGACCTGAGTCAGGTGTTTAGCAAGGACAGAGCCCAATCGCTGCCGCCCCATCGCCCGTATGACTGCGGGATAGACCTGCTCCCTGGTGCTCCCTTGCCCTCAAGCCGTCTCTATAACATCGCTAAGCCCGAGCGTGAGTCTATGGAGCGCTACATAACAGACTCCTTGGCTGTGGGCATCATTCGCCCATCCACTTCTCCACTGGGCGCTGGGTTTTTCTTTGTTGAAAAGAAAGACAAGACCCTACGCCCTTGCATAGATTTCCGGGGCCTGAAT
Source organism: Mchenga conophoros (assembly GCF_057382185.1). Lineage (NCBI taxonomy): Eukaryota > Metazoa > Chordata > Actinopteri > Cichliformes > Cichlidae > Mchenga > Mchenga conophoros. Next base: position 14,428,779 of record NC_140539.1, read on the forward strand.
AAGATCACGGTCAAGAACAAATACCCTCTTCCTCTTCTGGCGTCAGCTTTTGAGCTCCTCCAGGGAGCCACCGTTTTCTTTTTTTTTTTTTTTTTTTTTTTTTTTTTTTTTTTTCTAAATGACATCAGAAACAGCAGTATGCGACATTACGTGATGGCAGAGCTTCAGTTCATCCTTTGTCTTTTTTTTTTTTTTTTTTTTTTTTTAATAAATAGGACAGGGGGAATGAATGAGAGAGAGAGGGGGAGAGAAAGAAAGAAAACCAAAGGGGAGAAGAGACGGTGAGAAGGGGGGGGAAGAGAGAGAAAAAAAAAAAAAAACTCCTGGGTCACCTGTATGGAGAAAAAAAAAACAAACAAACAAACAAACAAAAACAAACAGAGGAGACAGCAAACAACAAAGAGCAACATAATAATAGAGAAAACAAAGCACCATCACAATAAACTAGCTAGTCATAGATATCAGTATTTACTAAGTAATAAACGATATTGTGCAGCACGCAAGATAGACAGCGCAGTGTGCTTTGAGGCAGCAGCCAAGAAAGCTTTAGTCCGCGTCTGTGAATACCCATGTGTGCATACCTGTGTGGATCAGCATGCTTGCATTCCAAAGGTTTCTCCATGTAATGATCTGCTAGGGAGTGTGGGGGGGCCACAGCCCCGTCCTCCAGGGTGTGAAGCGGGTATGGAGGAGATCAAAACTCCAGACATCCAGAGGCCCCCAGAACACAAGAGACCATGGAAGACCAACAGAGGGGCAGCCGCGCCACTGTCCCAGTAAGAGCTGAGGAGAGTCCCAGATGAGGGCTCGCCCAGCAGCCGCGGAGCAGAAGTCAGGGGGAGTTGCAGTGACGCGCCCGTGAGCTCCGCCGGCCCCCAGCTGCGCCTGAGTGACCGAGCCCTAGGCCGAGAGGCCGGGGGCACCCCACCTCCAAAGGGGCCCGAGCGAGCCCCAGGCTCCAGGCCCCGACAAGCGGCCGCCAAGGAGTGAGCCGGTGTGTACCTGGACGCCCATCCCCGGACACAAAGAACCACCAACGCACCGATGTCTGAGGGAGTCCGCCACTGGCAGGGGAAGTGGTGGTAGGGGGAGATAGGCCTCCAAACCTTGGAGGGCCTGAGATGTCCCCAGAGAGGTGGCGCCTGACACCCAACCTGACATATAGACACAGAAATACAGGCACACACAGATACAAACATCCATTCCCACCCTCATGCTCTCATATGCACTTACTCCACACTCAACCAACGTGGAGACAGACATAAAGAGACGCTGTACACGCGATCACACTCCCCAAGCATACTCTACAAACCGGGTCTAGGTACCCTTGCCCCTGGAGGGGGAACTGCACCCAGACCCAGGTGGTGTTACCCTTTTCCCTGCGGTGGGGGGAGGCAGACCGCCCCGACTCCGCGGCAGCAGGGAGGCCCCACACTCCAGACCGCAGTCGGACGGCCAACTCCTCCTCCTAGCCCCCCCGCTCCAGCAGGTTGCAGAGAACGGGGGTGAGAGAAGACTCCAAACCTCCCTCCACCTGCTCACCCTGAACTTCCTCAGTTGTCGTAGGTGATACAGGCGCTGCCTTGCCTTTTTGGTCTGGGCCTGAATGTGGGCAGCCCATGTCAGGTCTGAGGAGATGTGAACACACTTGAAGGACTGCACCCTCTCCACTGGAGCTCCATTGATGATAATGGGCTTGTAGTCTCTGTGCTGACCCCTTCTGAAGTCCACCACCAGCAAAATTCGATCCTCTCTCGTTGGACACGAGACATGCTGGTAAAAGTTTGGCATGACTTGTCTGTGGTTCGCTTTGTTAAAGTCTCCTGCTACAATGAGGGCTGCGCCCGGGTCCTTGTTTTGAAGCGAGCTCAGCACATCATGTAATTCGGACAAAGCCATACCTGTGTCCGCTTGGGGTGGGATGTAGACCGCCGTGGCGATGACCGAGGTGAACTCACGGGGCAGATAGAAAGGGCGGCACTTAATACTCAGGAACTCCAGATGTGGCGAGCAGCCGCTGGAGAGAGTAGAAATGCTCCTGGCATCACACCACTTTCTGTTTACCATGAAACACACTCCTCCACCTTTGGTTTTGTTCGACTCTGCCGTTCTGTCCACGCGGAGCACACAGAATGAATCCGACGGAGTTACGGCCTGGTCCGGCACGGTGGGGGTCAGCCATGTTTCCGTGAAGCACAGAATGTTGCAGTCCCTCATGTCACATTGGAAGGTGACCCTTGCTCTTAGGTCATCGAGCTTGTTCTCCATGGATTGTACATTGGCCAGTAGGATACTGGGCAGTGGTGCGCGATGCGCCTGCTGTCTCAGTCTGTTCCTAATTCCAGCGCGTTTCCCCCGGCGCTTCTTTGTTCTGCGCCTCGGATGAGCGGCCCGTCCTTTGTTGTTCTCCGCGCCGCGTAGAATCTCTGGCGGCCAGGAAGGCACCGATGTTTACAAGTGATCCGCTGTCGTAAACTATAAGACTAGAGGATTTTGGGATGTAAACCAGAGCAAAAAATAGGTAAAAAACAAGAAAAGTAGATAGTCGGAGCGGAGCGGTCAGGAAGGCGTCTGGACGTGGCCGCGCCATCTTGTTACCATTCAGCCATCAGCCACACACCTCACATCACCCAACATACAACACACAACATAACCCTGTTGTCTTATCACATAATGAGTTTCTTCTCATGTAACCAAATGCGTGCCATGTTAAGACTTCTTCACACAACTCAGAAACTCAACAGCCTATTAGCTCACTCAGCTCACTCATTCAAGACCCCTCATCAGCATTCTGTTTTCCCCCATCTATAATGCAATCATCTTTCCTACTATAATATTAGTCCACTAGTCTATGTATCACTTTTCATCTTACTAACTGACTTGGACAAGATGACAAACAGAATCGCATGCTTATGATGCTGTCTGGTCTTCATGAGTTTCATTGTATGTGTATGTATGTATGGTTAATACATTTTCTGTTTGTGTGTGTTTTTGTGTACCATTCTCATTTTGTGGTCCAGACTCCTTTTCAATTTTCCCACTTAAAGAAGTAATTTTCCTTTTTCCCAGGATTGCTAACCCAATTTTGATTTCCCACACTAAACAACAGCATTCCTTTGTGTTCTCACCTGCTCCTCTCACTCCGTTCTCCTCTCCCACTCTGCAGTCCAGTGGCAGTCGTATTCAGCTTTGTCCTGTGTCTTCCACTGTCTCATCTTGCCATTTCACTCCAAATGCGGAAAATGTCACTCAGACATTCTCCACAAAAGTCCTCTTCACACACAGTGAAGTTGCAGCTTGCTGGAAACGCATCTCCATCCATGATGGGTTTTCTCTTTCTCTTTCTGATGCCGTTTGCCCATAGCGCTGCTGGAACTCTCTGCTCAGGACTCTGCTGTTGTCTCTTGGGCTGCTGTCAACTGTTTATGTTCGTGCCTGTGTTTCTGGTGCATGTGGAAAATTGATCCAGGTCTGCTCTTCACCTGCAAGTTACACACTGAGACATTTTCATCATTCTCATCATTGCTTAAACAACACACATCTCCTCTCTCTGGTTTTTAAACTCTCCTTTCTTAAAAACAGAAAGTGAGATTGTAGTTGTTTCAGGCTGAGAAACACCAAACACTCTCCATATTATTATTTCACATATTTCATCAACAACACAACTATTTTCTTTCTTTTGTGTCCACTGGGGTAGAAGGGACCTGCAGAATCACCTCTTCCCCAGTTGGAGACGGCTTCACACACACACACCCTTTCAAGGCAGACTTACTCGGTTTTTTCCCCATTACAAGACAAAAATCGGCCACACACAGACCACATCTGGTCCGCACTCACACGTGCATTCACACACAAAGTAGGTATATGATCTCCCTTACATTGGAGTCACCAACGAGAGCTCTATCCTCCTTACATATTGGTGGAGCAATCGAACAGCAATCGATCAATTTTACTTGCTAGCAAGGGAGGCTGGTCGGAACCAGGCTCTTGGAGCTAAACGCTCCTCACCTGTTTCCTTGCCAACTTTAAATAAACAGCCTTCCTTGCAGCCTTTTTATTGAATACAGTTACAGTTTACACAGGCACCACCCATTGTAACACCCCTGTGGTGTGTCGGGCCCTTGTATGTGTGTGTATGCATGTGCGAGAATGTGTGTGTATGTGTAGGTGCCCGTGAGTGTGTGTGTTTGTGTTTGGGGGTGCATTGGTGTGACCTCCTGCTCACCAAAGGGTTATAAAGGCAGAAGGTTTACTAAACAAGAAAAAAGAACCTTCACCTAGGATGTGCCTATAATAAAACACTACAGCCACTACACTTCGCATGATGCAATCGGCGCTATTTTAAACAATAAAATATTCTCTTTTCTTTGCAAACACAACCAAACAGTTTACTACATCACAGGTATCACACCAAAAACATAACTGTTTTTTACCAAAGATGATTGGAAAGCCTAACATCCATCAACAGGTCTGCAGGAGAGAAAATTATTTTATTGCATAAACTAGCACCGATTGCGTCAGCTGTTGACTCTGCTCGGTACACTCAGCCAGAGGAGGAAAAATAAGTTTCTATTGGTCCGGTGAACAACCTGTCACCTGGCCTCCTTATATCTAACTACAGTTCACTGTAAATTTTGTTATCAATGTGTCACTAGCTCACGTTATCTTTAGCTAACATCTTAAGTTAAAAGTGATGATTTTGGTAGTTCTAGATAAAAAAGGTATTTTTTTCCTCCTTTGAGCCCACACACTCCAAAATTCAGTACTTGATAAACCATTTTAGTACAAGACATGAAATATGAGGTGATGGGGTTTTATTTATTTATTTTTTTCCAAATTTCTTTATTTGGTTTTCCAGTTTTCTTTATCATAAAGGCGACAAAGATTCAAATATAAATGATTACATATATACAGTAAAAATTAAGCAAAGTAAAAAACAAACAGACAAAAAAAACCAACAAACAACAAAAGAAAGTTAGACAGAGGATGTTATTTATCGAACTACCAATGAGCTCAGTGATCATTTATATCTGCACTGTATTGAAGAGATCTATAAAAGGTTGCCAGGTTGAATGGAATTTCTCCAACCTCCCCCTTAATAGGAGTTTAATTCTTTCCAGCTGCAAATGTCTCAATGCATCTTGTATTAATGCTGATGTGGTAGCAGGCACCTTTTGTTTCCAATTTAGTAGAATTAAGTGGCGTACCAGCAGCATCACAAAACAGCAGCACAGGAGCACCACAGGGAACTGTGCTGTCCCCTCTTCTCTTCACCCTGTACACCTCTGACTTCTGCTACAACTCTGAATTATGCCACATTCAGAAGTTTGCAGACGACACAGCCATCATGGGGTGTATCTGGGATGATCAGGAAGAGGAGTACAGAAGTCTGGTGAGGAACTTTGTCGCATGGAGTCACACAAACCACCTGCAACTCAACACCTCAAAGACTAAGGAACTGGTTGTGGACTTCGGGAGGTCTAGAGCAGGTCCACTGCCGGTTCAGATAGAGGGGGAGGAGGTGGAGGTTGTCAACAAGTACAAGTACCTCGGGCTGTGGGTGGACAATAAACTGGACTGGTCATGCAACACAGAGCACCTGTATAAAAAAGCCCAAAGCCGACTGTACTTCCTCAGGAGGCTGAGGTCTTTTAACATCTGCAGGAAGCTCCTGAGGATGTTTTACCAGTCGGTGGTTGCTGGAGTACTTTTCTATGCTGTGGTGTGCTGGGGGAGCAGCACAGCAAAGAAGGACTCATCCAGGCTGGAGAAACTGATCAGGAGGGCTAGCTCTGTGGTCGGCATGAAGCTGGACACTCTGGTGACAGTGGCAGAGAAAAGGACATTAAAGAAACTGATGGACATTATGGACAATGCCAGACATCCTCTGCACACGGCCATTAACAACCAGAAGAGTCTGTTCAGTGACAGGTTGCTTCTCCCAAAGACAAGAACTAACAGACTTAAAAACTCCTTTGTCCCACACACCATCAGACTGTTTAACTCCTCCCTGGAGGGGAGAGGGAGGGGAAACAGGAGGACAAAGGAGGGGGGAACAACTAAGCTGTAGTGCCTCTTCACCTCACTGTGCAATACCTTTTGTGCAATACTTTTGTAAATAGTCAACGGTGCAATAGACCTCAATACTTGAAATGTGCAATTCACTTGTATTTTTATTTTTATTCCTATTTATTCTATTTATCCCCTTCGTATATTTTATTTATATTGTCTCTGTATTTATATATATATATATATGTGTGTGTGTGTGTGTATATATATATATATATATATATATATATATATATATATATATATATATATATATATATATATATATATATATATATATATATATATATATATATATATATATATATATATATATATAATATTCTGTAACTCTGTAACTTCTGTCGGTGCTGTGCTTTTTTGGAAATCGAATTTCCCAGAGGAACCCACCCGAGGGATTAATAAAGTTCTATCTAATCTAATCTAATCTAAAAAACGTATCACATTATTTTGGGTGGCTGATAGGTCTACAACAACCAGCTTCACTCCAAATAAAGCACAGATTGGGTCTGGCTTAAGTGGGGTTTTTTTTTTAGAATTTTAGACAAGATTTGAAAGACATTATTCCAATATGTTGTTATACAGGGACAATTCCAAAACATGCGCCAGTGAAGCAGGTTGCAGTTTACATCTTTCGCAGGACGAGTTTACATTGGGGAACATTTTTGACAGTTTCAACTTTGATAAATGGAGTCTATGTAGCACTTTAAACTGTAAGAGTCCATGACAAATACAAACAGAGGAAAAATGTACATTTTCCTGGGCTTTTGTCCATTGACTGTCTGTAATTCTCGTACCAAGGTCACACTGTCAGGCCTCTTTCAGATAGTCAAGTGTGATAGTAATTGTATGAGAGACTACAGGATTTTTAAATTCGTGTTTAGGGATAGGGAGAGCTGAATAGATCATAGCTTCTAATGAGGAGGGGTAACAACTTTCATTTTCCATCGCTGTCCAGTCAGCCCAGTTAGTGCGCAACCAAAACGACATGGAACGAACATTACATGATCAATAATACAGACGGAAGCATGGTAACCCCATCCCTCCCTGACATGTCGGTCTCTGCAGGTAGCCTTTCTTGATTCTTGGATTCTTTCTGTTCCATATGAAATAGGATATTAAGGAGTCTAATTTATTTTAAAAGGCTTTATTAATCACAACAGGGATACACTGAAATAAAAATAAGAATTTGGGAAGAATATTCATTCTAACAATGTTTATCCTCCCTGCAAGTGAAATTGGTAGATTAATCCATTTGTCTTGTCATGTTATTTTTGGTTTCATCATATAATTTAGAAAGATTATGTTTGAATAAACCATAATAATCCTGAGTGATATTTATTGCAAGATATTGGAACTGATTAGAAACCCGAAATGGTAAGGTATTGAAATTACTTGGGTTACCTATTGCTTTAGAGTTGACTTGAGCTGGAACAGCACACTTTTAGATAAATTCAATTTGTATCCTGACACTTCTCCAAAATTCTGCAAAATTTCCATGACTAGGACTGATTTTGCAGGGTTAGAAATATACAGTTGTGCTTTACTGACGGTAGAAATTTAGAATCGATTAAAAAAAAGTCTATCCTGGTATATCTCTGGTGGACTGGAGAATAGAATGAATATTGTCGCACATTAGGATTCTGAGCTCTCCACGGATCAATTATTCCATAATTTCCCCAAAATTCCTGGTGGCCTTTGCCGATTTAGATATTTTGGCTGGTCTACTGGATGATCGATCAAGGTTAGTATTTAACACCAAGTTAAAATCACCTCCTATGATTAATTGATGAGTGTCGTTATCTGGTAGCTTTGATATTATCGACCGTATAAATTGCTCATTGTCCACATTTGGAGCGTAAATGTTTACTAACGTAACTAAATGACCATAAAGTTTGTCTGTTACAATAGCATATCTGCCCTGAGTGTCTGGTAGTATTTTTGCTGCCATAAATGGTACTGATTTTTTGATCAGTATGGCTGTGCCTTTGCTTCCAGCATTAAACGTAGAGTGCAATATTTGTTCTATCCATTTGCAACGTAATCCGTTGTGGTTTTGTACTTTTAGATGCATTTCTTGCAAAAAGATTATATCCGCATTTACTTTTTTAAAGTGAGCTAAAATGTTTCCTCGTTTCACCGGTCCTCTGAGTCCCCTACAGTTCCATGTTACAAAGTTGACAAGATTTTGCGGCGCTCTTTCAGTAGAGGTGCCAATAGTTATTAACTGTTACTAAATGGTTGATGGATCTTACTCTGAGCTTTCTAAATGTGGTCCTCTGAAATTCACACTTTTTTTTTTTGCTAAGTCTGATGTCTACAGCCCGTTTTTTACGGGCTGTAGACATCAGACTTACCACTAAACTCCTTAAGATTGTCTATTATTATATACTATTCCCTCCTGGGTCATGTTGTTTGTAGAGATGGCACCCACTATCCCTCCTTGTCGGTAGATGTGGCTGGACTCTGGACGTGGGTACTGACGAACTTCTCTGCTTCGTGCGGATCTGTGAATGAGTGCCTGGCGTTGTTCACCGTTATAGTCAGCTTCGCGGGGTAGTACAGACTGTATGGGATGCCAGCATTCCGCAGTTTCCCTTTCACGGGGTTGAATGACGCTCGAAGTTTGCTGACCTCAGGATTCATGTCAGGGAAGATGTGTACAGGTGATCCTTTGTAGAAGAGGCGGCCTTTTTCCCTGGACAATCGCAGAATCTTCTCTCTGTCAGTGTAGTAGTGCAGGCGGACTATCATGGCTCTTGGGCGCTCCCTTGTCCGTGGTTTCGGGGCAAGGGTTCTGTGGGCTCGGTTTATTATAATAAGCGAATCATTGTTTTCTTTCCCGAGCACTTCTGAGAAAAACTCTGCCATGAAACGGCTGGGGTTTCCCCCCTCTGCGTCCTCATTAATGCCCACCACACGCAATTTTTTTCTGCGCCTTCTATTTTCTAAATCCAGGCATTTGTCGTGTAGCTTGTTGTAATCTTTCTTTAGGGTCTCGTGATCTTTCACCAAGGCTGTTAACCTGTCTGTAGTGTCGCAGAGGGCCGGCTCCATGTCCTTCTGTATACTTGTTGTTTCTGCATGAGTTTCGTGCAGTGCCTCTATTTTCTGTGATAGCTCATGTCAAAGCTTATTGGTGTCTGCTTTAGCTTCATCTCTTAGCGAGGAAATGTCCTCACGTAAGTTTTCATGCATATTCTTTATGTGCGTTTTGATATCGTTCATCATACTGTCTCGGTAGGCTTGCAATTTGCTCCGAAGGATCCTCACAGGGATTGGTGAGTTCTCGTCTGCCATGTCGTGTTGTAGTTTTTCGCCGCCAGATGTAGCAGAAATTGACGACAAAGTTTTTTGCTTGTATTTCCGACTACTCTTCATGACTTGCTTTGTTCAGGAGGAGTTTGTACAGCTGAATCTTGGTCAAAATCAAAGTCAATATGTGTCCCAGGAGGCTTGGATAATCAAAAATCTTGGCGGAGCTGCCTTTCGCTGCTACTTACTCCATCGGCCGGAAGCGGAAATTCATGGGGTTTTATTTTAACAGAGTTTTAGCAATTTTTAAAATGCCAATGGGACAAAAGGACCTCCTTGGTGGTTCTAGTATTAATGAGGAATGTTTTTCATTAGTCAACTAAAAGACCTTGTGAGGCTAGCAATTCACCAGTTACTAGTTAAAGAAATAAATTATTCTTGATTTGAGGATTTTTTTCTCCTACTATTAAAGTTTGTTTTTTAATGAAAAATGCATTGTTTAAAAAATCAACAGATTTATCTTCCAGACATTATTTTTTTTTTATTATTATTCATTCCACGTGGTTACTGGGACAGGTAATGAGAAACAAAATCTGCTGTCTTCTTTTTCTAAGAATTTGTACTTTTTTATACAGAAAAGCTGTTATATAAAATGGTGTTCATTTATGCTACATTTAGTTAGTTACTATGTTAACCTACAGTCATTCCAGTTGGACTCTTTTTACTCTCATTTTATGAAGAGGTCCTCTTAAGTCATTATAAAAAAGTAATAATGCTTTTCTCAAAAGATGCAAAGATGTTTTGCATTATATGTACACACACACACACACACACACACACACACATATATATATATATATATATATATATGTGTGTGTGTGTGTGTGTGTGTGTGTGTGTGCACTTCTCTCTTCATCCGTCTATCCTGTCCTCTCAGCGCATTGCTTTTGCCAAGCGCCTCAGTGCTGAGCTGCTCTTTTCAATACCGCTGATTAAAAATGTCTGATGTATCAACACGACTAAGCTGATTACAGATTTCGCTTCCCTGAGCAAAGGTTTCCAAAGAGTACTAGGGAAAAGTGGAAAAAAAGTGAGAAATAATAGAACACACACAGCCAAAGCAGCTGAATTGCGATGAGTGTCTAATTTTTGAAACTATGTGTGATTGAGGGTGCATCTTCTTCTGTATTTGTGTGATTTATTTTTGAGTGTAACTGAAAATGAAGTGTGCACTTTTAGAACCTCTCGGAAAGGAGGAGGTGAACAGAAATTGTTTGAGCGTATGTGCAGGGGAGCCTACTAGCCATGGGCACCCTTTACTGGGATAAAAAGCCAACAGATGTGACCCATATTAGTCTCTTGTTCTTCTTTTTCTTCATAATCAGGCTCATCTGCCTTGACATATTTTTTGTAATCTATTTATCAGGTCCAGTTTGACCTGTATCTGTAAGTAAGTAAGAAAAGTTTATTCATAAAACACCTTTCACAGACATATAGTCACAAAGCACTGCACGAGAAATAAATAAAACCTAGGGATTAATGATGTCCACATCAATATGAACAGTTCGCTCAGATAATAAACTCACACTTTTCTGGTTTTTTAAAAGCTGTCATACTTTATCCACAGTCTGTCGCACACCTTTGGCCCTGTGACTAAAGAGTAAGCATTTGTGAGCTCTGCCCAGAAACTGTGTGTCCTCAAGTACCCAATCCACTCCAGAAGACAGATGTAACTGATGGGAAATGATTTGGAAAAATAATCTGACCTATTTTTCCTCAGATATTTGCCCCATAGTCTGGCGGATCAAGGAAATGGAATGGTTGTACACATTCTCTCTAATGAGACCTTTAATACAGGGCATGCTGATCATATTATTTTACTACAGAGAAACAAAACAGTACCCAGTTAAACTGGGATCATGTAGAATAAGGGTCAAACTTTCGCAAATTTACCAGTTAGTCTGCCAAAAGCACACCCTTTTGACACGAATGGTAGGCTTTGTTTCGGACCCCTGGCAATAACAAAAATGACATTCATGGTGTTATAAAACAAGTTTGCATGGTGACAAAGTCACCATTATTCAGTTCAGTATTTTTTGGCATGACATTACACAGTCATTTCTGCCTTGTTTCAATTTGTCTGAGCACAAATCCTGTAGTTTTCATTAAAAAAAAAACTGAGGAAAAGCAAATTGTATATTCTCCCTAAACATATGGGGAAGATTAAATAATTAAAGATTAAATAATTTGTGTAAACCTTTAGACTGGACATTGGTACTGATGTTAGCCACTTTTCTGTCTGTTGATGTACATCCTATGGGAGGACTTGGTCTTCCATCATATATAAATGATAGAATAGAATAGCCCTTTATTGTAATTGTACATTCACAACAAAATTATGGGTGCTCCATGCCAATTGTGCAGGAGTAAAAAAATTGTAATGACCTCAGGAATAAATAGCAAACAGAAGAAATATATACAGCCAACAGGAATGTATACAAAGTAGAGGAATATATACAAAACAAGAGAAAGGCACACAGTGGGGAGCAAAGTACACTGAAGCAGTGCAAAAGGACTTGGTCTGAGTATAGAGTCCATATGTGAGAGATAAATGGACTGGTTCTTATATAGTGCTTTTCTACTTTACCTGAGCACTCAAAGCAGTTTATACAACATGTCTCTTTCACACCCCATTCATGTAAGGGCTTCTCTCTATGCTTTGATTTAGTGTTTTCTATTTAACCCCAATGGATGCATAGTATCTTGCCCAAGGATATTTGGCATAAAGACTGGAATAGCCAGGGATTGAATTCCCAACCATCCAATTAATAGATGGTAAATGGCCTGTATTTGTATAGCGCTTTACTTAGTCCCTGTGGACCCCAAAGCACTTTACATTACATTCAGTCATTCATCCATTCACACACTGGTGATGGCAAGCTACATTGTAGCCACAGACAGAGGCGAGGCTGCCGGACACTGGCGCCACCGGGCCCTCAGACCACCACCACTAGGCAATGGGTGAAGTGTCTTGCCCAAGGATACAACGACTGAGACTGTCGGAGCCGGGGCTCGAACCGGCAACCTTACGATTACAAGACAAACTGCCAACTCTTGAGCCACGATCGCCCTACAGATGACCTAATAGATGACCTGCTCTACCTCCTACATCCACCCATATATGTATATGTGTATAAACAATATCTTTTATTGCAGGGGTAGGCAACTCCAGGTCTCGAGTGCGGGTGTCCTGCAGGTTTTAGATATCACCCTGGGTCAACACACCCGACTCAAATGATTAGCTCATTACCAGGCCTCTGGAGAACTTCAAGACATGTTGAAGAGGTAATTTAGCCATTTGAATCAGTGTTGGATCAAGGACACATCTAAAACCTGCAGGACACTGGACACTGGATATTTGCACCTTGTGGACTTTTGCCTCAAATAAAGGTCAATTTTTACTTTTACCTACATTGCCTGAGAGTCTGCGTTTGGGTTCATATTCCTCAGACTGTGATTAGCTGACTTTAGCTGTCTCATTTCCTTTTTAAAAACATTTCTTTGGCTTCACAATTAACAGATAGGTTGCTGTTTAAAACATTTAATTCAAATTAACCTCCTAAGACCCGACCTCTTCCACGGCATGCATTTTTAATTTCTCTTTGATTTTTGGGTATATTGGGGCCCAATGAATGTAACAACAAAGAATTACCAGATTTTCTTTTACCTTGTAAGTGGATATCAGGCCCTTGTAGAGCAAAATTGAGTATTTTGGTCTAAATAACCCAAAATGTGATGTCCACATATGTGGACGCCCTGTCCTAAGAGATTAATTAAAAACTTGGTGGAAAGTAAATGAATTTATTCTCCAGTAGTTGGCAACAACTACAACATAAAAATTCATCCATTTCCTGTTGCTTCAGTCTCAGTCTCTCTGTCTACCTCCTCCAGCTCATCCAGGGGAACACTGGAAATAAGGTCTCCCCATGCCAGCAAAGAGATGTAATTTCTATCATGTGTCCTGTGTCTGCTCCGTGGTCTCCTCCCAATGCAACACTTCACCTAGCCCAACCTGCACCCACTCACAAGCCTGAACCACCTTAACTTGCTGCTTTTGACATGGAGTAGAAGCGGCTCTATTCTGAGCCTCACAGAAAGCTAATTTCTGCTCTTTGATCAACATTGTCTTCTTTCAGTACTACCCAGAGCTTGTGACCATAGATGAAGTTGGGAACATAGATCATCTGGTTTCATGCTCAGGTCTCTCTTTACCACAAGAGGACAGTACGCATCACTACTGTCACTGCACCAATCTGCCTGTCATGCTCCCACTCCACTCTCTCCTCACTCATAAACAAGACCCTGAGATGCTTAAATTCTTGTCCCCCATCTGGAGTGGACAGCAAGATGACACATCATGCACAAGGAGCAGATATAAAATCCTGAGGCCACTGAAACCATCCAGCCCTTGGTTGCACCTACAAATTTTGCAAATAAAAATTGCAAACAGAGCCAGTGACCAAGGACAGCCCTGGTTAAGTCAAACACCCACCAAGAATGAGTCTGACTTATTGCCAGAAATGCCAGGTAAGTTCTTGCAACAGTTAACAGGGAAAGGATGGCCACATCAATATGCCAGCTACCCCACACTCTCAGAACAACCCCACAGGAAACAGGGATGTGTTCTTTATTAATTACATACCAAGAAGGAGTAATGCTTTATAACTGATGATTTAAGCACTTACTAATACTAGAGCTGGGCGATATGAGATTTTTTCATATCACGATATGTTTTTTTCATTTCAGGCAAGAACGATATCTATCACGATATAAGCCAAATAACTATATTTGTAAGATTTAAATGTGCCGTTGCTCACAAGTAAAATGTGAAATAATCAGCAGCTTGTTTTGATTTAAATATTTATTTCCCATAAGTTCAACAGGGTAGATGTACTAAAGAAACATGAGACTTTTTCAGATAAATAAAGGCAAATATTGCAAACTACACAAAAAGCAGCCGCTAAAGCGTTTAAGTTTCAAAATAGAACAAACAAAACAGACTAAATTGTCAATTCCACTTAGAAACAAAATATTAGTTCCAAAAATAAATCTTAGTTTGTTTTACAGAAGAACAGACAAAATTGACTAACTTTTGTCAATATCAAATAAACTGAGAACTAAAAGGAAATTCTCAATCTCTCCTTGTTGTATAGTTGTTGTATATAGACACCAGTGGGTCAGGGCACTGACCTCCTCCCTGTAAGCTGTCTCATCACCGTTGGTGATAAGACCCACCACTGTAGTGTCAAACTTCACAATGATGTTGGAGTTGTTAGTGGCTGTGCAGTCATAGGTGTAGAGTGAGTACAGGAGGGGGCTCAGTACACACCCCTGTGGTGCACCAGTGTTCAGTGTGATGGGGGATGAGGTGATGCTGCCCAGTCTGACCACTTGGAGTCTGTCAGACAGGAAGTTAAGGATCCAGCTGCAGGGAGGGATCAGTCCTAGATCCTGCAGTTTCCTGTCCAGCTTCGAGGGAACGATGGTATTGAATGCTGAGCTGTAGTCTACAAACAGCATTCTCACATACAGGGAGTGCAGAATTATTGGGCAAATGAGTATTTTGTCCACATCATCCTCTTCATGCATGTTGTCTTACTCCAAGCTGTATAGGCTCCAAAGCCTACTACCAATTAAGCATATTAGGGAATGTGCATCTCTGTAATGAGAAGGGGTGTGGTCTAATGACATCAACACCCTATATCAGGTGTGCATAATTATTAGGCAACGTCCTTTCCTTTGGCAAAATGGGTCAAAAGAAGGACTTGACAGGCTCAGAAAAGTCAAAAATTGTGAGATATCTTGCAGAGGGATGCAGCAGTCTCAAAATTGCAAAGCTTCTGAAGCGTGATCATCAAACAATCAAGCGTTTCATTCAAAATAGTCAACAGGGTCGCAAGAAGCGTGTGGAAAAACCAAGGTGCAAAATAACTGCCCATGAACTGAGAAAAGTCAAGCGTGCAGCTGCCAAGATGCCACTTGCCACCAGTTTGGCCATATTTCAGAGCTGCAATATCACTGGAGTGCCCAAAAGCACAAGGTGTGCAATACTCAGAGACATGGCCAAGGTAAGAAAGGCTGAAAGACGACCATCACTGAACAAGACACACAAGCTGAAATGTTATGACTGGGCCAAGAAATATCTCAAGACTGGTTTTTCTAAGGTTTTATGGACTGATGAAATGAGAGTGAGTCTTGATGGGCCAGATGGATGGGCCCGTGGCTGGATTGGTAAAGGGCAGAGAGCTCCAGTCCGACTCAGACGCCAGCAAGGTGGAGGTGGAGTACTGGTTTGGGATGGTATCATCAAAGATGAGACTGTGGGGCCTTTTCGGGTTGAGGATGGAGTCAAGCTCGACTCCCAGTCCTACTGCCAGTTTCTGGAAGACACCTTCTTCAAGCAGTGGTACAGGAAGAAGTCTGCATCCTTCAAGAAAAACATGATTTTCATGCAGGACAATGCTCCATCACACGCGTCCAAGTACTCCACAGCGTGGCTGGCAAGAAAGGGTATAAAAGAAGAAAAACTAATGACATGGCTACCTTGTTCACCTGATCTGAACCCCATTGAGAACCTGTGGTCCATCATCAAATGTGAGATTTACAAGGAGGGAAAACAGTACACCTCTCTGAACAGTGTCTGGGAGGCTGTGGTTGCTGCTGCACGCAATGTTGATGGTGAACAGATCAAAACACTGACAGAATCCATGGATGGCAGGCTTTTGAGTGTCCTTGCAAAGAAAGGTGGCTATATTGGTCGCTGATTTGTTTTTGCTTTGTTTTTGAATGTCAGAAATGTATATTTGTGAATGTGGAGTTGTTATATTGGTTTCACTGGTAAAAATAAATAATTGAAATGGGTATATATTTGTTTTTTGTTAAGTTGCCTAATAATTATGCACAGCAATAGTCACCTGCACACACAGATATCCCCCTAAAATAGCTAAAACTAAAAACAAACTAAAAACTACTTCCAAAAACATTCAGCTTTGATATTACTGAGTTTTTTGGGTTCATTGAGAACATGGTTGTTGTTCAATAATAAAATTATTCCTCAAAAATACAACTTGCCTAATAATTCTGCACTCCCTGTACGTGTCTCTCTTCTCCAGGTGTGACAGGGCAGTATGTAGTGTCAGGGCTATGGCATCATAAGTGGACCTGTTGTGGTGGTATGCGAACTGTAGAGGGTCCAGTGAGTCGGGTAGTGCAGAGCAGATGAAGTCCCTGACAAGCTTCTCGAAGCATTAGCTTACGATGGGGCTACAGGTCGCCAGTCGTTTAATGAGGAGATGGTGGAGGATTTGGGTACAGGGACGATGGTGGCCATTTTGAAGCAGGCTGGGACTACAGACAGAGAGAGGGAAAGGTTGAAGATGTCTGTAAACACGCCAGCCAGCTGAGCCGCGCATGACTTAAGGACTCAGCCGGGAATCCCGTCTGGACCAGTAGCTTTGCGTTCACCTTCCTGAAGCACTTACGCACATCCTCCTCAGACACAGTGCACACTGACGTCATCCGCGGTGTGCCCACTGTCCGGTCTCATGGTGTTCGCTGTGTCAAATCTAGCGTAGAATACATTTAGATCCTCACACAGAGAGGCCGTGGTCTGTGTGTGCTGGTTTTCCCTCTAAAGTCTGTGATTGTGTTTAGTCCCTGCCACATACTCCGAGGGTTGTCAAACTGTTGCTCCACCCTGTCCCTGTGTCACGGGGTGAAACGGGACAAGTTATTTAGAGTTTTATTGTGCATGTTTTGCAATGTTTTATCTGTTTTAATATTTTAATATTGTATATTGGGTTTGTTTGTATGAGCTTTATTGCATGTTTTTATCTTATTTAAATTGAACACCTGTCCTGTAAAGACTCCGCCCCTACCTGATAGTAAACTGATCACACCTGCGAGAGATCCCAGAGAGGCCAATAAGAGGGCCTGGCAGACCAAAGGAAGGGGTTCGACCGAGAGGCAAGAGAGGACTGAAGCATGAAGGCACCCATGAGTGTCACGGGAACGGACGAGAGCCTGGAGTGACACGGAGGCTTAAGAGATGGGGCCTGAGAGGCCTGACGTGAGGCTTTAAGATAATTTACAGAGTGACATATAAGGCGGCTAGAGTTGGCTAATGGAGGACCAGCGCGCAGAGGACGGACAGCACCAGCGCACAGAGGACCAGCGCACAGGGCACCAGCGCAGAGAGTGACAGTACCAGCGGGGAGAGCGGAGACAGCACCAGCGGAAGGCACGGGACGGCTGTGTGGCTTTGCAGTTTTAAAGAAGCGGCGGGCGGAGTTGAGAGCTCTGCCCACCCGGGGTAAGTCTTCGACTTATCCCCTTTTATTGAATAAAAACTGCCGGAAGAATAGTGACTGCCGCTCCTCCCTTTCTCTAGCATATCAAGACGCTAATGCGGAAAGGAAGGAGAGGACTCCGCTGGGTTTCCCTTTTACTTCGCTGGATTTCTTAACTCCCTGGGACTTTTATGCTGTGGTGGATCCCACTGGACTTTTAATGTTGTGTTTTATTGATTTTTATTGTGTTATCCCTTGGCCAAGGTTGTTTTAATTTATCTTACATTTTTAACTATTTAAATATAATAAATTATATTTTAATTCTACAGTTTTTAAATCGTGTGCTTTCCCTTGGCGGCTCCACTGCTCTGTCCGTTTGGAGGAAGGTTTCCTTCCTTTAAAAAACGACACTGTGGAAATAAAATCAGCCTTTCCGCTCCATTACACCTGTAAATGGTAAATGGCCTGTATTTGTATAGCGCTTTTACTAGTCCCCCCTAGGGACCCCAAAGCGCTTTACACACCCAGTCATCCACCTATTCACACACACATTCACACACTGGTGGAGGCAAGCTACACACAAGCTGACAGAAGTGAGGCTGCCATATCACGCCATCGGCCCTTCTGGCCGACACCAGTAGGCGGTAGGTGAAGTGTCTTACCCAAGGACACAACAACCGAGACTGTCCAAGCCGGGGCTCGAACCAGCAACCTTACGATTACAAGGCAAACTCCCAACTCTTGAGCCACGCAGCCTGTACTCACGTTTGGCTGCTTTGATTGTCTTCCGGAGTTGGTAATGTGCGGAGTTGGTAATTTTGTAGTCTGATGTGTTCGCGGAGGCAGAAGCGGTGCTCCGTGCTGCCAGTGCCAGTGAACATCGCTATTAATCCAGGGTTTTTGATTTGGGAAGGATTTAACTGTTCTGGATGGGACAACATCTTCCACGCATTTTCTGATAAATCCGCAGACTGAGTCTGTGTACTCATCTGTGTACTCTAAAGTGTCTGTGTACTCTAAAGTGTTACCGAGTTGTGTGCTGTCTCTGCTTGTGAGTATTCCCACTCCCAGTCCCTTTCACCATGAGCCATTCCAGAAAAGGAAAAAATCCAGCACTTTTCATTGAGTTTGGTTCCATCTGCTTAGACATGAGCCCCACCATATTTACTTTGAACCAAAGATATGCATTAGCTCAGGTCCATTGAACACCCAACAGGTGACATTCTATGACCCCAAAGCTACCCTGGAATAATACTTTTATTAAAGCATAGTGGAAAGAAGTGGGGCTCAAGTCTAAACATAGTGAGTCAGTAAAGAGCTAAAGGGCAAAGCCAATGTTTGGGCACTTTGCTTATAGCTTTGATCCATTCCAAATGCAACAGTTATACACTTATTCTGAGAAATTCTTTAATTCCAACAAAATAATAAAAAACACTAATATTCCTAGCACCAACTACCACAATTGGGGTAAAGTAATACACCCCCTTTCCCCCACCAAATTATGTAATAATAATACTAATAATAATGCTAATCATTATAATCCAATTGCACAGGCTCAATGGTATTTTTGTTGTCATGATAAAAGACAGCAGGTGGTCCTGCAGGTGAATTAAGATAAAAGAATTTTAGGTATGTCTATGTCTGCACACATAAGTACGTATACACATTTGGACAAATGTGTGGAGTCGAGAGGTAAAGAGGATGGAAGAGGAAACAAAGACACATATACATTTGCCAAAAGAATTTTATATAAAGGCATACAAGTATATACAAATATCAGCACACACACACACACACACACACACGTCCTCAGGTGGTTTTAGTATACATATACACATACAGAGTCTTCGATGAGACACATTATTGCTCAACAGAAAATGAAAAAAGGCTCATTTATTTTCAGTCTCTTAATGAAATCAACAGGAAAATTGCTTTCTAGTAGAATTATTTACCTTGCTCCCTCTGACAATCCACTTTACTACTAGTTTGCTTATGGTGGCTAGAAAAATCCATGCAGTGATGGACTCACTGAGTACAGTCCTATAGAACAACAAATTGGCTACCAAGCAACAGCTGTAGAATTTGCATATTCCTTATGGGATGACGAAGGACATAAGTGATGCAGTTTTTTTCATCCCTTTTGCCTAAAGGGCAAAAAATCCCGGACAATCCTGGTTTTATCCTAGACAGCTGGTGTTCTTAAGCGTAATAGATTGGGTCTGTGGTCATATGGCATTACTGTGATCCCCCTGGACGACCTAGTAGTATGTGTGAACTAACAAAGTACAGAAGCAGATGAACATTTTCTTTAAATACCAATGTCACTGCCGGCATTAAATCTGTTCTCACAGATAGCAGATTGAGGATCGTTTTCTTAAAGGGCCCTTATTGCTCCAAAAACAACCAAAGCATCCAGCCCTTTTCTCATTTCCACTGCTGAGACACAGCTATATTGTCAATCAAACAATGAGTCAAATCTTTATTTTGAACATGTAATTAACAAATGTTAATTCACATAAAAGACAAACACCATCATGTTCACATGAAAAAAAGTTGACTATCTCCCATTTGAAAAAGAGTAGAAGGAAACAAGTGCTTATTACTTCCTGCCTCTACATTCTGTCCAACTCTTCATACTGGGGAACCTTTCTTCAATGTCTGACACTGTGATGGTTATTGTTCCTTGTTCAGGGAGGTTGCTGTGGTCTGCTCTTAGATCCACTAGCCAACTATTGGAGCTGCTTTTTCCATCTTAGCCTCTAGTCACCTTCTCAGTGGAGGGTACTGCTCCTTGTGGTTGTTCATCTTATAGCCAAGCATCTCATTGATCACTGCTGCCATAGTGTAGATCAGCTGGTTAGTAGGGATGGGTATCGTTTAGCTTTTATCCGATACCGGTGCCAAACCGGTACTTTTGAAACGGTGCCGGTGCTTAAACGGTGCTCAAACCGGTGCTTAAAGAATGGAGAACACAAAATTGGTCCAGCTGTTTTTTTGGAAAAAGATAACAATGTTAGCTTTTTCTGCAGCTATAGGGGATTTATGGTATCACTCTCGGCAGGAAGCAGTGCTTAAACAATGGAAAAAACACAAACTTTGTCCACAAACCTCTCATGTTTAACGGTTTTCCACTTTTTCTTTGGTCATTTTAGCCTTTTTGGCCAGGGAGAAGGGAGTATCTGCCATCAAACAAGAAGACAGCCGCATGTAGCTATGATGATGTTTGCTAGTTCACCTTACATGCATTAATGTAATAACGTGGTGAGCCTACTCAACGTAAATTACAGACGAACATTAAGCTACTCACACAGAGAAGAACGACTGCTGCTGCCATCATCATCTGTCATCATTTCTGCTACACTGGCAGTGCTAGGGGCCAGGACTCTCCTCTTCGGGTTCTTGGGTGATGTTGCTAACTCCGGGTCCGATAACAGGCACCACACCCACAGTAGATGTGCACGGTGTGAGGTCTCGCAGCAAGCTATCAAATACGGCGTATTTCTCGGCTTTTAAAAAAAACGCTATGCGTCGCCCGGTGTTTCATCGGATTTGAGATGTTACCTCCTTTGACAGTATCACAGTATCAGCTTAAAGCACTTGTTGCAGGCTGCTGAGTTTGCATATTTTGCTGTGAAGTACAGCCAGACTTTTGACTGCTTCGCCTTGGGCATTTTTAATCTGTAGCTCTGCTCTAAAAGAACGTACGTACCTGGACCCGCCTACTATCCTTGGAAATGTAAAATGATTGGCTAGAATCTAAAGTGTATCACAGCTCAGGAAAAAAAAAGCACCGAAATAAAGCACCGAAATAAAGCACCGAAATGTGTGCTGCTTTTTGGTCTGGTTACTACCGTTTATGTCAGAACTGGTGCCATCATGGCATCAGATACCGGTACCCATCCCTACTGGTTAGTCTCAGTAACGGTCGCAGTATTGTATTTTTTTAAACATATTGTTTTCATTGAATTCATAATCTAATTGAAAATCTGATATGTTTTTTCTATGTTCTGTTATTAATATTTTTTTATGAAAGTTGTTAATCATTCCATTTTGTTTTTATATGTATTTTATATAGGTTTCCAATATTTTTGGAACTGGATTTATATTTTAAGTCTCTGTTTAAAAATATTTCAATGGTGCTGCTGCACTAAGATCTAGCAGGGCACCACAGAGATAAAATCACTGTCAGAGCAAGGTCTTTGGTAACTTTCATTAGTTGTTTTTCTGCACTATCACAAACTCTAAATCCTCAGTGAAATACTTTCAAGCCATTCCTATGCAAATAATCAAATAGCTGGTTTAAACCAAAGGTTTCACAAAATGTTAAAAATAAATAAAAAAGAAGGTTAGAATTCTGTCTATAATTTCTAAGAACAGTTGGATTAATGAAGGACTTCAGTAGCAACACTAGTCTTTCAAATGCAGCCTATTAATACAGCTTAAATAATCATATTTAAAATAAATTAGTGACTTAATTAATGGTAAGACTTATTTTGTTCTCAGATTTGCAGGTCTAACTGAAATGTTGATGGTTTGGATGAAGTAGTTACCAAAGTTAGCTCAAAGTTTAAATTTCTGACTCTTTGCCTGGCTGTGCTGTAATGCAGTTCCTTTTTACTACAGGGTGGGCCATTTATATGGATACACCGTAATAACATGGGAATGGTTGGTGATATTAAAGTCCTGTTTGTGGCACATTAGTATATGTGAGGGGGCAAACTCCTCAAGATGGGTGGTGACCATGGTGGCCATTTAGAAGTCGGCCATCTTGGATACAACTTTTGTTTTTTCAATAGGAAGAGGGCCATGTGACACATCAAACTTATTGGTAATGTCACAAGAAAAACAATGGTGTGCTTGGTTTCAATGTAACTTTATTCGTTCATGAGTTATTTACAAGTTTCTCTTTGTTCACAGCCATTGACATGTCGAAGAAGTTAACACGTGAGGAGCGGATCGAAATCGTGTTGATATCTGGTGAACGAAGTAACCGGGTCATTGCTGCATATTTCAATGCAAGACACCCTATGAGACCACCCATCTTCCATGCTACAGTCAGCAAACTGCTTGCTAAGTTATGTGAAACTGGTTCAGTGTTGGATTTGCCAAAATGTGGATGCATCAGTGGCTGTCCTCGCTTCACTCAGCAAGAGCCCACAGCGTAGCACTTGCCGCATGTCACTGGAGAGTGGCATTAGTCGAACATCCCTTCAGCGGATATTAGCTACTCACAAATGGCACCCTTACAAACTCCAGCTACTGCAGCATCTCAATGAGGATGACCCAGATCGGCGCACAGAATTTGCAGAATGGGCAAAACAAAAATTGGAACAGGACCCTCAGTTCACGCAGAAGTTTTTGTTCAGTGATGAGGCAAACTTTTATGCGAATGGTGAAGTTAACAAACAAAACCACCGCTATTGGTCTGACACTAACCCACATTGGATGGATCCCTCCAAGACTGTTGGAACAACAAAAGTAATGGTTTTGTGTGGTATATGGGGTACAACGATAGTGGGTCCATTCTTCATCAACGGAAACCTGAAACCTGAAGGCCACTGGATATTTGAAATTGCTACATGATGAAGTGATGAAGTGCACTGAAGCTGGCACGTTCCCTGAGTTTTTCTAGCAAGATGGTGCACCACCACATTATGGGTGCCAGGTCCGAGCATTCGTAGATGAACAGTTTCCTGGAAAGTGGATTGGTCGTCGTGGGCCAGTTGAATGGCCCCCAAGGTCTCCCGATCTGACCCCCTTAGACTTTTATCTTTGGAGTTATCTGAAGGCAATTGTCTATGGTGTGAAGATACGAGATGTGTAGCACCTGAAACTACGGATATTGGATGCCTATGCTGGCATTTCTGCTGCGGTGTTGCTATCAGTGTGTGAAGAGTGGGAGAAGAGGGTTGCATTGACAATCCGAAACAATGGGCAGCACATTGAACACATTTTATAAGTGGTCAGAAACTTGTAAATAACTCATGAAAGAATAAAGTTACGTTAAAACCAAGCACACCATTGTTTTTCTTGTGACATTACCAATAAGTTTGATGTGTACAGTGGGGCAAAAAAGTATTTAGTCAGCCACCGATTGTGCAAGTTCCCCCACCTAAAATGATGACAGAGGTCAGTAATTTGCACCAGAGGTACACTTCAACTGTGAGAGATAGAATGTGAGAAAAAAATCCATGAATCCACATGGTAGGATTTGTAAAGAATTAATTCGTAAATCAGGGTGGAAAATAAGTATTTGGTCAATAACAAAAATACAACTCAATACTTTGTAACATAACCTTTGTTGGCAATAACAGAGGTCAAACGTTTACTATAGGTCTTTACCAGGTTTGCACACACAGTAGCTGGTATTTTGGCCCATTCCTCCATGCAGATCTTCTCGAGAGCAGTGATGTTTTGGGGCTGTTGCCGAGCAACACGGACTTTCAACTCCCGCCACAGATTTTCTATGGGGTTGAGGTCTGGAGACTGGCTAGGCCACTCCAGGACTTTCAAATGCTTCTTACGGAGCCACTCCTTTGTTGCCCGGGCGGTGTGTTTTGGATCATTGTCAAGTTGGAAGACCCAGCCTCGTTTCATCTTCAAAGTTCTCACTGATGGAAGGAGGTTTTGGCTCAAAATCTCACGATACATGGCCCCATTCATTCTGTCCTTAACACGGATCAGTCTTCCTGTCCCCTTGGCAGAAGAACAGCCCCATAGCATGATGTTTCCACCCCCATGCTTCACAGTAGGTATGGTGTTCTTGGGATGCAACTCAGTATTCTTCTTCCTCCAAACACGACGAGTTGAGTTTATACCAAAAAGTTCTACTTTGGTTTCATCTGACCACATGACATTCTCCCAATCCTCTGCTGTATCATCCATGTGCTCTCTGGCAAACTTCAGACGGGCCTGGACATGCACTGGCACTGCGGGATTTGATTCCCTGCCGTTGTAGTGTGTTACTGATGGTGACCTTTGTTACTTTGGTCCCAGCTCTCTGCAGGTCATTCACCAGGTCCCCCCGTGTGGTTCTGGGATCTTTGCTCACCGTTCTCATGATCATTTTGACCCCACGGGATGAGATCTTGCGTGGAGCCCCAGATCGAGGGAGATTATCAGTGGTCTTGTATGTCATTTTCTGATGATTGCTCCCACAGTTGATTTTTTCACACCAAGCTGCTTGCCTATTGTAGATTCACTCTTCCCAGTCTGGTGCAGGTCTACAATACTTTTCCTGGTGTCCTTCGAAAGCTCTTTGGTCTTGGCCATGGCGGAGTTTGGAGTCTGACTGTTTGAGGCTGTGGACAGGTGTCTTTTATACAGATGATGAGTTCAAACAGGTGCCATTCATACAGGTAACGAGTGGGGGACAGAAAAGCTTCTTACAGAAGACGTTACAGGTCTGTGAGAGCCAGAGATTTTCCTTGTTTGAGGTGACCAAATACTTATTTTCCACCCTAATTTAGGTATAAATTCTTTACAAATCCTACCATGTGGATTCATGGATTTCTTTTTCACATTCTGTCTCTCACAGTTGAAGTGTACCTCTGGTGCTAATTACTGACCTCTGTCATCATTTTAAGTGGGGGAACTTGCACAATCGGTGGCTGACTAAATACTTTTTTGCCCCACTGTATTTACAAGTTTCTCACATATAGTAATGTGCCACAAACAGGACTTTAATATCACCAACCATTCCAATGTTATTACGGTGTATCCATATAAATGGCCCACCCTGTATATCAAATAGTAAATTGTCAAAGCTTTATGAACCTTGGATGATTTTCCAAACTTTTAAAATATAACAATGATAAAGGAGATAATTATTTTTCAGGCCAGATGAAGGTTTTCTAAATGTCTCAAAAATAAAAGTATTGCATGAACGGTTTACAAATTACTGCCATTTCTTAGGGAACATAGTCCCTAAGAAAATTTTTAATTTTTAGCCTTTAGAGGATTAAAAGTAATTCGATAGTTGACTGAGAAGTCGATTCATGGCCAGGTGTGGCCTGCTCCCTGTTTATTCTATGACACGTTAAACAAATAAGATGATCTAGAGTTACTTCAAAATGTCGAACTGGCAGTTATAGCTGTTCATTATACTTGAATGTGAAGTCCAAAAATACATAGATGCAAGAGAAACTGTTATTATTATTATTATTATTAGAGCCATTACCCTAAAATAGCAAAATAAACCTATCAAAAAGTTGAATAGCCAACATTATAGCATATTTCTATAAAGAATCTCTACACTGGTCAGCTCAAAAAAAGGGCCTGAAAGACCACAGGAGAAACTAAAGTTAGTGATGTGCGGATCGATACTGAAATATCGATTCCTCCGATACCATTCATTTATGTTCTAGAATCGATTCTCATATTAAAATATCGATATTTTAGTAATGTAGGGTAAATTTGTAGTTTATCATTAACAGGAACAGAGTGGAAAGAAACTATATCATTTGGATTGTCTACATTGGAAGGAACTACTTCCTCTTCCGCCATTAATAGTCATGTGCAAAATATGGCTGTATAAATGTGTCGCAGCCCCTTGGCGTGCGCACTCACAACAATGGCTTGGCGTAAATGGAGTAATGTGCGAACGTATTTTTCCTCCACCAACAGCCAAGATGCGGATTGTGATACATGTGGCAAGAAAGTGAGGTGTTGTGGCAACACCATTTACCTCATCAAACACCTCAGAGTAAATCATATCACAGAATATGACGAGCGTATGTTGAGGCGAACTGAAGATGAGGAGAGGAACAGGTGCTGCTAGGGCGAGACAGACGTCTCTCGAGGAGTCCTTTAGTGCTGCAGGCAGGCAACATGCTCAAATGGCACACAAATAAATGCAAAACTGATCAGACAGAGCTTCACAGTGCAAATAGGTAATGACACAAAGCACACTGCAAAAGCAACCCAACATTTGTGGGATATTTTTCAGTAGTCAAACAATTTGCCTGATCACAACTCATAAAAGCATGCAACAAAGACAAAGCCTAAGGCAGAGAGACGCGCAGAAAAGAAGTAACACTCTCAGCAAAGCATCTTGATGCAGGAAATGCAACAATTGGTGATGTCTGTGTATTCTGGACTTTAGGCAGTCAGTGAATGTAATGGAATTTTCATGTAAATATATATATATATATATATATATATATATATTTCTAATATCCAAAACAATTGAAAAATGAGTAAAATAAAAATGAAACAGTAACATAGGTTCAACATACAAAGCACTGCAATTTCCTGGCTAGAAATCTTGTTACTTTCTCACTGCCACGCCTCAAACCTCATAATGTGGACTATGTAGCTCTTTTTTATCTTTTTACTCTGTGTGTACAATACTGCCACGGCTGGACAAGTCACCACCCGTGGGAATAGAGGACACCTTGTGTGTAATTTTTAATTTGACAGGATTTGATGTCATGAGATGCAAACCATAGGCTTCTGCATATACATGCCATATCATTTGGCATGAATATCATATATTATTTGTATCCTAGCAATTAATGTCTCTGACAGAAACTGCCTGTTCCACATACAGACACTACCTTTGGTGGCACTTTTTGTAGTGTGGTGTATAAAATATATCACCTCATTGCAGTATCTCTGATTAGGTTAAATAAAAGAGGAGTGTTTGTATTTTTGATGTTTTTCAAAATAATGTATTTCTAACTACTGTGATATTTTGCTGTGCTTTGGATATTGCCGAAACCTCGTTAGCACGCTTCTCAAGATATCTGAAAACAATCAATTTTGCAGACTGGCTTAGCACTTTGCTATAACACTTGGGGCAAAAACAAACAAACAGAAAAATAACTAATTGATGGACGCTATTCAGGATTTGTGTGCTGTGAAATCAGCACCTGGCCTATTGAACTGTTTACCAGTATTAAGACAGAACCATCTCACACAGGTGTCATTGCACAGATGTCGCGCTAGAGTGTTTGATTCCAGATTTATTTTAGGACAGGAATTAATAATATTTGTCAAAATGTGCTTTGTGAGATCAAGTGCCAAGGTCAATGCCATGAATGATAACCTGATGGCTGAAAAAATAACCATCAGGTGCTAAAGCAATGGTTTGAGATTTGGACAAAAGGTTAAGAAAGGAGGGGAGAGAGACAGATAAATCCAATAAGAGAGTAGGGAGGAGGGAGGAGGCCTTTTTCAACTCAGGCTCTGGTTCATTAATGAGATTGTCACAGCAAAGTCTGGGGGAATTAACCATCTACAAAAACAGCAAACATACGAGCAAAAACACTTAACACTAACTGTGTGACTCTTTTTTCCATAGTATCTATAAACACACGGTTTCTCAGAAAGAGGGCTCAAAGTGAGCTTTTACTTTGGCTTTTGAAAAGTCCATAAAGCAAAGTCCATCAGAAAAGTAAAAAGACTGACTGGAAACATAGAGGGGAGGTTAACAAACAATGTAACAAAAGACAGAGGAAGAGCAGGGCTTGAATACACTCAAGGTCATTAGGGGTAATGGACGCAGGAGGTGTAACGAGATGCGGGTTACAGTAATTAAATAAAATGAGGCAGGAAGGGAAGTGAAACTAAAGAGAAAAAGAACTATTAGAAAAAAGTTAGTGAGAACCATAACTAAACAGGAAAATCCAGACACACAAATTTAACCTAGGGAAGCTTATACAAGAGAATAAGATAGGAAGCAATGAGGGAACAAATTAATGTCTAAACCTAAGGAGGAAATTATAACAAGAACTAAAGACCAACATCTAAAAATATTATGTTCTAGTATTGGTATGTTCTTTAGCACTAATTAGCACAATGGACCTATCCATTTTATGGATGTGGAATCCTAACCAAGCTTGCTAGCACTGGCTGTTAACTTGTCCACTCTTTCATCTAAATGTAGTAAATTCTGCCTCCAGCAAATCAAGGCTTCATAAAGCACAATTAACAAACTAAAGGACATGATTGTTGCTATGTCCACCCTTTATGTACAAAAAAAAAAACATACACAAGATTTATAATATTGTGGGAAACTAGAGTCAGCTACATTTCTGCTCTAGGAATATCTAGGAACAACAAGGAATGTTTAGTACATACTGAGGTTTTATTCAGAAAATATATTCCTAACTCTAATATGATGTTGAGCAGTTACCACTATAAATATGTAGGTCAATACATGGTAAGTATACAGGGAAACTGAAATATGATGTTAATTCTTGTCAAATCAACTACATATTCCCAAAGATGTAAGCATACAGTTGAGGTTCATTACAGTCATCCATGTGGTGTCAGACATATCTATTCTTAACAGGTCCATAGGAGGAATAATGTTTCCACAGCTTCACTTACTTTATTTGGTATTCAGCAGCTATACCAGCCTATTCAAATCCCAGATGTCATATTTCAACCAAACTGTTGTTGCAGAGGAACTCTTGCTAGATTTATACTCTCAATACAACAGAACCATATGGACCAAATGATGCTGCACTTCTGCTCTGTCACTTATAGACTGGAGATATGAGAGACATCCCCTTAACTGTAGGTCAAACAGAGGGAAAGGTTGAGAAAATGATAAATTTAACAATTGGAAAAGAATATGTGATATTTCTGGCATCATCCCCCTGACTCTATAATATGGCTAATGAGAATATGCAAGATTGGTATTTTGTATAATGCATGTCATTATAGGCAGTCTGAGTGCTTTTACTTTATCAACACTATATCAAAATTATTATTTTTTTAAATAATGTAATATATTTTTGTATATGATGAAAATGTTTTATTATAAAAATTCTATAATATGATTTAATGTTGTTTCAAAAAACTAAAAAAAATTCAATGTAAAATGATATTTACAACAACAGCAATATTAACAATAATAATAATATGAATATGTAGCAGCCACAAAGAAAACATGCAACTAAAATATGCGAAAGACTGATTCTTAAATTGATGCAAAGCTTTTTTTTCTCAGTCATGTAACAATCTGTCTTTTCTTGCAACAAATTCATGTGTAGTTTTCTATGAATATAGCTTGAATATAACCCATAGACATAGAATGTACCATAGAAAATTACATGTCTATTAGTAACAGAAATGGCAGACAATGGGCCTGCTGCTCCGTTAACTAAGACGTGGGCAGGGTGCTGTTGCTGGAACATGACTAAGAAGACTAAGAATATAGGGATATCCATGTTATACTCAGATGAGTGATCTGCACTTCTTGACTTGAAAAGCAATTGCAAACTGTTAGACTCAGAGTCAAACACCAACACCAAAAGATATTTTTGTCCTGGACTGTCATCATTTGTGAACATAAGACTGCACAGATGGAGTGTACTATGTGATTATTCAAGTTGCAGAGATCTGCTAAAGGAACATATGATCGTAATAGTAAACAAAAACATGAAAAGTCACTGGCAGAAAATAACATCTGGTTCATGTTCATGCACCTAGTAATGAGTTCATCGAGAGCCAGAACTCAGTGAGCAGTACTGAAATTTCTTATGTACCTTAAGTCATCACTATAATTCCCCTAAAGTACACTGATTTTATTGAAGAGGTAAAGGAGAATTGTGGTCAGAATACAACTTTGCTATCAAATTTAAACTTTCGTTTACTGAGGCTGTTGAAGATGTTTTGCCTAAGTTCATGTGATTATATTGTGGGCTTGTTGTCAGGGGCTGCATCTGTGACCCAGCAATTTTTAGTTCATTGTGTGTTTTTTGGAGTTCTTATATTTAATATATGCTTAGTTCTTGTGTTGCCATTATTGGGTAAGATTTGGTTGAATTTTATTCTAGTTTAGGTTTCCATCTATGTCCCCTTCTGTGAGTCTGTTCTTGTCTTCTGTGTTATTTGTCGTGTCCATGTCTCTCAGTGTTTCCTGGTTTATTTTAAAAGAGTCTTGTGTTTCTTTGTTCATTTTGTTTAATTTCACTTCCCCTGTGGCATCATTATTTTCATTTCAGTCAGCTGTTTCCCCATGTGTCTCCACTTCCCCTGATCACCTCCTGTCTACACTTAAGTCCTCTGTCTTCCTTTATTCAGTGTCAGATTGTCTGTGTTACCTCTGTCCATGTCAACTAGTGGGAGTTTTTCCATTGTAAATAATGTAAATCTTAGAAATCCTTTTGTATTTGTTGTGGAGAGTCAAGTATTTTACCATACTAGTTCAGTTTTTAAAATAGGTTAATCGTATGGTGACTGTAGCTCAGGAGGTAAAGCAGATCACCTACTAATTGGAAAGATTATGTTTTAATCCCTGGATGCTCCAGTCTACATGCCAAAGTTACCCTGGGCAAGATACTGAACCCCAAGTTGGTCACTGATACATCCATTGGAGTGTTAATGTGTGGAAATGATTAAAAGCACTTAGGTACACTGTAAAAAAGGGCAGTGAAATTGATATAAAAACCATGTAAAACCCCTACAGAAATGTATAGTAAACCCCAAAACACAACTTTCCTGTTTCGATCACAGTGAATTATTGTAAACCTTTAAACAGAATGTTCCTTTTTTTTTTTTTTTTTTTTTGCCTGTCCCGTTTGGCTCTTTTGCCATCAGAATTGTTGTCTAAAGGCAAAGAAAGATGCCCAATGGATTTACTTTACCAAATTGACCATCCCAGCTTTGCCGTAATGGTCCATTTGATTCACCTTTTATTGTTCATTTTATTTTCACTTACTGAATACGGGAAAGACTTGACTGGGGGAAAGAAGGGGAGAAAGAAAGAGGGAAAGAGAAACAGCTGAGAAGAGGGACGGGGGAGAAGGGCAAAAGACAAAAACCAACAGAATGAGCAGAAAAAAAAAGAAGAAAAAAAATGCATATATCAATCACCTGGGTCACCTGCTGAGAAAGAAAGAAAACAAGCAGAAGAGAACAAGAGTAATAGAATAAACAACATCACAATGATATATGGGAATATGGCAGTAAATACTAAATATTAAACATTATTGTGCAGCACATAAGATCAACAGAACACAGTGTGCTTTGAGGTAGGAGCCAAAAAGGGTGTAGTTTGTGGGTGTGATCACCCGTGTGTACACCTGTGAGCATGGACGCGCTTGTTGTTTTTTTTTTTTTTAAATGGTTCCTTCATGTAATGATCTGCTAGAGGGTGTGGGGGGGCCACAGCCCCGTCCTCCAGAGTATGAAGCAGGTATGGAGGAGATCAAAACTCCAGACATCCAGAGGCCCCCAGAACACAAGAGACCAAGGAAGACCAACAGAGGAGCAGCCGCGCCACTGTCCCAGAAAGAGCTGAGGAGAGTCCCAGATGAGGGCTCACTCAGCAGCCGCGGAGCAGAAGCCAGGGGGAGTTGCAGTGACGCGCCCGTGAGCTCCGCCGGCAGCCAGCCGTGCCTGAGTGACCGAACCCCAGGCCGAGAGGCTGGGGGCACCCCACCTCCGAAGTGGCCCGAGCGAGCCCCAGGCTCCAGGCCCCGATAAGCGGCCGCCAAGGAGTGAGCCGGTGTGTACCTGGACGCCCATCCCTGGACACAAAGAACCACCAACGCACCGATGTCTGAGGGAGTCCGCCACTGGCAGGGGAAGTGGTGGTAGGGGGAGATAGGCCTCCAAACCTTGGAGGGCCTAAGATGTCCCCAGAGAGGTGGCACCTGACACCCAACCTGACATATAGACACAGAAATACAGGCACACACATATACAAAACATCCATTCCCACCCTCATGCTCTCATATGCACTTACTCCACACTCAACCAACGTGGAGACAGACATAAAGAGACGCTGTACACATGATCACACTCCCCAAGCGTACTCTACAAACCGGGTCTAGGTACCCTTGCCCCTGGAGGGGGGAACTGCACCCAGACCCAGGTGGTGTTACCCTTTTCCCTGCGGTGGGGGGAGGCAGACCGCCCCGACTCTGCAGCAGCAGGGAGGCCCCACACTCCAGACCGCAGTCGGACGGCCAACTCCTCCTCCTAGCCCCCCCGCTCCAGCAGGTCGCAGAGAATGGGGGTGAGAGAAGACTCCAAACCTCCCTCCACCCGCTCATTGTAGTGTTGATGCATGTGTGTTCTAAGGTGCATTTAAAACCCAGGAGGACATGGAGCTACCTGCCAGAGAGCAGCAGGTAAGCGCATGATCCCTCCTGTTAGCCCTCAATGTCTACGTGTATTTAACATTGAGAGGTGGGAAACGACGCCAGGGGTGGGGTGTACACCCTGATGGTACTTTGGATTCCGTGTATCGTGCCCACCCCAAAGATCCTATATGTATGTGTAATGAGAGTGTGAGTAATGTGAATGTCTAAGTTGTGGGATAAAATTGAGGCAGAGGCAGCCAGAAGGGGATGGGGGGGGGGTTGGCCTCCTCTGCACCCTGGTGACATACCCCTACTCCAAGGTCCTGCATGTGTGGGTGGTTGTGGTGGAGCGGGAAGAGGGAGGCAGCTGGAGATGGGGAGGGAAGGAAGGGAGGGGCAAGTGACCCCTCCCTGGGGCCAGCTCCCCCGCTGACCCCAGTAGGCACCCCCATACTCCGCGACCCACCAGGGAAAGGGGGCCCAGGCCCATCCAGACCGGGGCCCAGCGCAGCAGCGCCTCCCGGCCCCACAGAGCCCGGGACAGTCCACCCAACCCCACCACAGAGAAAACTGCACCCACCCCACCATCCACTCTTCTTCCAGACTACATAAGACAATAAACACCCAGGCTGAGATCTTCCTCCACCTCTCCTGTATCTCCCCCTCCTGCAGAGAGAGCCCCTGAGGAGAGGAAAGCTCCTGCAAGATGTGACAATCTTCCCCACCAGTTGAAGAGCCCCCCAGGTGGCTCGATGCACCGGCGGCACCCTGCTCCAGGGCTGGGCCCCCATGCACCCACCCGCCAACAACCCCGGCAACACACCAACCAGGACCCAAGCCCCCGAGGCCCGGCCCGGGCCCCAGCCCAGAGACGGAGCGCCCCCAGAACCTCACGCCCATCCCGGACCCACCCAGGGGCAGCCAGGCTACCAGGTCAGTAACCCACGTCCGTCAGCACAGACCCTCCCCTAGCCCCGCTGCACGCAGCCGCAAGGAAACAGTCACCTGAGAGCCAACAGAGCCCCTAACCGGACATGACCGCTACCCCGGGTTGAGCCCCCCAAGGAAGATGCCTCCAGGGAACCCCCCGACGCCCTAAGCCTGTCCCTACCCCCACACCAATCACAACAGTGAAGGCGGGACCAAACTATGACCCCCCCACCCCCACTAGGTGATGGAGCTGATCAAAGGAGCCCAGAGCAATTGATCTGATGTGGTGGCAGAAGCTGTATCAAGACTAATGTAATCTAATAGATAATTTCTATATTGGTTAGAATTAAGATTATTTTTATTTTTCCAGTTCATGAGGACTGTTTTCTTGGCTATGCATAGGGCAGTGAAAACCATATGGGCGATATTCTTTTCTGAAGTGACATTATCTAAGCTGCCCAACAAACACACTAAGGGGGAAGTTGGAATGTTACATTTCAGACACTTCGATAAGTCTTCACATATCTCGCGCCAAAACTTCTGAACTGGTGGACAGAACCAAAGAGCGTGGATATAATTGTCCGGTGAATTGGTTTGGCAGTGTGAGCAGTTGTTGGTAGACGTAAAGCCCATCTTGAACATCCAATGACCTGTATAGTGCACTCTATGTAATATTTTGTATTGAATTAATTGAAGACTGGGATTTCTAATTAGATGAAAGGTTTTTAAGCAAATCTGTTAACTGATAAATCCGCTTCCCATTTTGCAATAGGAAGTGATATTGATTCATCTGTTTTAGAAAGCATTCTGTATATTTTGGATAGTAATTTGGGGGTTTTAAGAGTAAGAAATTGAACCACACTTGGTGGTGTTTGTAGTTCAACTTGACCCGGTTTAAATTTCTTTTTTACTATGGATTTAATTTGTTGATATTCTAAAAATCTTTTCTTGTTGATCCCATATTGTGTAACTAGTCCGTCAAATGAAATAAATTCTGTTCCTTCTAGTATATGTTCTAAATATTTGATTCCTTTACCACTCCAATCTGAAAAGTTTATCATATTATTGTTTTGTAATATGTCAGGGTTGTTCCAGATAGGTGTACGTTTGCATGGGATTAATGAAGACGCCGTCAATTTTAGAAACTCCCACCATGCTGTCAGAGAAGAGCTGATGTTGATGCTTTTAAAGCATTCATGTCGTTGGATGTTTGAGCTGATAAATGGTAGGTCTGAGATCTCTAGATTATTGCAAAGTGCTTGTTCTACATCTAGCCAAGGTTCATCTAAGAGGGTATGTTTTAGCCATCCTGAGATAAACTGAAGCCTGTTGGCTAAGAAGTAGTGCTGAAAGTTAGGCAGTTCTAGTCCTCCTAAACAGAATGTTCCTGTTATATTTACAACATGAATGTGTGATTATAATCAAATTTATTGGTTAAAACTACAAATACTGTGAATAAAAACAGTGAAACACCGTAATACTCATAACCAAACAATCATGTTAATTTGACATGCAAATACTGTAAAAATCACAGTTTTAGTCAGTTTTTCTTAAAAGCACATGACCTATATGTAAGTCACTTTACAACTGCATGGATGTACTCGGCCTACTTTTAACATGATTCATGAAATGATGCAAAGTCATGGATAGGACTAATAAAAATGTTTTCACAGAAGATGTCATTGTGAACCTGAGAGGTTGCCTCTCCATTTATAGGCTATATAAAAATATACAATTAAAATTGTTTACATCATGTTTTTTTCTTAAATCATTCGGGCTATTTTCAGCCTATTGTAGGGTAACCAATAAGAAATTATTATTTAACGACTAAGTAATGCTTCTGTCATAATGCTTGTATTCTTCATGTTTCTTTTAATTGCAATGTGATACTTAGACTAGAATACTTTTTTGGGTTAGGTCAGCAATGTCTCATTATTACAGGCTAAACAAACTTACAGTGCCTCCCATAGGATCTCTATGGTGCCTCATCTCCACAGAGCTGTAAGCTATTTCAAGCCACTCACCGTTGCACTGAGCGCGCCTAATTTTGAATGTGCATCTGAAGCTCGTCACTGATTGGATAATGACTTGAGGGCGGGAGGGGAAGAGCGCCTAGTTCACGACTATAGCTAACGAGCCAGCACGAGAGAGAAGACGGGAGAAGAAAACGTTGAACTTTCAGCAACTACGTTGTTAGGACAAATTAGAAACATACGATTTCAAGTGTTTTTTGAGGATCTGTGTTTGTTCGTCAGAAAGTCTGCACGGTAAGTTCAATATCTAGGCGACGTTTTTTCGAGATAAAAGCACCAGTTGATATTTAGACCAATGCTCATAACCTAGCGCTAGCATGCTAGTTCAGCTGAAAAGCACAGGCAAACTTTTGAAATACTAAAAATGATCATCTGCGTCTTTTGTAAAAAGGTATTGGTCACATTAAGAGGCTATGTACTACATTGCAGAGTGCATAAGAATGAGCCTTGTTGTATTTTTAAATGTGTTGGCGCCAATTGCAGCCAAACATTCACCACGTACTCTGCTTTCAAGGGGCATTTTTATCGTGTGCACAATGCACCTGCACTTCAAGCTACTCCTAAAGCTCTTGTTGCAGATTTAAAATGTGCGGTTTCATTATGTGCCCGCCATTTTCAAACAGTGAAAGAGCTAGTGTCTCGCTTAAACGATCATATTGCAGAGGGCAGGTCTGTGTCATGTCCAGTAAGTGGTTGTAAGCAAATGTTTACAAAAAAGTCATCATTTACTTCTCACATGTGTAGGAAGCATAAAGCTTGTTCCCCAGATGGTATTGATGACATGTACAAGGAATCTCGTCCTCAGCCCCCAAATGACAGTACAGAATATTCAGAAAACACACATGAAACCATGGTATCTGCTAGTTCAGCCAGTGATATGCCAGAGAAGGATAGTCATTCTTATCTCAGAAACATGTGTCTCTTTTACCTTAAACTGCAAGGACAGCTGCTAATTCCTGCCTCTACTATACAGAGTATTGCTGAGGAAATGCAGAATGTGCACGAATTGGGTCAAGCCTACACAATTAATAAGGTAAGTTGTTTACTAAAAAATGAAATGAACCTATCAGATGAAGCAGTCACTAAAATCTGTGACTGCATTAAAGAGTCAGATTTGTTCTCTGCTTGCCATCAGGGACAACTAGGAACAACACACACCAGAAATCAAACATTCAAAAAAATGTTTAAATACACAGAACCCAAGAAAGTGCCATTGGGAATGGATGAAAACATGACAGAAAAATGTGCTTACTACATATCAGTTGGAGAAACCCTGAAGAGCTTTTTAGAGTCACAGTTATGGAGGAATACACAGTCACAACAGTTTGGGGGTCCTGATGTAGAAATTTTTAAGGATTTATATGATGGCAAAATTTTCAAATGTCACCAGTTCTTTAATGAAAACCCGGAAAGCCTCAAACTGATTTTGTACCAAGATTCATTTGAGGTAGTGAATCCCCTGGGTTCTGCTAAAAAGACGCACAAACTTCTTGCAGTCTATCTGTCATTAGCAAATTTACCCATTCATTTGCGTTCAAATACAGATAACATGTTTTTAGTCTTGTTGTGTGTTGAGAATGACTTCAAGCGTTTTGGAATAGCCAAAGTTTTCTCAGAGTTGTTGGCAGATCTGAAATCTTTGGAGACAGATGGAATAGATGTAGATGGAGAAACAGTAAAAGGGGGTCTTTACTGTATTGCTGGGGACAACTTGGGTTCTCATTGCATAGGAGGGTTTACAGAAAACTTCAGCTGCTCTCAATATTTTTGCAGGTACTGTGAAGTAACACGAAGTGAGTTTTATGCTGATCCGAATGCCTGTGGTCCTCCACGCACTCCAGAGACATATGACGCAGCTGTTGCTGATTTCCAGTCTGAAACTATCCAAGACGTCAGAGGAATAAAGGTAAACTCCATCTTCAATACCCTTCAGTCTTTTCACGTATCCCAGCCTGGTCTTCCACTATGTTCACTTCCCCACAGCATTTTGGTTATACTTTGTCTTGAACGTGGTCATGGCCATGACTGTGTGTATATATATATGTATATACTTAATTTTTACTTACTTTGTACGTGTATTTTAACTGATCAATTATAAAAATACTTAATAAACTTTTATATGATTGTTATTTTACAGGTGTTTCTTCTCCATAAACCCAGAAAAAGGAACCAAAGTAGAGAACAAAAACTCAAAGCGTCGTCTCAGTGTGAACCCTCGAGTCCTCACCCTGATTAAGGATCTCGCCGACCACGAGTGGCGCTAAGCCTAAATCTTGACTCTCTGTGGACTGTTAGTTTTACTTTGTTAATTTTGTTCCACAATGTGTACTGGAACCTTTTACTGGTCGAATGCATGAAGCCAATTCATGAAGATGTTCTTTCTTTGTAGGAATGTTCTTTATTTACATAAGAAAATAAAAAAACAACATGCTGCTACTGCAGTGTTTCTAGACCACATGTGTAGGTTTGTTTCACCACGTGGTTTTGCTGATGTTTTCTGACCAGGGCCATGGTTGTGGTGACAGCAGGGTGTGTGTTGCGTTGCACGGTGATTATGATCATTTTTGGCACAATATGTATTTTTTGTTTTAACACTGGGATTGCCAGGCTTCTACCGTTCTACCTTTAAAAGCCGGAGAGCAGTCAAATGCTGGAAGTGGAAGCTAAATTGGCTAGTCATTCATATGTATATTAGGTTGTTACCTAGGAATTCTGGAGGGAGGGGAGTAGGGGTGAGTGATTGAGGGGGTGGGGGAGTGGAGTGTTTCAGTTTGCCATCTTAGGGAGAAATCAACACATGTCCTTTGTATGTCCTTTGTTGCTGACATTTAT
Organism: Mchenga conophoros; assembly: GCF_057382185.1. Lineage (NCBI taxonomy): Eukaryota > Metazoa > Chordata > Actinopteri > Cichliformes > Cichlidae > Mchenga > Mchenga conophoros. Next base: position 14,467,287 of record NC_140539.1, read on the forward strand.
TGATGAAAACAGTACAAAAAACCAACCATTTGTACACATATTTACAAATAATGATAAAAAGTGAGTGAGTACATTTCAACATTTTCAGCAATCACTCACAATCCTGGCACTGCCACGGTATCTGTCGTCTGCATTTACCACATGTGTACCTGTAGCAGTGAACACATCACACAGTGGCCTGATTTTTTTTGCATCTGTGTTTGACCTGACACGTGGCCCTTTTTCCAGGGCTCGGTGTGGAGGGTTGTGTCCGAAGCAACTGTTCTTTTCTTGCCTTCTTCGCAGCTACATGAGAGCGAGCCAACTCCCTTGCAAGCTCCACCAGGAAGTCCACCCGTCTTTCCTTCGTCCCGGTGCATGCTTGATACAGCACATGTGCATTCAGTGCTGCCATGTCAATCATGTTATAAAACACGGCGACTGGCCAGCGCCGTGTTCCTTTGCGGACAGTGTACTCCCGAACCATCTGGTCCATCACATCCACGCCACACTTTGTTTTGTTGTAAAGGGTGACAGTGTTTGGCTTCCTTTTGGTAGTGTTATCAGTCTGAACCACGCTGTGCATGCTGCTAAGAATATAGACTGTCTTCTTCCGTTTGGCCGCATACACCGTCAGCGTGGCAGCAGAGGTTGAAAACACCTAAGAAATAAGATAAATTGTTATTTCCATAGCCCTTTTACACACAATGAAACACATAAACATAGAACCACAAAAGACCTGCAACATACCTGAGTGGTGAATTCATTGCGATCTGTCTGTCTAGTGGATTGAGGAATTTCCCTGCGAATCTTGTTGACTGTGCCGAGGATGGTGGTTTTCCGTCCAAGAAGTTTTTGCGCAAGTGAAAGCGATGTGAAGAAATTGTCCGTGGTAACATTTCTGCCCTTGTCTAGGAATGGTTCCATCAGCCTCATTACTACATTTTCAGAAAGTCTCTCCCCAGTGGGACGATTGGGGTCCTTGCCAAGATATGGGAAGACATTGCAAATGTACTTGGATTTTAGGTCGCAGGCCACCCAAAACTTGATCCCAAACTTGTCCGGTTTACTTGCAATATACTGCAGGAAACAGCACCGAGTCTTTGATGGGAAAAGCTGTTCATCAACGGTGATATGTAGACCAGGGTTGTAGCACGTGATGCAGTTGGTGACAAATGATCCCCACACACTGGAAATTGCAGCGAACTTATCAGTCTTTGCTCGATCACTGCGGGTGGACTTGTCATCAAAGCGTAGGTGTTGCATGATGTCTTGGAAGCGGTTTCGTGCCATAGTTCCAATTATCTGTGGGTTTCCCAGGTTTGCTGACCAGCAGTCATTTACCGATGGAACCCTGTAAACCCCCCGCAAGATGACAATTGCAATAAATGCCATTAGTTCAGGGAGGTTCATGAACCAATGAACATGCTCCGTTTGCTGTGCATGTTGAATAGTCCATTCTTGAATGCTATGAAGCATGTCAAGAGTGATGAAACACAGGAAGCTCTGAAGGCGACTCGAGATACTTCTCCTGGCCTTAGCCGTTGGCTCTCCATCTGCAGTGTACGGTTCTATTGGGGTGAAAGGGAGACGGGTCCCCACATGTTCTTCACGCCACACTGTGCCATCTTTCGCTGTCTCAGTCCCCAAACAAGCTCTCTTTTTCGGTGGAGAAGCAGTCTCCTCATCTGCAGTGTGAACAAATTCAAATTGTGAGCAATGGGAAGGTCAAACAAACTTACTAACTACATCCACTTACTTGTTTGAAATGAAAAAGGAAATAACATGAAATGAAACTAACCGGAAGACTGATCAGACAGCTCTGAGTCCGAATCCGGCTGAACTTCTAGGTCTTCTCCATCCGAGTCACAAGGGTCGACTTCCGTCAGGATCATTTCCAACGCCTGCTAGTAGTGAGTCTTCTCTGCATTTTCTTTCCTTGGAGAGGAGGTCCGTACACCACAGAATTCTTCAGGGCAATGAAGGGTTAGGCTAAGTGCAGTGAGATTGTGTCATATATATACCCAGTACAAAAAACACCCAGTGCTCTGATTGGTGCACAATCATAGAGATGATTGTGCACCAATCATAGAGCACTGTGACGGGGCACTCCCCGCTTAGCGGGGCACACCCAGTGCTCTAAGCGGGGAGTGCCCCGTCACAGTACCCCGCTTAGCGGGGCACACCCAGTGCTCTATGATTGGTCTTAACAGGTTATTTAACTTTTTCTGGTGGAGGGTCTAACAAATGCTTGTTTCATGAACATGGTTCTTGCTTTGCAGGAATGTTCCACAGCTTTTATAGCCTATATTTTGATTGAATTGTGTAGTTGCTGTGTGCCTTGCATATTGTGTTAGTTGGAAAAATGGATCCATTTGCTGTCATTTTGCTAATGTGGCTGCAAAATAAATTTCCCAAAAGTGATATTTTCCTCTCTTGTGTTTTCTCAAGATGTATTTTTGCATGTTTGGGTGTAGGCGTAGCAGTAAGAAATTTGCTGGGTTATGGTTAAAATTTTACATTAAAACATATAATATTCAGCATAGATTTTATGTATAATTTACAGAGCAGCTCCATTTAATATGCACAGTTTCACCGTAGTTCTACCATGTTAAATTAGTTCTTTGTACAATATTTCCCTGTTAATTTTGCAGTTTATGGATCCACAAAAAGCATTTATTACTTGTAAAAGATACAGGAAATAGTGTATTTATATATCACATCTATGTGTGAAATTAACTTCTTTTTCCTGTAGATTTAACAGTTTTAATCTGAGATTCATTCACTGTAAATCAATTTACAAGTTGCATCTGTAAAGCGTTTTTACAGGAAGTCCCTGGTAACCCCAGCTGCCAGGGTTTTCCTGTAAAAACAGCACGTTTTTTTTTACAGTGTAGAAAAGCACAGAAAAAAGTGCTTGTACGAATGGGTGAATGAGGCATGTTGAATAAACCACTTCAAGTGCTCAGAGTAGAAAAGCACTATATAAGAACAAGTTCAAACTGCTTCAAACCAGAATAGAAGAAAAAGAGGAAGATCCTGATGGAAAACTGAGCAACAATCTCTAGTTTACTAAAAGGTGACTTGAATAATAAGATCAGTTTCATCAAATCATACTGGCAAAATGCTGCTATCTGAGTCAGTAATGGAAAGGGGTGTCCAGCATCCTGGCCTTTATGGCAGAGTTGCAGAGATGGTCTGAAAAAAATGAAAGCAGGATGAAGAAAACTGAAAAAAATAAGTTATAGAGAGACTAAATCTAAGTTTAACTTGTTTGGCTAAGAAAGGAGAACATTTGTGAGAGAAGAAATAAATTCCTGAACAATTCCTGTGATGGTTTGGGCATGCTGCGGTGATGTTAAAAGTAGAGGATTTGTAAAGGATAAAATGAACACACATCTTGAACACATGAGGGTACACAGCAAATCCAGCATGTCCAAATTAACACTGTCGGATTTGATTTCAACACTATTAAAGTGTCTATATGGGTCCACACCAGAGAGTGTTAATTTAACTCTTTTTGGAGAGTTGGTACGTTAACTCTGATTTAGTGTTAAACACCAAATCTGTCTGGAGTTGATAATTTAACACTTGGTGTTAAGAGTTTATATATTAACTCTCAAAGAGTATTTTAGTTTAACTACGTAAGAGTTATCTTCTAATTCATTCTAAAAAGCGGGAATTTTACTGTTCTGAACTTCTAGAAATTTCTTTTGGAAATAAACATTTACTAAAAAGATGCAATGGTTTTTGAAAAACATTTATTCTGAACTGTGCACCACAATTTCAAAACATTTTCTGAAAGATGTAACAGTATACATGTTCTCACTTTCATTAGAATTTTGTTTATCAAAAGGTCTGACATGGTAAATGCAAATAACAGCATTCTCAACACTTATTTCTTCAATACAATATGCATGTCCTTCATTCATCACTTTGTGGAACTTCAACGCACTTCTGCTCTCCCCCATCTTCCATCTTCACAAGCATATCCTGATTGAATAAAAATTAGTTGACACTAATTAATGGCACAAATAATCCAGTAAACAATTGCAGCACAGTAAAAAAAAAAAAAAAAAAAGGAATCCTCTTTGAGCCATTACTGGTGTAAAGTATTTTCCCAAAAGACAAGGACACAGGCAACAGGTAATACTGAACTAAATGTAAAACCTCAACCTTTTTAATTTTTACCTAAACCGTGTGCACAAAACTCTGAAGGGATCTATGCTAACGTAGAACCCAGTCAGGACGTCTGCTACTGCTGTTTGCTCGTTTTTTGTTTTTGTTTTTATGGGCGATCGTTTTCAGGCTTCAAGTAGCACCATTATACCAACATTTCACATTCTAGACATTGTTTTAGGTGTATTTGACCAAAAGTTTGACTGAAAATTCACATGCAAGCTTTTTTTCAAGGCTGTGGTATTTGCCTGCAAACAATACCTTTCAGCTAGCTAAAACAGAATGTTATGCTATCACTGAGCAACATGGCTAATGCCTTTCACACAGCTTTGTCTCAACTCCAAAGAGCCACAGAAGTAAAAGCTAATAACAATTGAAACAATCTTTGAAAAAATGACTTACCAAGCATGGCAAACAACTCAAATATGTAGAGCAAAATGTTCTGAAACGGCTTCACTTCAGCTTCGATTGGAGCCGTGCTGGGGGCGGAGTCCGTGAATTTACTCTGTTGGTGTCATAGCCCCTCTAGGAGTTCAGAGTTAAGAGGTCAAGAGTTAATGTTTCCATTTTAACACCTCCAGATTTGACAGAGAAACACTCATTTTTAACACTCGATTTTAACTACTATCATTTTACACCTCACAGTTACATTAAAAGAATGTGACTCTACTTTTGCAAGGAGACTATTAACACAAAAACATTTAACACTTTTGAATTTGCTGTGTATCACTCATTTTGCAACACCTGTGAATACTGCATGGTTTGAGCCAATGTCTTACAACACACAATCAAAAGTGAAGTGGTCTAAAAAAGGACTAGATTTTGATGCGTTGATGTGATTTACAGTGGGGCAAAAAAGTATTTAGTCAGCCACCGATTGTGCAAGTTCCCCCACTTAAAATGATGACAGAGGTCAGTAATTTGCACCAGAGGTACACTTCAACTGTGAGAGACAGAATGAAATTTTTTTTTTTTTTAAAAATCCATGAATCCACATGGTAGGATTTGTAAAGAATTAATTCGTAAATCAGGGTGGAAAATAAGTATTTGGTCAATAACAAAACTACAACTCAATACTTTGTAACATAACCTTTGTTGGCAATAACAGAGGTCAAACGTTTACTATAGGTCTTTACCAGGTTTGCACACACAGTAGCTGGTATTTTGGCCCATTCCTCCATGCAGATCTTCTCGAGAGCAGTGATGTTTTGGGGCTGTCGCCGAGCAACACGGACTTTCAACTCCCGCCACAGATTTTCTATGGGGTTGAGGTCTGGAGACTGGCTAGGCCACTCCAGGACTTTCAAATGCTTCTTACGGAGCCACTCCTTTGTTGCCCGGGCGGTGTGTTTTGGATCATTGTCATGTTGGAAGACCCAGCCTCGTTTCATCTTCAAAGTTCTCACTGATGGAAGGAGGTTTTGGCTCAAAATCTCACGATACATGGCCCCATTCATTCTGTCCTTAACACGGATCAGTCTTCCTGTCCCCTTGGCAGAAAAACAGCCCCATAGCATGATGCTTCCACCCCCATGCTTCACAGTAGGTATGGTGTTCTTGGGATGCAACTCAGTATTCTTCTTCCTCCAAACACGACGAGTTGAGTTTATACCAAAAAGTTCTACTTTGGTTTCTTCTGACCACATGACATTCTCCCAATCCTCTGCTGTATCATCCATGTGCTCTCTGGCAAACTTCAGACGGGCCTGGACATGCACTGGCACTGCGGGATTTGATTCCCTGCCGTTGTAGTGTGTTACTGATGGTGACCTTTGTTACTTTGGTCCCAGCTCTCTGCAGGTCATTCACCAGGTCCCCCCGTGTGGTTCTGGGATCTTTGCTCACCGTTCTCATGATCATTTTGACCCCACGGGATGAGATCTTGCGTGGAGCCCCAGATCGAGGGAGATTATCAGTGGTCTTGTATGTCTTCCATTTTCTGATGATTGCTCCCACAGTTGATTTTTTCACACCAAGCTGCTTGCCTATTGTAGATTCACTCTTCCCAGTCTGGTGCAGGTCTACAATACTTTTCCTGGTGTCCTTCGAAAGCTCTTTGGTCTTGGCCATGGCGGAGTTTGGAGTCTGACTGTTTGAGGCTGTGGACAGGTGTCTTTTATACAGATGATGAGTTCAAACAGGTGCCATTCATACAGGTAACGAGTGCGGGATAGAAAAGCTTCTTACAGAAGACGTTACAGGTCTGTGAGAGCCAGAGATTTTCCTTGTTTGAGGTGACCAAATACTTATTTTCCACCCTAATTTACGAATAAATTCTTTACAAATCCTACCATGTGGATTCATGGATTTTTTTTTCACATTCTGTCTCTCACAGTTGAAGTGTACCTCTGGTGCTAATTACTGACCTCTGTCATCATTTTAAGTGGGGGAACTTGCACAATCGGTGGCTGACTAAATACTTTTTTGCCCCACTGTATATGCGCACACATGTATCAGTGCAGTAAAAGAGGCACGAGCAATGCATGTGTGGTGTGTTTTTTTTTTTTTTTTAAACCTTTCCCTTTGTGGTACTGAGAAAGTTATGGTGATGATCTCAGTATTAATTATCCCTGCCAATACGACATGGTAATTCAGACAACTACACAAAATTACATTTTCGAAGAAGAAGAAGAGACTGAAAAATTAGGACTTCAAAATGACATACAAAATCCAGATCTAGGTATTAGGGGTCCAACGATACTCGTATCGATATTGAACCGTTCGATACAGTGCTTTCGGTTCGGTACGCATATGTATCGAACAATACAAAATTTTTAATTAATTTTATCAACTTTTCTTCTGACAATGCAGTCGTGTGTTGAGAGCTCAGTGGATCTGCGTTCAACTACTCCGCCTAGGCCAGTGTTGCCAACTTAGTGACTTTGTCGCTATATTTAGCGAGTTTTCAGACCCCTAAGCGACTTTTTTTTCTAACAAAAGACGTGAAAGCGCGTATCGCTTTTACTCTCAACAAGCAGCGAGTGCTGTAACGCAGTCCTTTTACTCTTATGCTGTTTTGTGGATCACAAGGTTTAAAACTACACACACACACACACACACAGTAACTCCACCAGAGTGCCTATTTCGGGTCACTTTTGCCGGTCCAAGCCCGGGTAAAGGAGCAGGGTTGGACTTGTGACATTAAAAAAAACAATAATTGCTAAAAGAAATTTAATTTGTAGTTCTAAATAAACTCTAAATGCAGTCAGGACATTTTTTACTCTGTCTCTTCCACGATGTTATTTCTCTCTCCAACAACATAGGTTACAATTAGATTAGCATGACCAATTATGCAAATTCGGCGATGACGTCATTTAGCAACTTCTAGCGACTTTTAGGACCACCAATAGCGATTTTCCTTACTGAGGAGTTGGCAACACTGGCCTAGGCTTCACTGTCGAGCGCAGATCCACTGAGCGCAGCACAAGCTAGCAAGACAGAAGCTAAGCTCGTTGCAACATGGCAAATTGAACCTCACCCACCCTCATTCAGATCTCGCCTTTGGAACTATTTTGGTCTTCATGTGAAGTATGATCCTGAAGGTAAGCGCGTCATGGACAAAAGTAAAACAGTATGTCAGATGTGCCACGCTATGCTCAATTACACGGGTGGGAACTAGTGCGTTAGCGCAGTTTGCTCGTTAACGTGTTGACGCCGTCCAGCCCCATGCACGGGGCGATCCGCGGTAGCTCGTTAACGGAGATTTGCCGTGTTGTGGCATTAACGTCATTTCAGATTAACGCTGACAGCACTAGTGAATGAATATGACTGCACATTTACTCCGACATCATCCTAGTGCAAAGACAAGTGGAAGCAGACAAAAACAACAAGCACGCATGATACAAACTTTACCCGAGTCATTTAGACAGCCGTTAGCACATTATTCTCCTTATGGAGACCTGATATGTTTAATATGCTGCTGAGAATATACCCCCGAAGAAGCGTATAGTATAGCTTTTATTTTTGAAAGAGCCATTTCTGTCATAAACTCTCTTTTCCAAAGATGAGTGATTTCTCGATCAGATTTATTTTTTATTACTTTGTTGTTTCAGCAACATTAAATTTAAAAACTGTACTTGTGAGTTAAAATATATTTATAATTTTAATAAATGACAAATTAAAAAAAGCATGAACTTTTTTTGTATCGAAATAATATCGAACCGTGACACCAAAGTATCGAACATTTTGTGTATCGCTGCACCCCTACTAGGTATTTAATGTTGGATTGTACAAGCCATAAAAACCCCTTTTTTTTTCTTTTTTTTTTAAAGCTGGCTAGAGACATAGAAAAAATACTCAGATACGTGTCTTACCCACTAACATTAAAACCATTTTCTGACTTGTTCAAATATACCTCGAGTGTCTGGGCTTTAATTACATAAATTCCAAGAATATGGATTTTTTGGAAGCAGGGTTTATGCAATAAATGACAAGTTAGCAGCACACTGAGTGGGTTTTATATGTGAATTAGAATAATTGTATTCCATATGATGTGCAAGGTATGTAAAATTGCCCTGTCAGCTTACGTTCTATACAAAGGCAGATTGCACCTACCTACTGAATAGTCTTACACTTTACTACACTTTTTCCTCTCCTAATAGGGTTAATTAATTTTTTATAAGGCTACAGAAACACATACAAAAAGACACATCAGTACATATACAAAGATTCATAAACAGTTAAAGACACAATCTAGTCCACCACTTACAATAAATCCACTTTCAGCAGAGCCACAAAGTGAGGTTTTAGAAGCAATCAGCATTTTGCTGCCTGACTCAAATAAATGAGGAAGACCATAAATAGTAATGCAGTTTCATCTCAAAGGGTAATTGTTAAGTAATGGTATGCGCTGTGAGCACTGAACACCACTTACACTTATTCCTAGCAAAATGATGTATGTGTGTGTTGGTGAGGGAGTCACAGAATGCAAATGGAGAAGAACATTCAATTGTCACTATATGAATAGACAGACAGATAATGCACCTTCATGCATAAATCCACTTGCTACAGTGGAAAAAATGGACAGATGGAAGCAGAAAAAAAGGAGAAAAGAAAACCTATTTTTTGATTGTCTAGTGCAAAAGCCATGTTTAAAAAAAAAATCATATGATGCAGTCACAAAAGTTCTTGAAAGAAGGTAATTTCTTTCACTCAGCATCATTTAGATCTTTTCTTTGGTAGTTCTAAATGGCATGGTCTTGTCAAAGCATAGTGCACCAGATGAGAATCTATGAATGTACCTCTGGAAAGTCTGGAATGATAAAGGTTTTGTTGGCTCTAGTGTTTATCTAAAATGTATGGTGGACCTGAGAGGCCAAACGGGCTGCAATTTAAGAAAACACAAGCAATAAGAAAAACGCTGCAAAAGCACACAAAACACAACGGAAATAGGAAAAAACCACAAGGGAAGTGTTTCTGGGGACACAATAACCCAACGGACCAGTTGCAGGAACTCAAAACATGGTAGGCATGTTTTATCATGACTTATATACTGATGATGGATGTTTAGGTGAATAGTTAGGTTAGGGCTAACACACTAACCTCATTTTTTCTTTCCTCACAAAACCGATAAATCCTCCCCTTCTTTTAAGTGTCTCCCAGCGCAATTCTTAGCATATTTTGGTCGTGTCCAAATTCATGGGCTGCATCCTCCTGAGGCCGCATTTGTAGACGGATTACGTCACAGCACGCGCTGAAGGCTGTCCAAATTCGTAGACTCCTCTGAATGCAGCCGACAAATGAGTCCTCCTTCTCCCCGAATTTGAAGGATGGGTTGGGTGTGTCCTTCGTGGCCTACCATATCCCAGAATTCATAGCGCGGCCCAGCCAAACTCCAGTTTCCAACAATGGTGGCGCTACTAAGTTTTAAAATTACTCTTACTAATCTTTCTGGGTCACAAAATAAACTTTTAACATATTTTCAGGCGAGAAAGTAGCTGTGTAAACATCAAATAACTGCTCGGTTTATCAAGATATTGCATATTTGCAAAAGTGCTTCGACGTTTTCGGAGACGTCTGCTAGCCACCAGCTCGATAGCTAGCTGGGAGCTCGAGGGTTACTGATGCGGCCGAGAACGGCACAGCTCCCGGCACATCGTTTTCAGATCACCGCGGACTTTCGCTACTCGGGTTAAACGTAATATATAAGTCACTTAGACAACCTAAAAATGTTATTGTTGGGCTTTTTTCAGTGTTTTGTTTGTTCGTGAGTCAATCGGTTTGGCTGAGATTAAAGTTATTAGATAAAATAAAACTTTATTAATCCCCCGGGTGGGTTCCTCCTTGGTTTTTACACAGCTGACTAAACGTCAAATAGAAAACTGATTAAACAGAAGTATGAGACGGTCGAGAATTTACACCAGTGTCCTGTTATATTTTAGATAGCAAGGAGCAGACGGCTGAGTTTATTAAACTCCACCGAGACAGTGGTGACGCTAATCAGAAGGCTAGACCGTCCAATTTCCCCAGCCGTTTACTTCCGGCCTACCCGACCTTCTGAGGACCCGGGCCATGTAGACCGAAGGCCGGGTCCTCAGGAGGATGCAGCCCATGAATTTGGACATGACCTTTGTTTCCTGCAACTGGTCCGTCAGGTTATTGTCTCCCCAGAAACACTTCCATTGTGTCTTTGGAAATAATTTTTTTCCTATTTCTGTTTTCTTTTTTCCCCTATTTCTGTTTTTCCTATTTCCATTGTGTTTTGTGTGCTTTTGCAGCATTTTTCTTATTGCTGGTGTTTTCTTAAGTTGCAGTCTGTTTGGCCTCTCAGGGCCACTGTAAAAAAAAAAAAAATTCAGGAGCACATTAACTCTGAGGTATGCGTTTTCTTCCAAGTCTAAACCTGACCCTAGATATAAAGTTAAATCCATAAGGTGTCATGAACTAGCTGTGTACAGGCAGATGAGGACCCAAATGCAAAACTCCCAGAGACAAAAGCTCAAAATCTCTGCTTTATTGCAGGCTTCACAAAGAAACAGAACTAAACTGGGGACCAAAGAGAAAGGTTCAGGGAAGAGACATTGACAACGCGACACTGAACTGAGGGAGACGTGAACATAAATACACAGAGGGTTAACGAGGGAAGTAGAAGCACACAGGGAACACAGGTCACACTGATAATCATAACGAGACACAGCAGGAGCAAACACAACACTGACCCACACTGACGGGAGACTATCAAAGTAAAACACGAAGCACACAGGGGCAGATCACAGAGAGAGAGAGAGAGAGAGAGAGAGCACAGACATAACGGGCTGGGGAGAACATGGAATAAAACACAAGGAGGGGTAACGAGGACTCACAGATACACAGAGGGGGCACACAGGGGGTAAAGTCACGAGGGGAAATCAAATTAGCAACATCTTAACAGAACAACCCAGGAACCATGGCATGAATAAAGAACAGAATACAAAAACACACAAAAACTAAGAATGCTGGGTCAACATGACCCAGGATCATCATCATAAGTATTAAGACAGTTACATCATTTTGGTAATTTTGTTGTTATGCACCACAACAGAGGACTTTTAGCAAAATTCTAGAAGCAAGTGCAAACTTTTAGCTTTAATTAAAAGGAGTTTAACAAGAACTGCATAAAGTGTTTATTAATTATAGACAAAGTCATGTATTTTCAGTGTCTTTTTTAAAGATACTGACTGGTGTGCTTCATTTAACAAGCTTAAGATTTTTTCTGTGAGTTTAACCTGGGCTTCCTGTTCTTGAATTCAACCTTGTTGTAAATCATCTATATTTCTTGTGACTTGACTAGATGTTAAAGAGGTTATAATGAAAGAAGGAAATGAGTCACAACAGTAAGTGTCTTCTGTGGTCTTTCAGGGCTTTGAGTATTGTTGAACTAGCTAGTCCATTTCTTCTGTTTAAGAATGTATCAGATTGTTGATTTTGCCACAATTAAACTGGTTGCTCACTCTGATAGATTTATTTAAATTTTTCTTGCATTGAGAATTCAGTATTTGATATTAACTCTATATGTCATGGAATAATGAGGGAACAGGACTCACTTTGCCATAAAACTGCTTCACAGTCAATTGTGTTATTTGCAAGCCTCTAAAAAACGGCTGTAATTCATAGATAGTCAAAGAAATACTTTTTTCAAACCCCTTGAATTAAAGCTGAAAGTCTGTTACTCTCATATTGATAGTTTGATTAAGAATAAGTTGTGGTGATGAACAAAGCAAAAACCTCAAGAACTATGTCAAATGCCAAATGTTTGTTTTTGGCTTTTGGTTTTCAGTCATCACTATTCCCCACATGCCTGATGCCCTTCTCTCCTTCTTCTCTATCTTATCCATGCATTATGTTTCCTTTAATCTTTGCTGGCCTCTTAAACTGTGTTGTGTCTTTTTCCCCTTTTCCCTTCTCTGGTTATACCTTTACATGTGACTCGTTCAGAGCTACAACTTCCTACTGTCAGTGGTTCTCTGAGTAAATAAAGAAATGGGCATAGATTCCAAACCATATATTCCTGAGTAAGCACTGACATCCATAAGACAAGCTCTGACTCTACCATATCCCATGAGCTTCGATGGATAGTGCTTACATAACCACTGTGCTTTGCATCCACCCACAAAATTCAAGTGGCAAGCTAGCGGAAAACAGACTTTATTCTGTATTAAAAATATGCTGCCACTAAAAGGCCTGATATAAACATTTAGTAAAATTAAAATACTTTAAACTGATACATGTATGTGTCCTGTCACTGAGCCAAATGTGACCTAGGCTAAGACACTGTACATTGCAACCTAATTTCCTATGGAAAAATAGGAATTGAGATATGATATAATTCACAGGTGTATAAACCGACAACCTTTCCTCCTGTTGTTCTACCTATATGCAATCGGTGGTGTGTAACTGTGACTGTCAGCACTTATTTTTGTTTACTTCACCATGATCCATACTCCCACAATGCCAGCATCCTGTGCAATTGACTAATGCATTGTAACTTGTTCTGCTTTATGTCAGAGTTCTTGGGGTCATGTGCTATTATAATAATCATCTATGTTTAGAATTCTGATTCTGGATTTGCCCCTAAAATTTTCTATTTAGGTTTGTTTTTTTCTTTTTTAAACAGAAAGTAAGCTAGAAGTACTGGAAGATGCACACCAGGTGAACCAGGTTTACCACTCACCTCCACCTCCACTGCATCCCCTGTATTTGTGCAGCTAAGCCGGAAACTACACCCCACTACCACAATAGAATTCAATGTAAATAAATAATTATTTTTAACATAGAGCCTGAAGTTTGTCTCTTAAGAACTCACTGGCATTGTAGATTTCTTGTGCTGGAGAGAGATAGCAAAAGAAGAAATTCAGTTCAACTTTCAATTCAATGTTATTTAAATAGTGCCAAATCACAATAACAGTCACCCAAAGGTGATAAATATTGTAAGGTAAAAGACCCTACAATAACACAGAGAAACCCCCACCATTTAGATGACTGCCAATGTGCAACACTTTGGCGATAGAGGGAAATAAAAATTTCCTTTTAACAAGCAGAAACCTGCTTCATAGCCGTTTATCTTCCAGTCCTCTCTTATTACGATTAGCGATGTGCGATAACACTGATTTCTAGTTTTTGGAGATCTGGAATATAATTTTTTCTGTCTCTAAAGCACACAAAGTTTCAGACATTTTTTGTAGTGCATGTTTGAGTTAATTTTTTCCAAAGAAATAATTAACACAGTTCAGCAGGCTACATACTGAACTTGAAGGATAAAAGAATCGATCTGATACCAATACTTGTGTTGGTATCAATACTATCGCTACTTGGATCGATCTCCCCACCTCTAACTATGATCAAATGGAAAGAGATCATAAGCAAAGATGATTATTGGTGAAATATATTTTTTAACTGTAATGTTATTAGGTCCACCATAGTTGATACAAGAATGGTGAGTCATTCTTGTCACGGTCTGGGGGGCAGACCGTGGGGGATGTTGGAGAAAGGACCCAAACGCTGGACTTAATGAAATGAACAGTGGGTTTATTTACAGTGAGGTAAATGCACACCACACATTGAATCTCCAAAAGTGCTCCCTCGACTCCCGTGACGTGTCTTCTCCCAAGTGCTGGTATCCCGTGCTCTCTGCCCCTGTGCCTTCACACACCCCGTGTGTCTTGTAGTCCTGTGTTCCACTCTCCTGAGGAAAAAACACAGACACAGCCGTTATGGCACCAACTCCAGCAGGCATACACTGACCAGCACTACAAACACTGACATGGAGTCTAACTCAACGATCCTGCGCCGGAGGAAGCTCCATCGCTCTGTTAAGTAGCTCCCCCGACGATCCTGATCAGAAGCAGGTGTGTGGTAAGCTAGGCGTGACCAGCAGCTGGCAGGGCCACACCCATCAGGCCTGCAGGTGGCTGTCCTTCATCCTCCAGCCTCACACACATACACACACCAGCATTGAACACAAGAACAGTGCAGCAAACATACATCCAATACACTAATAACAATAAAGGTCCACACTGTTCACGAACCCCGAGTCCCCGGAACCGGGTCCGTGACAATTCTTCCCGATAAAAAAGGAATTTGAACAGATTGGAAGTACTTTAAAAATAAGGAAAAAATATCCTACAAAATAGTAAAATTGATCAAGGTAACAATAGACCAAGACCATGTTGTAATGAAGTGTATGCATTTCTGAACAGGTGGGTTTTGAAATGTGATCTAAAAATTGAAACAGATCTGGTGCATTTCAAAAACTTGGGGCAGAGCAACTAAAAGATCTTAGCCCCATAGTAGTCCAGGAAGCAGATGGAATAGACAAAATAGAAGCTAAAGAGAAGCAAATTAAGTATGAAGAAAACTGGACAAATATGGAGGAGCAAGGTTATCGAGGGCTTCGAAAGTGAGAATCAGTTGAAGTTGTTGCACATCTTAACTGAAAAGCCTATAGAACTGTTTAATAACAGGTGTTAATTATTCAGTGGATCTGTTTCTGGTGCAGGCAGCTGAGTTCTGGATCAACTGCCGTTTATAGAAAGATTTATAAGGTAAACTGTAAATTAGAGAATCACAATACTCAAGATGCACAATAAGCACCTTAACAAGTACCCACTAAACACTGGACATCGGATAGACATGCAGATCATGTATGAATTTGGATTATAAAAGCCTGTACATAGAGGTCCTACGGATGTTAACACTAGTTTAATAGACATAGAAGGAAAAAAGAAAATGACTTATAAAAGACATCACTGTGCAGTGGGTATAGTGCAGGGGTCAGCAACCTTTAACACCCAAAGAGCCATTTGGACCCGGTTTCTACGGAAAAGGAAACACTGGGAGCAGCAAATACATTTTGTCATCCAAAATGAAGATAACAGCACACACACACACACACACACACACACACACACACACACACACACACACACACACACACACACACACACACCTACCTACCTTCATTTTGGATGACAAAATGTATTTGCTGCTCCCAGTGTTTCCTTATTTTTATTTATTTATTTTTACCTTTATGCTTTGTATAAACAACTATAGTGTGTTGCTTATGAAATCCATGAAGTGCTACGGAGAAAATAAAATTTTATTTATGTAATGAACACATTGTAAACCCTTAAAAAAATGACTAAAAATAAAGTCAGCCAGTTGAAGGTCTCTTTTAAATGTATTAAAAAGCTGAACTTAAATTATCCATGTAACAAACAAAAACAGTGAGCCGTCATCCTTATATCACCTTCTGGGCTTTCGGAGTGTAGCGTAGCCTTGACCTGTCACGAGGGAACAGGGAGGACTCGGCGCAGACTGAAATCACAGAAAACTGAATTTTATTTACACACTCCCGGTGCACTATATACAGGTGAAGGGGACCAAGGTTCCCAGGGGTACAAGAAAGAAGCTGGAAAAGTGTCCTCTCTTGCTCCGCTCCACACGAACAGAACAATGCACTTGGAAAGGTCCTTACCTCACACACACGCCACTCTCACTGCGGCACTCACGAACAGGCTTCGGTGTCCAAACCGAGCACGAAGAATCTGTATACAGAAATCAGGAATTAACATGGAAAACTTTCATGAAGAGAGCTCAAAACTGGCTTAGGTTAAAGTAGCACTGACGAGCGTTACTCAATAGTCCAGCAGTGAGGTGTTCTCAGTCACTGCCTTAAGTAGCGAGAGCAAACAAGGTGAGGAGCCACAGGTGATTGCTTGCAGGTGGTGAAGGCCAGGAGCCCATAATGAGCTCCGCATAGGCAGCAAGTAGAGAGAGAGAGGAGAGAGACAAAAGCAACACACATGTAGCCACACAGGGCCAGCCGGGCAGGCACGGGGACCATGACAGTACCCCCCCCTCAACGGGAGCCCCCCGGCGACCCACCAGGCTTACCCGGATGCCGACGATGGAACTCCTGGATCAAACCCTTAGCCAGGACAGCCGACCGGGGCACCCAGGAACGTTCCTCTGGCCCATAGCCCTCCCAATCCACCAGGTACCTCAAACCTCTCCCCCGGCGCCCAGAGTCCATAATACGAGAGACACCATACACCACCTGACCATCCACAAGCCGGGGGGGGGGGCCTGGGAGGAGGGCACAACGGGGAGGAGCGCACAGGCTTGATCTGAGAGACATGGAAGACGAACCTTTGCGCCCAGGGTTGTGCAGAATTCTTCCCAAACACGCGAGGTAAACCGAGGTCCTCTGTCGGAGACGATATCGTCAGGGATGCCGTGCAGCCTAAACACGTGTGCGGTGAGCAGTTGAGCAGTCTCCAGTGCAGTAGGGAGCTTTGAGAGGGCAACAAAATGTGCAGCCTTGGAAAAACAGTCAACAATGGTTAGTATTACTGTGTTACCTGAAGAGGGCGGCAGCCCCGTGACGAAGTCTAGGGCGATGTGGGACCAGGGCCGGCCAGGAGTAGGGAGTGGCTGGAGCAACCCGGACGGCGGTTGATTAGGGTGCATGTGGAACAGGTGGTTACATATTCTTTAGTGTCTTTTATCAGAGTGGGCCACCAGAAGTAATGTTGTAAGAAGGAGATTGTGCGATGAATTCCAGGGTGGCAGGAAAAGTGGGCGGTGTGACCCCACTGGAGAACACGTGACCTAACGGACGTGGGAATGTAAAGCCGCCCTGGTGGGCCCGTACCTGGATCGGGTTCGGTGTCTTGTGCCTCCCGGATCTGGGATTCAATCGCCCAGGTAACTGCTCCGAACACGCAGGAGGAGGGGAGGATGGGCTCAGGGTCAGAGTCTGTCTTCTTAATAGTGAATTGCCGGGAAAGGGCATCAGGTTTAACGTTTCGAGATTCGGGCCTGTAGGTGATAGAAAAGTCAAATCGTGAGAAAAACAGAGCCCACCTGGCCTGCAGGGAGTTGAGACGCGTCGCTGACCGGATGTACTCCAGGTTTTTATGGTCTGTCCACACAATAAAGGGATGCTCAGCGCCCTCCAGCCAGTGCCTCCATTCCTCTAGTGAGAGTTTTACAGCCAGCAGTTCACGGTCCCCGATGTTGTAATTCCGCTCTGCAGACGAGAGGCGGTGAGAAGAGAAGGCACACAGGTGGAGTTTACCTTCAAAGCGCTGAGACAGGACCGCCCCAACCCCCGACTCAGATGCATCCACCTCCACCACAAACTGTTGATTGAGGTCAGGCTGTTGAAGGATAGGAACAGTGGCAAACCTTTCCTTTAAGCAGGTGAACGCCTCCTGGGCTGGCAGGTCCCACTGAAACGAAACTTTCAGGGAGGTGAGTTTTGTGAGAGGCAATGCGATCTTACTAAAATCTTTAATGAAGTGTCTGTAGAAATTGGCAAAGCCCAAAAAATGCTGGAGCTGCAGGCAATTGGGGGCTTGGGCCACTCCAGGACTGTTTGGACCTTTGCTGGGTCAGGTTTCAGATTACCTTGAGCGATGATGTACCCCAAGAATGCCACTGAGTCGACGTGAAAGTCACATTTCTCCCCCTTCACAAAAAGTCTGTTTTCCAACAGGAGCTGGAGAATTTGTCTCACATGAACTTCATGCTCCGCCACAGTCTTTGAAAAAACAAGAATATCATCAAGGTAGACAAAAGCACAGCGGTTAATAAAATCCCTGAGGACATCATTGACTAGAGCTTGAAAAACAGCAGGGGCGTTTGTCAGACCGAAGGGCATTACCAAATACTCAATATGACCAAGATGTGTATTAAATGCCGTCTTCCACTCGTCTCCCTTTCGAATTCTCACTAGGTGGTAAGCTTTTCGCAGATCGAGTTTGCTGAACACTGTTGCTCCTTGAAGTAATTCAAAGGCAGAGGAGAGAAGAGGCAGCGGATATTTGTTTTTGATGGTAATCTTATTGAGGCCACGATAGTCTATACACGGCCGGAGGGTCTTGTCTTTCTTGTCAACAAAAAAGAAGCCCGCGCCCACAGGAGAAGAGGGCCGAATGATGCCTGCGGCCAGCGAGGTATTTCTCCATTGCCTCTCTCTCTAGGGTTGGGTGAGACTATATAAGCGGCCAGAGGGAAGCGGCGCCCCCGGGAGGAGGTCGATGGCACAATCGTAGGGCCTATGGAGGGGAAGCGAATTTGCTTTGTCCTTACTGAACTGCTGCCAGGTCGTGATAGACCGAGGGAATACCAGACAAATCAGAAACCTCTGTGGGCTCAACTGTGGTTAGCGGAGTGACCGGGGGGGGGGGGGGGGGTGGCAGTTTTAAGACCGTTCATGTGGCATTCAACACTCCGCCCCGTCACCCGCTCTTTTTTCCAGTCTATCTGGAAATGTTGCACCAGCCAGGGGTAACCTAACACAAGGGGAGTGAATGGAGCCTTGAACACGAAGAAGCTAATTCTTTCAGTATGGTTACCAGAGAGTGTGAGGGACAAGGGTTCAGTAACATGAGTGATGTCTGGCAAACATTGGCCGGATAAGGCAGATACACGGAGCGGGTTAGGCAAAACTGTGGTAGCAATGTTTAGCCTTGTGACTAGTGAAGAATCAGTGAAGCTTTGCTCAGCACCAGAGTCTATGGTGTCCAGAGTCCACAGAAAACTATTAGCAACAAATAAAGCCAGTCTAGGCAACAAGTTGCAGTGTAATTCAAAAAATAAGAGCTAAATAAGAACATTCAAACACTGTAATGGAGCGGTGTGAGGGCCCTGAACTTCCTCTGGGTCTGCTGTCAGGGTTTACACAGAAAGAGGATGAGTCATAGTCTGTAGAGTGTTTACCAGTACCCTCTCCACTACTGGTGGGCGCGCCCTTTTGCCAGAGCCGGGCAGGTGGAGATAAAGTGACCCTTACGGCCGCAATACACTCACCAGTGGAAAATTGGCACTGACGTTCCGCGGGTGAAAGGCGGGAGTGTCCTATCTGCATCGGCTGCTCCCCTTCCTCGCTGTACTCACGGGCTCTTCGTGATTCGGGGGGGAGGGTCTCTGGATGCCAGTGGCTCCCGCAGAGCGTGCCTCTGCACGCCCGGCGCGCACGCAGCCGATCATCCACCTGAATACACAACGACATTACAGCCTCTAGAGAAGGAGGGAGTTCACGCATCATTAATTTGTCCTTTAGGTCCTCGTTGATGTTATTTAGTAATGTGGTTCTTAATGCCTCCTGCCCCCACTTTGTTTGTGCTGCCAGGGTCCAAAAATCAACAGAAAAATCAGCCATACTGCGCTTACCTTGTTTAAGGTTAAGTAAGCGGTGACCGGCAGCTTCTGTGCTGGAGCCTTTATCAGACACAGCGTTAAACTTGGAAAGGAAGTCTGCATAAGTAATTTCAGGGTTTGCTTGAAGTTGAGCCTGAGCCCAGGTCAATGCACGGTCACGTAACAACTGAACAAAATAGGCAATCTTGACTTCATCGCTAGAAAATATATGTGGTAATTGGCTAAAATGCATAGCGCACTGCATCAAAAATCCTGCACACTTCCCCAGCTCCCCAGAAAATGCCTCAGGTGTAGGCAACAGTTTATCTAAAGACACAGAGGAGAGAGGTGGTGCAGCAGTGCTTGCAGCAAGGCCTGATGTTACCTGAGGAGATGAGGCAGAGGCTGGGCGCTCCGGGGGGCTCGCCTCGGGGGGGCTTTCCACTAGTGGGGTTCGTTGGGCGACAGCCTGAGATAAGGCTGCCACCTCTCCACTGAGCCAAACTAACATCTGCTTGTGCCGGTGCAGTACCTCTTCTAAGGTAACCGAGGCTGAGGCTGAGGATGCCGAGTCTGCTGTGTCCATGGCGGGCTGGACTATTCTGTCATGAGGGAACAGGGAGGTCCTTTCCTCATACACGCCACTCTCACTGCGGCACTCACGAACAGGCTTCAGTGTCCAAACTTCCAAACAGAGCACGAAGAATCTGTATACAGAAATCAGGAATTAACACGGAAAACTTTCATGAAGAGAGCTCAAAACTGGCTTAGGTTAAAGTAGCACTGACGAGCGTTACTCAATAGTCCAGCAGTGAGGTGTTCTCAGTCACTGCCTTAAGTAGCGAGAGCAAACAAGGTGAGGAGCCACAGGTGATTGCTTGCAGGTGGTGAAGGCCAGGGGCGGGAGCCCATAATGAGCTCCGCCCAGGCAGCAAGTAGAGAGAGAGAGGAGAGAGATAGGAGAGAGACAAAAGCAACACACATGTAGCCACACAGGGCCAGCCGGGCAGGCACGGGGACCATGACATGACCAGAATTTAAAAACAAAATAATAATAATTGGAAAAAAAGCACTACGCTCCTAAAAAATTAATATTTTCAAAATATCTGCATAATATTTATTTTACCTGGTTAATGTGCTTCGCGGGGCATGGCCCGCAGTGACGCTGCAGGAGAAGCATACTTACCTGAGTGGCAATCACGCCTCATCGGCTTGCTCTCTCTGCTGTTGTGTTGTTGTTTGTATGTGTCAGGCCGTGAGCTGGTCAATAAAGAGATGCTGAAGAGCATGTTCATGTAAACGGCGTTGGTTCTGCCGTGATGTGTTTACAATCGGACTTCTGCTCCTGAACCTCTGCCCACAGCGTCTGCTGTACGATCGGGGCTGTACGAAGTCACTTTCATCTTTATGCAGGACTCTAAGCTGTCGTCTGTGAGCCGTGAGCGGTGTTCGTTTTTAACAAACACCGCTCATGGTGGTTAGTTCATGGTGGAGAATAGCTGCTGACATACGTATGTGGATCCAATGATCGACACTCCACAAATTAGGCATACTGATAGGCCACTCTCGTCAGAAGTAAATACAAATGAATCTGCCCAGGCATCATTAAATGTTGTATTTTCTTCAGATATTTTTCTTTTCTTACATTTCTCCATACTTGGCCTACCTGGGGCTGAAAGTCTCAGTAAATGCATTTCGTTTCGGCGGGTATACCAGCTTCCACGAGTGTGACGCTTATTTTGAGCAACGAAAAATAATAAAATATAACTTTCTTTTTATTATTCAAGATCACAATAATTTTCCAATTTAGAACTACAAGTTTTAAAAAAAGAACACAAATAAAATACACTTCAGTTAAATACTTATAATTTATTTTTCCAAACCACGCAGAGCCGCAATATAAGGACTAAAGAGCCGAAGGTTGCTGACCCCTGGTATAGTGATATTGTTTGGAGTAAGTGAGAGACATAAATGATTAATACTGTGAAGATAAAGGTTGGCCGACCAGGCAATATTATTTATATGTGCCGTTAAGGGAAAGTACTTCCAAGAATGACGCCCCTATTCTTAACCCGAGGGAAAGGTATGACAACAGAATTATCAGTAGATAATGAAAAATTACTGGATTTAGACAGAGCAGGTTTTGTGCTAATAAGAATACATTCAGTTCTCCTTGTGGCTGCGTGCAGCAGGGCTGGGGGAGGGTCTGTGCTGGCGGACGTAAGTTACTGGCCTGGTAGCCTGGCTGCCCCTGAGTGGATCCGGGGCAGGCGTGGGGGCTTGGGGTTCGGAGGTGCTTCGCCTCTGTGCTAGGGCTCTGGCTTGGCCTTGGGGGCTTAGGTCCTTGTTGGTGTGTCGCCGAGGTTGTGGGCCTCTGGCGCATCGGCCTAACTAGGGGGCTCTTCAAGTGACAGGGAGTTTGTTCCATCCTTGCAGGTGTCCACTCTGCAGGTGGGGGAGAGTATAGGAGAGGTGGAGAATAAACTTAACCTGGGTGTCTACTGTCTTGTGCAGTCTGGGAGATGATTGAATGTTGGGGTGGGTAAAGTTTCCTCTGCGGTGGGGTCGGGTGGGCTGCCCCGGGTCCTGTGGGGCTGGGCGGTCCTGCTGCCATAGGCCCCGATCTGGATGGGCCTGGGCTCCCTTGCCTTGGTGGGTGCCGAAGGACGGGGGTGCCTACTGGGGTCAGCGGGGGACACTCCCTGCCGGTAACTGATGCCCTCAGGGGTCGATGCGTTGTTGGTTCTTGGTGTCCGGGGCTGGGCGCTCAGGTATGTACCAGCTCACTCCCGGTGACTACTTGGCGGAGCCTGGTGCCTGTTGCTCAGTCAGGCCTCTTCCGGGGCAAAGGGGGCCCTCGGGCCTGCGGCTCGGTTCACTCTGGCACAGCTAGAGGCACGCCACTGCAGCCCCCTCTGGCTTCTGCTCCGTGGCTACTGGGTGACCCCTCATCTGAGACTCTCCTCAGCTCTTCCCAGGAGGGTGGCACGGATGCCACTGACAAAGAGGCACTCTGGGGCCTCTGGATGTCTGGAGCCTGGATCTCCTCCATGCCTGCTTCATGCCCTGGGGGACAGGGCTATGGCTCTCTACATCCTCTAGCAGACCATTACATGGGGAAACCTTTTGAATACAAGCGCGCTGATCCACACAGGTGTGCACACGGGTGTTCACTGTTCATAGAGATAAACTACACCTTTATTGGCTGCTATTTCCAAGCACATTATGCGCTGTCGGTCCTGCTTGCTACACAACAACATTCAATATTTAGTATTTACTGCTGTTTACACTTAACGTGATGGTGTTGTGTTTAGTATGTTGCTCTGGGTTTTTTTGCTTGTTTTCTCTTCTCTTTCTCTCAGCAGGTGATCCAGGAGATTTTTTTTCTCTTCTTTCTCTTTTTAAGTGCACTTTCTCACTGTCCCTCTTCCCTTCATCTTTCTTTCTCCCTTTCCTATCCCTCAGTCATGTCTGTCCTGTCTGTAACAACTGAAAATAAAATAAAAATAAAATAAATAATAACAACAAAGGTTGATCAAATGGACCAATACGGCAAGGCCGTGATGATCCATTTGGTAAAGTAAATCCATTGGGTATCCTTGTTGGTCTTCAGACAACAATTCTGACGGCTAAAGAACCAAATGGGACAGGCAAAAAAAATAAAAAATACATTCAGTTTTATTGGCATTACGTTTAAGAAAATTAAGATTAAACAACCCTTTATTTCATTTAAAGAGAGACAGATGTGGGTGGGAAGAGACATAGAGCTGGGTGTCATCTGTGTAACAGTAACATTAGATGAAAATATTGCGAAGAGGTAGGAGATAGATAATACTGAGCAAAGGAACTAGAACAGAGCCCTGGGGCGCACCACAATTAACTGAAGAGGAATGTACAATATTAGCGCCAAAACATTGATTCTGTTCATCTGGATGTAGCGTTTTCGAAAAAGCTACGTCCAGATGAACAGAATCAATGTTTTGGGATTTATTTACCTGGATGATTGAGCATGCATCAAGATACAATATTAGTGATATGTGAGCAAGGAAAGGGGGGTGGAGAGTGGATCATGTTGGCATGTGAATGATTTTAACTTACAAATAATGGAAGATATTTGAATTATTTTAGGAAGTTCAAAACTAGGATAAAGAACAGATGGATAGGGGAAAAGGTCAATGCAGAACAGTTCACAATATTGCAAAAAGAGGTCAATTGTTGATGAAGGTTTACAATTTTGGTATAAAAAAATAAGTTCAGAAATTTTCTATGGAGTTTAGAAGAGTGTGTATGTGTGGCAAGAGTGTCTGGGGGGTTTAACAATGTTATGTAATGTGGAAAACACAGTAGGAACGTTTCTGCCAGCCGACTGCACAGTAGGCTGAGTCAACATGAGAAATAGCTTCTTTAAACTGTTGTTCTAGTAGTAGTTGTATACTAAATATAATGAAGTAGTATGTATATTGTATAATGACGTAGTACTTTATCCTTATAAATAGTAACTCCAGTTTTCCTGAAGAGACATTCGAAGAATACATTCTGATGAATACCACTGAGCAGGACGAAAAAAGGAAATAATTCATGTTTTCTGAGGAGCCAAGGAATCTTCAAGGTCTACTGATATAATGAGATACGCGGTCATCTGTGGAAAAGGCAAGTCCGATATAGAACAGTTCAATGGGGTGATACCAGTACACAAAATATGGTCCAAAATCTGTCCTTTGGAGTAGGTAGGAAGGTCCATGTACTACATTGACAATAGTCAGAACAGTCCATATATTGGTTCAAGCCAAAAGTATCCAGACAAGGTAAAAAATCTTTTGTGAATGAATTTTATGTACTTCCATGTGGATATTAAAATTGATAAAAGTCATATTAGATTAAGAAAGAAAAATCATTTAAAATGTCAGAGTTGGGCTTGAGTGGACAGTATAGTATAAAATATGTATTCACTAATTATTCCAAGCATACACTTTCTTTATGTTCAACTGCTTATCTAAAGCTGTCTTTCGATTTTAGAAATGGGATCAAATACTACTCTAATATGTTGTCTTTTTTTTAAATGTACAGTTCTCCAGCAACTCTAAAAGGAAACAAAACCTATCTTACTGTGGGCAGAGCCCAGCATCGTGACTCACGTTGTTGATTCCTCTGCTCAAAAAACTTTTTTTCGTGATTCCAGGAGTAGTGACATAAGTTGTTTACTCATCTTCTCCTTCTCTCATGTCTTGGTTTATTGTTTTTGACTACTATCTAAAGGATTATGACATCTGAAACCACTATTACAAGGTGATTCAAATCTTCACCTGCCCACCCAACATCTGGTTTCAGTGTGCACAGTGGGAATTATGCTTGGCTATTACATAACACTACACTGCAAACATTTGCACAGAGATAAATGTGTTACCCATGCTCCTACTTTTACTATATGAGCTTCTTTCTTGTTTCAATAGAATATTCAAAACTTTGTCTTCCAAAAACTTCTTTGTCACTCAGTTTGTGGCCCACATTGAATGTAACTTGATTTTGCATACAGAAAATGTGTTTTTTTGGGTGGTAAATGTGGTAAATGTTTATTGCATAAACTGGAATCTTCTTTGGCCCCAAGTTCTCCTGCGAGCCAGGTTTTTCTGTCCTCATTACTTTCTCCGTCCATTAATATTCCCCTCTTCTTTGTAAAAGGGAATATTGCTTTTAATCATTATTACTAGTACCTATTTCAGATATTGATTCTAGTATGGTTCAGTGACATCATAACATAATGAAAAAACTTTCGTTTTTTTAAATGTGTTTTTTAGGGGTATTTTTGTGAAGCTTTTTGTAACTTTGATACATTACATTAACTCTTTAAAAGACCTGAAAAGGGAGCAAATTTTGCAGTCTTTCAAAAGAAGCCCCAAAATAATAACTTGGAAAGCAATAACTTATTAACAATTTATAGCATTCAATTTAATCTTCTTTTGTCTTCAAGAAAATTACATTTGATTCTATATTTGAATGTAGTCAAGTCAAGTCAAGTATTTATTTATTGTCATTGTCAAAGAACAATGAAATTGCGTTTGGGGCTTCCGTACAACCCGTAAAAAAAAAAACAAATACCCCTTAAAACCCAAGTGTAAATATTTAACCCAGTGTGACCTCAGTGCAATGAGACAATCCTTAGCAACAACATGAGAACAAGACAGGTAATGTTCATAGGACATTCAGACAAAGACCTGAGAAACATGACAAAATGCAACAATGCAACCCGTTCAATTTTATTGTACTGTGAGATATGATGGTTGTCTATTTAAGAAAGAGGGGGGGGAGAGAGAGAGAGAGAGAATAAAGATATAATGCACCAATGCAAACCAGTTCAGTGCTATTAAGAAGTTGGATATGGTTATTGTCCGTGAGAGGGGGGCAGAGAGGGGAGGGGGGCAGAATTCAGGAGCCTCACAGCCTGTGGATACAGGCTGTTGGCCAGTCTGGATGTTCTGGCCTGTATAGACCTGTACCTTCTCCCTGAGGGCAGCAGGTGGAAAAGGTGGCGCGCAGGGTGATGTTGGTCCCGCAGGATACTGTGCACCCTCCTCAGACAGCAAGTGGGGAAGATATTACTAATCTCTGGCAGAATTGTTCCAATAATTCTGCCAGCTTCTTTCACCACCCGCTGGAGTGCTTGCTGGTCGGCCTTGGTGCAGCTGGGGAACCACACTAGAAATCCATGCGTCAGGACGCTGCTGATGGCACAGTTATAGAAGTTCAACATCAGAGGTCTGGGAATGTGTGCGCTCCGTAGTCTCCTCAGGTAGTAGAGGCGCTGTTGGGCCTTCCGTGCAACTAAGGTGATATGGTTGCCCCAGGACAGGTCCTGTAAATTCATTAGATAGACTTCTGGGGGAAAAGTATCAGTTATGTAGAGAAGCATTCCAACCTCAGAAAATCATGCATGCACTGGGAGTCTATGGACTGTTTGCGAGTTTATTGTCCATAAAAAAAGAAGAAGAAAATAACTGAACTCAATTATTTGCCGTGATTTGGACCCAACATTTAACTGAAAAAAACAAAACAACCAAATCTTCAAAAACAGTAGCATATCAAGGCTGAGTCTTTCAGAAATAAATATGATTAGAGGTTTGCTGCTCTGTGTAAGACTGTGTGGTGTAATAATACTTAAGATGTAAACCAGCACTGCATGGCATTGACCTTCAAACTGTTATGTGACACTGCTTGAAAAACATGCAAAATTCCATTAAAAATAAGGTTTTCTAGAGAAAAAAAGTTGAAAACAGCTGTATTCCTTTATACATAGTCTACTTATGCTTCAGGAACCTAGTTTAGCGATGATAAAACATTCTTTAAACCACAATCCATAAGCATCTTTGGATAATTAACACAATTTAGTGCTCCTTTCCCCAACTGCTGGACTAAAGCCAGACAGGTTTAAGAAATTACAAGCTGATAATGTCATGGTCCTGGGTTGTTGACCCAGCATTTTGTGTTTCATTGTGGTTTCATCTTGTGTTTGGTGTTTATTCTGAATTTGTATTCGTTCTTTGGGTTTTGTTGTCGTGTTTATTGTCCCTACCTGTGTCTTCCCCCTGTGCTCCATTCGGGTCCCTGCGTTTGGTGTTGTAAAACAGTCTTTCTTCTTCTTCTTTCTTACATTTGTATTGGCGGTTGGCAAACTAAAACAGTCTTTGTGTTTCCGGTTTTACTTTGTAGGTCTGCTTCTCGTTATGTCCATTAGTGTCAGCTGTGTCCACCCCGTGTGTCATCTCCTCATTACCTGGTGTGTATTTATAGTGTGTGTTGGCTTCTGCTCGTCGTTGGATCGTCTGTGTTCATTCTCTATGTTCCCCTGTGTCGCTCTGTCTAGCTGTCCTCATCTGCCACCTCTGAGTTTCTCCCGCTGACCTTATATCCCAGGTTTGTTTGTTAGTTTCACCCAGTTTAGGTTTATGTTCAGTTCTGCCCTCACCTCTGTTATTTTCACTGTAAATAAACTTCCCCTCGCATCTCCACCACCGTCTGCATTTTGGGTCCTCATTTATTCTACCACACGACTGCTGCCCCAGCCGTGACAGATAAAGGCTACAAAAATCTGTGAAAGCCACAAAAACCTAAATGCAGATAGGCAAACATCAAGGAAAAATGGCAATCACAAAAATAACTACAAAAAAAATGGTAAGGCAAAGCAAACATTGGCATAAATACTGGAAATGAAAACATGTAACAAATTAAAACCAAATTATACACTTTGAGAGAGGCACCCACTGAAAGGAACAGGTTTACCGAAGTGCAAATGGAAAAACAAAAACAAGAAGAGAAAGTGAAAATAATTATGGAATATCAACAGTTAAAATACTTAAACAAGAAATATTTGTTTTCAGAGAATCTATAAATATGTTTTCATTATTATGGACTCTTTAGGTTTGTCCCATAAAGAGTAATTTGTCAAATTACATTTTCCTCAGTCATTAACTGAATCACTTACCATCACAGAAATGTTACACAATGTCTGAAAAGACAACGACTAGCTAAAGTGTATCAAACAGTCATTGAATATTAAGGATATAATAAGTGTGTAACAAACACTGATTTGTGGTGTCAACGCTAACGGTTGAAAGTTATGTTCATTAATATGTTCTGCTCAATTTTGTCAAGAGAGATTAGACTTGTTCTTTCTACTAATATAAAATGACACCCACGCTCTAACACTCTTATTACAGTATGAGTCACATTGTCCTTGCTATTTCAGTTTCTGCAATATGTTTTGTGTGTGCCTGTATGTGTTTGTGTGTGTACGTGTATGTGTGTGAAAGTGGTTGCATGTAACCATATATTACTTTGCTGCTTTGTCATTGAGACAGATGCAGAAGTCCATTATAAAAATAACATAAGAATACCACATAAGGTTTCTATATATGATTTATAACATTAATATTCTACCAAAAAACAGAGATATTACTGGGAATGGACCCACAGTCTTTCTGTGTCTGGAGGATTAAATTAAGTTGCAATAGTAATAAGTGAAAGTAAAAAGGAGTAAAAACAGAAAAAGAAGCATTTAAGTCTGTGTGAGTAAGAATCAAAAATACAAATGTCTGAGGTAACACAAGGCATAAAACAGTGGGGTGCTATGCCTACAGACAACAGAAGCAAACAGTAAATATGAAGTAAATCAAAAGAGAAATGTAAATCTATAGGTAATGTAAATATTGGGTTGCTTATTGTCTTTCTTTTTAAAATAATAATTTAAGAAAAACAAGCTCTAAGCACCATATAAATAATGGTATGATTTTGTACACCGCAAAAGAGAAACCAGAAAGTGAATATGGGACATGTGACTACTGAATGACATCAGTGGTGCAGTCTCTCAGTGTGTACGATTATTATTTGTGTCATTTGTTACTGACAAACGACATAAACTCCGCCCCCATAAAACAAAGAGGAATTTCATTGGAAAAGTGCAAGTAAGCAGTCTATGGGGAAATGATTCACTAAATGGGGGCAATTATGCAATGACAACGTGGTGATTTTGTGTTCTTGAATTCCAAAAATATGTGTCCTTAATTCTGAAGTAAATTTCTCAAGGCATATTGATAAATGTTCTGATATAAATGTAAAGCTATGGTCAGGACTGGCCTGGTAATCTGGCATATTAGCCATTTGCCCAGTGGGCTTAGAAACTTGTGGGCCATAGTTCAATATATTTTTTCTCTTTGTCGATATAATAATACAGGCTACATGCCAGCTTAAAAGACCCCTTCACAGCCCTACAAGTGCTGACAGCAGCCCATTCGTTAATTTTCATTACTGACACTGGCTTGCCCAATAAAACCGGCCCATGCCCTACTTTCCCTGTGCAATAAACAGAGTTTAGTGTTGAAGTGTTAGGATGCCTGGGTCGTTGACCCAGTGTTTTGAGTTTATTATATTATTTATCATTTCTAGTCTTTGGTTTCTTTGTTAGAGTTCTATCTTATGGTTTATGTCTCTGTGTCTCCCCTGGTCCCACGTCTCTGTTCCCTCTGTTGTAGTGCCTGCCTGTGGGTCTGTGTCTGTAAGTTCAGTCTGTGTTATGTTTCCTGTTTTACTTTTAAAGTCTTTGTCTCATGTAAATGCGTCTGGTTTTGCTTCCTTTGTCTCGTTAGGCCTGATTTGCCCCAGCTGTGTTTCCCTCCTGTTACCCATTCCCTGATTGCTCCCTCTGTGTATTTAAGCCCTGTGTTTCAGTTTGTCTGTGTTGTGATCTACCGTTTACTATGCTGTGTGTCTGTTTGCCTGAGTTTTTTTTTTTTTTTTGGGAGTCTCAGTTTTGTTACCTTTTTTGAGTTCAGCTTTTGCCTCCGAGCGTCTGCACTTTGGGTCCACCATTCCTACCTGCACACAGCCGTCTCATAACAGGAAGAAGTGGTTAATAATGATGGACAATGGGTCAACTTAACCAATGTTAGCTACTAGGGCTACAGCAGCTGCACCATTAACAATAGTACCAGCCAAAGTCCTTTAGTAAGTGATTCTTTTGAGTCCCATTCCATACAAGTGAGGAAGACATGGAGGAAGGTCAACCTGGTAAGAAAATAGGTTGAGGGACATAATTAGGAAGGAATAGAGTCAAGGATTCAACTGTCATATAAAAGTCATATAAATAACAGTTCATAGTCAGAAAGATAACAGCTAAGTCTATGTTTATGTATCTTTGCGTTCTGAATAATAAATTACAATGCATTTTCTCATTATAAATTGAAACCTTATATGGACACAAAGCTGTTTTTTCATGTAATGGAAATAAAAAAGACTTGAATAGAGTTCACTATGTGTTTTAGACATTATGTGTGCATATTTTATTTAGATGCCATACAACTTGAAACTGTAAGTGCTGACAACATAGGGCCATAGTAAAGTAAAGAAGGATACTAGAACAATGTGGGAACTGATATTATAAAGTACATAGGCCAAACAGATCTCATCTTTGTAACTGGATTATCGTAGCCACAAGGTGGAAAAATCATTGGACCAAATTCATCAGCAAAAAATTATACGTTTACTCAGCTGTGGGACAGTGACAATCATGGGTACTGAATATACTACAGGCTAAGCAGAACTTTACATCTCGCATCTACAAGTAATTTTTGACATAGTGGAATGGTTTACACATGC
The DNA here is from genome assembly GCF_057382185.1 of Mchenga conophoros. Lineage (NCBI taxonomy): Eukaryota > Metazoa > Chordata > Actinopteri > Cichliformes > Cichlidae > Mchenga > Mchenga conophoros. The sequence goes on from NC_140539.1 coordinate 14,498,211, forward strand.
ACTAGTTGTGAATTTTAGTGTTCTGTAAACGTTCTTTTCTTTGACTTTAATATTGATGTTTAAATTTTAAGAAGCTTTCTTGGATTATCTTCAAGTCCCAATGCAGTTGGCACAGTAACTTGTTTCCGCTACAGCACTGATATCTGTTTCTAAAAAACAGATGAGTTTACAAATGAGTTTTTTACTAAAATCATTCAAGGCAGATCGGCTCTTCTGTATCAAAAAAATGTAATAGAAAGAAAATTATTTTTGTTTAAATACTATAAATTACAATGTCATGGTCTCTGTGTCTCCTTGGTGTACCTAGGTTTCAGGCTACATGTTGTTTTTAGTTTGTCTCTCTCCCTCTCCTGTCTCTCACCTGTCTGCCTGGATGGGGCTCCCTTTGTGTTGACAAGATTGTTAGTTAATCATTTACAAATTAATAGTGTCTGTAGTGACAACAATTTCCCCCCCAAAAAAGTGCACATGTAAAACTGTGATTTTAAGCGATGTGGTTGCAACCATGGCAAAAAGTTAGTCTAGAGCCCTGTACTGGCTTTTAAATCCTTAAATGGTTTGGTGCCTGTATATTTGTCTGATGTACTGCAGCCCTATGTCCTCAGTGGGTAACTGACAATGTTATTTTATTGTTATTTTATTTATTATTCTTACTGTACTTTTTATATTTCTGCTGTACAGCATTTTGGTCGGCCATGTGTTGTTTTTAAAGTGGTATATGTCAGATAACTAAGCAGGTGGACACAGATAGCAGAACACACAGACACCAGGGAATTACAGTGAATGGTGTTTATTTACAGTCAATGGGTTTATTTCCAGTTATGGGGGAAAACACAAAATGTCACCAGATTAGTTGGTTGGTTGCAGTCAATAGACAACAAATTTAGTTTGTGTTAACCAAATAGTAGCAAAACCAATAACTCAGGGGAAAATAAAGACACTAAAACTAAAAATCAGTTAGAGGGGGGCAGGTTTGTGCTGCCCCTGGCTGTAATAATGCTGTTACGTAAAAAAAAACAAGATATACTGTCCACTTTCACTCTCTATCTCTTAAGCGGTAAGTGGTTCCCTCGTTATTTAGCTAGCTGCACTTAAAAGGGAAAATCCAGCTGTTAGCTGTAATGTTCGGGTTTGTAAAGCCCTTAATAAATGGAGAAAGGGACAGGCTCTTCTCCACACTGTCCTCAACCAAACAATGTGTTAATGTGCAATGTAATCCAATGCACACTGATCAGTATTTAACCCTTTAAAGCCGGTTGGAGCGGGCACGCTCTGTTTTGCATAACTTTTTTAAAATCCCGGTAGCAGTGCAACCACATAAGCTAGTACAATAATTTTTTTTGCATATGAAACCGGAGGAGATGTACATACATCTTATGCCATCAGCTTGTCCTAAGTCACGGTTTCCTTCCACATATAGCTTTGCAAAAACTGCATAAAAAGCACTTGCAGCAACAAAAACTTAATATTCCAGAAACACGCTTTGCCGATCCGATCAGCTGTTTGTAACACTTCCTACGTCCATCAGCGTGAACTATCGCATGTCCTCCATGTCCTGCCCGAAACTGGAAGTGACGTCATTGTGCGAAAATGTAGTTTTTTTTACCATTAGGGCCTTGTGAGCCTATACTGGTGTTTTTAAAAGTTATGTTTGACTTTATGACTTTCTATGTCGTTTCTGGGATGCTTAGGACTCATATTGCACTTCTGGAAATAGTTTATTTTGATGCATATGCTGCTTTTTTGCAAATTTGCATCATAATATTTATTTTCGTTTTTCCTGCAGTATATAAAAATTGGTGTATTTCAAAAATAAACATATGAAGACACTTAAAATAAATTTCCTGTGGTGGGAAACTATTTTGTGCAACTTTTTTGTATTTACAGTTTTGAGGGATAAGCCTCTTAAATTTCTCTAACTAGAAATATATGTTAAAAAAAACAAAAATGATTTTCAATTTTTTTGTAGTTTATTGCACTTTTTTGCAATGTATGTAATTACTATGCACCTAATGCAGACATATTATTAAAGTTTGGGCTATAATGGTTGTATTGATGTATATCAACTTGAAATGCTCCCAAAAATGGCACTACAACATGTAAAAATATAATTTAAGCTCCGGCGGACTTGGTTCTATGGTAGGTCTTAAAGGGTTAAGGGTTAAGGGTTCACTGTTATCAGCCTTTGGAGCACAAACTGTCAGTAGGGATGGGTATTGATAAGATTTTCACGATTCCGATTCCATTTTCGATTCTGTTTAACGATTCGATTTTTTATCGATTCTCTTATCGATTCTTTTTTTTTTTTTTTAAAGGAGAACACTAAGTTTGATTAGCTTAGAACTTTGTTTTATATCTTCTCTTTGAACAAGATAGAAATTTAGGAGTAACATGGCCTTACAAACCCAACAGTGAGATCTTAAGAGATCCAGCCTACTTTTTTGCATAGGTTAAAGTTTCAGAAGTAAAACAAAGTAAATAAAAATAATAATTAAATGATTTTTAAAAAGTTGCACACCTAATCTCTCATGTATAAAAAAAAAATCACGTTTGTATTTATGTGACATTTAATTTGAAGCTAAATTATCTTACAGAGTGGGAAAATAAGTTAAATATAGAAAAATATGAAAATGTAAAAAAAGATACTGCTTAATTAATCTGAAATGCGATTTCTGCTGCACAGTGCTTGTGCTTTTCTTTTAATGCAGCTCATAGACAGTACACCAGTATTTATAATTTCTTCTTTCAGTATATCCTCTTTAGCTCAGTCAAACATTCAAAAACTGGCTAAAGCCCAGAGCTACTGTTTCTACATAGAGGCTAGAGAGTTGACCTATTTCTGTCTTTATCTGGGTCCATTCCCTATGTCAAAAACTGTGATGAAGAGGAAAACATGACAGAGACTAACTGAGAAAAAGGAAACCATACCATTGTTTTATATAACTAAAAAATGTGAAATCAGGACAGAGAGATTGTTGCTAAGTAAATACAATAAATTGATACCTTGTATCTAACATTCTTTCCTCATGAACGAAGTAACACAAGGACAATGGACAGTGGCCTTCAAGTAGAGTTGTTATCACTAATTTGCATTCATAACATCTTTTTATTTAATAAAACCAAGATTATGTTCAGCATTAAACAGGGAATATCAAAAGCTCCTTCATTGTCAGATTGTTTTACTAAATGTTGCCATAGGCATCACTTGGCTAAATATAACATAAGTGACTCACCTATTGTTCTGTCCTTTGCCCAACTTGACAGACAGCTAACGGTTTCAATGAACATTGGAGGCGGAAGTAAGTTTAAGGCTTTTTACTTTGTCAGTAGTTCAATGATTGACATCCTTTTCTTCCCGTAAAACTAAAAACAAACACAAAGTAAATGTCACAAGATGTCTTTACCTCTTTACACACACTTCTAGGATATGAACTATACTGTTATATAGTATGTGTAATCAACAGCGACTCAGTATTGATCACAATACAACTTAGCGAGTTTAGCTTCCTCAAAGATAAACATAGCACATGAAATAACTGGTTTCTAAACAAATCTATGTAATAGAAATGCACCAAATAAACTTGTAAACATGTTGTACATTAATACTCACAAGCAATAACTCTCCAAGGCAGAAACGTTTTAAAGAGCAACAACATATCCTGCAGGCTAACAAGCGACCAGCTTCCTGTTTCTTCTACCCACAGGAACACAGAAAAACCCCACCAAAATAAAAGCAGGTGAGAATTCCCATTATGACCAGCAGAGGGTGCTGAAGAGAAAGAACCTATGCATGCCATAACACTCCCCGTCTGGTATTGTAAAATACCATTATGAACCAACTGAAACATCATAAACTGCAAGATTTTACAGATTATATCTGAATACAATGTTTACCATCATGACACACATACTTCTCAGTCCTTTGGGGACATCAATAACACTGTCTCTGACACAGGTCTCAGGTAAGTATTAATAGTTCCATTTCTTGAGACCCTCACTTCAATCTTCCTGACCCTGCCATCCTTACCCGGGAAGATCTGGTTGACAAGTCCCATTGGCCATTCATTCCGCCTCGCTTGTGCGTCTTTGATGAGCACCAAATCTCCCACCTTGAGGTTTGTATGGTTACGTTGCCACTTGTTCCGGCTTTGCAGTGTCCCTAAGTACTCCCGTCTCCATCTGGTCCAAAATGTGTTTGCAAGGTGTTGAACTTGCCTCCACTGCTGTCGATGGAGATCCTTCTCAATAAAACTTCCTGGAGGGGGAAGAGGAGTGCACACCTTCTGAGTGAGAAGCATGGAAGGTGTCAACAGGAAGGGTGTGTCAGGATCTGTTGTGATAGGAGACAAAGGTCTAGCATTAATGATGGCTGTTACCTCTGCCATTAGAGTAGAAAGCACCTCATGTGTCAAGTGAGAGTGCGGGGTTTGGAGAAGCATTGCATCCAGGATACGTCGGGACAATCCTATCATACGTTCCCAGCTTCCTCCCATATGAGAAGAGTGAGGTGGATTAAAGATCCAGGTGCATCCCTCTTCTCCCAGGTATGTTTTAATGCTTGACACGTCGGGGTCTGTCAGTGTGAAACCTAGCTCCCGGCAAGCACCAACGAAATTAGTCCCACAATCGGATCGAATCTGCTTAACAGGCCCTCTCAAACTGAAGAATCGACGCAGGGAATTGATGAAACTTGATGCGTCCATCGACTCAATCAGTTCAATGTGCACAGCACGTGTGCTAAGACACGTAAAAAGAACAGCCCACCTTCTGCTATTTGCCTGGCCTCCTCTTGTGCGCCTTGTGACCACAGACCAAGGGCCAAATACATCCAAACCCACGAAGGTGAAAGGAGGTTCGGTGCTGATACGATCAGAAGGCAGATCTGCCATTCTTTGCTCAGTTGCTTTCTTCCTAAGTCTGTTGCAGGTGATACAGTTGTGGATAATCTGTTTGATTAGCCTCCTTGCTCCTGTAATCCAATATCCAGCAGTACGGACTGCACCTTCTGTGAACACCCGTCCCTGATGCATTACTCGCTGGTGATGGTGTTCTACTATCAACTTGGCAACATGGCTACCACCTGGAATAATGAGAGGATGTTTCTCCTTGTAGTCGATGTTGGCGTGTTTGAGCCTTCCACCTATCCTCAAGAGTCCTTCATCATCACAGTAGGGACTGAGTTTTTGTAAAGAGCTGTGTTTTGGTATGTCTTTACCATTAGCAATACAGGCAAGTTCCTCCTCAAACATTTCCTTCTGCACACTTTTGATGATGACAATCTCAGCCTTTGTCAGTTCCTCTGCTGTGCGAGACTGTTTGCAATGATGCCATGAACTGCAAGAGGGACCTTCATCTTTGCTCTTGAAGACCTTTGCAATATGAATGAGCAAACTAAGGGCCTTGAGGAGTTTCTTCAAAGAGGAAAAACGTCTGAACCTTTGCGATCCAAGCAGAGACCCATCATTACTCATGTGAGTGACAAAGCTGCGTATTTCATCATCCAACTCGGGGTCCACAAGGTCATAGGTTTCAGCTTCTCTTGTAACACTAGCTTGTAACAAGAAGGCAGGTCCTTTAAGCCAGGCACTGTCACCAAGCATGGCGGCAGGCACCGAGCGTGTGCCTATGTCAGCAGGGTTAGAGCTCGTAGGGACATAGTGCCATTGTTTTGGTCCTGAAATCCTCCTGATTCGCTGCACCCTGTTGCCAACATATACATAGAACCTCTTCGTCTGGTTGCTTATATAGCCTAAAACCACACGACTGTCTGTGTAGAATTCAACTGCCTCAAGATTTAGGTCCAGTTCACTTGTGATGACTTCAGCAAGCTCTGCAGCTAAAACAGCAGCTCCCAATTCCAGTCTTGGAATTGTATGAGCAGATTGTGGGGCCAATTTTGCTTTCCCTAGAACGAAGCCCACCTGATGGTTCTGATTTTCGCCAGTGGTCTTTAGGAAAGCAACTGCTGCAATGGCTTTAGTGGAGGCATCTGAAAAGATGTGTAACTCTTTTCTGATTGCTGTTGACATCGTAGCAGAAGCGTAGGTCCTTGGAATATGTACATTCTTGAGATCGACAAGAGATTCTTTCCATGTATCCCACTCGGCCTCCCTTTCTCTAGGCAGTGGAGTGTCCCAGTCTAGGGCCTCACTTGAAAGTTCTCTCAGCAGCATCTTTCCCTGGATTGTAACCGGTGAAGCAAATCCTAAGGGATCAAAAAGACCATTGATTGTAGCTAAGACACCTCGCTTTGTAAAGGGCTTCACTGTCTCTGCTACTCGAAAGGTAAAGGCGTCTTTCTTTAGGTCCCATATCAGACCAAGACTTCGCTGTGTAGGTGTCACATCAGTCTCCAGATTTAGCTCTTTAAGCCCCTTTGCACGGTCATCTGGAGAGAATGCATCAAGAACCTCAGAGCTGTTTGATGCTATTTTATGCAGGCGAAGGTTAGATGTGGCAAGCATTTCCTGTGCTCTCTTCATTAGATCAATAGCTTCACTGGCTGTGGGCCTTGACATAAGCGCATCATCAACGTAGAACTCCCTCTCAATGAAGCGTCGTGCATCTGATCCGAATTCCTCTTCACCATGAGCTGCTGCACATCGAAGGCCGTATATAGCTACGGATGGTGAGGGGCTGTTGCCAAACACGTGAACCTTCATTTGATACTCACAGATGTCATTGGCAGGATTGTTGTCTTCATGCCAGAGGAAGCGCAAATAGTTTCGATGGTCCTCTCTTACAATGAAACTGTGAAACATCTGTTCAATGTCAGCGGTTACTGCAACAGTTTCACGTCTGAACCTCAACAATACTCCCAATAAGCTATTATTGAGGTCAGGTCCAGAGAGGAGAACATCATTGAGAGAGACGCCATGGCACTTTGCACTTGAGTCAAACACAACCCTGATCTGATCCGGCTTCTGAGGATGGTACACCCCAAACGTAGGTAAGTACCAGCACTCCTTGTCCACCTCAAGTGGAGGAGCCAGTTCAGCATGGTCACGATCAAATATGTTCTGCATGAAAGCAAAGAAATGCCTCTTCATTTCAGGCCTTTTTTCAAGGGTGCGCTGAAGAGAGGATAAGCGTTTGACAGCTTGGTCGCGATTGTTGGGCAGCCACTGGCGAGGTCCCTTAAATGGAAGTGGCGCCACCCAGCTGTTGCTGTCATCTATGAACATCTCTCTCTTCATGACCTCTAGGAACAGTTTGTCTTCAATAGAAAGGCCGATTTTGTTATCGTCCTCGGATGTATCAAAGATGGTGCTTCCAAGAGTGCATGCCTTAACTATAGGTGTTTCGGTGGTAGGGAAGGCTTTACGCTCAGACATGGACCCATAATTCTCTTTGATATGAACCATATTTGGACATGGTCTGAAATAGGATGGGCGATTGTTCTCAAGCACATTAGTGTGATAGGCATCCACAGCTGCAGGCTTATGAGCATCACCTAAACAGACGTCACCAATGATGACCCATCCCAGGTCCAGTTTCTGTGCATATGGGGCATTGTGAGGACCGTTTCTATGCTGCCTCGCTTTGTGGACACTAAGTAGGTCACGTCCAAGTAAAAGGAGGATCTCAGCTTTGTGATCGAGTGGTGGGATGAGATGGGCTATTGGCCTTAGATGAGCATGTTCTGCTGCCACCTCAGGGGTAGGTATCTCAGCTCTGTTACTCGGAATGTTATTACATTCAATTATTGTCGGCAGCGTGACTGATGTGGCTCCGTCTAGTGACTCCACTACAAAGCCTGTAGCTCTTCTACCCATCATTTCTGTTGTTCCCGCACATGTACGAAGTGTGAATGGAGACTCTGACCCCTCTATGCCATAAACATCAAAAAACTCTGACCTGGCAAGTGACCGATTACTCTGATCATCGAGCACAACATAAGCCTTTGTCACTCGCTCTGGCTGCGCTTTTGGGAAAACCTTTACCAAGCAGATCTTAGAACAGGATCTTCCTCTCTGAGCTTCTCCACATACTTCGGTACAAGTCGATGTTATAGCAGGCTGAGTTGTCTCTTCTGTGCCCTCCCCGCCATGACCAAAGAGAGTTGCAGGAGGTGGTCCTGGATGAAGGGCAGAGATATGATTCCTGCTTTCACATTCTGTACACTTGATTGTTGTGCTACAGTTCTTGGCCATGTGACTAGTGGAAGAACAGCATCTAAAACAGATACCATTGTCCTTGAGGAAGGTCTTACGCTCCTCAATGGGTTTAGTGCGAAACACTCTGCAGCGCTTGAGGGGATGTGGCTTTTTATGAATAGGGCACTGCCTTTCCACATCACAGGTTTGCTCTCTCACGCTGTCTTGGCCAGCTTTCCCCTGTGATATTTCCGTCTTGTGAGCAGAGACCAAACCCTTATAGGTCTTCCTCACTGTAGTATCTGATCTAAAGTGGTCTGTTGTAGATGCTAAGAGCCTGAAGCCTGGATCATTGCGGGCTTGTGCCTCTCTGCAGACAAAGTCACAGAGAAAGGAAAATGGCGGAAAAATGACACTATGGTCAACTTTATACCTAAAACCCTGAGAGAGCAACTTTTCCTGGATATTGTGTGGTAACTTGTCCACAATTGGAGCGACACCACGTGCAGTGTCAAGATAGCTTAGCCCTGGGAGATAACCCTCTGATTTTGCTGCCTCAACCTCTTGCAGCAGGTCACTAAGCTCTCTCAGCTTAACAGGATCTTTGCTACTGACCTTTGGGAAGTTTGTAAGCCTGTCGAACAGTGTTTTTTCAATTATCTCTGGAGAGCCAAAACATTCCTCCAAGCGCTCCCAGGCTTTGTCCAGTCCAACTTCAGGACGACAGACATGCACCGTCTTTATTCTTTTCACATGCCGTGCTGAGTCGTGCCCTAGCCACTTAATAAGGAGGTCCAACTCTTCACTGGGGCTGAGTTTTAGTCCACTGATTGCATTCAGAAAGGAGGATTTCCACGCCCAGTAATTTTCAGGGCAGTCATCAAACTTTGTGAGACCAGCATTAATAAGATCCCTCCGTGCCAAGTACCTTGCTATATCACCCACCTGAGCACTGCCATCTGGTAGGAGTTGAGGTGTGACTCGATCAGGCGACCTTTCCCTTGTGCTCTCTGGTGGGTGCGGTGTTGAGTGGGGATAAATACCAGACTTTGGTTCCTGAGATAGCCCTGATGTTGGAATGGCTTTGTTTCTCATTTTGAACAAGTGAGATTCAACATATGGAGTACCAAAGCTTTGCCTGGGTTGAATCGTGGGCTTCAGCTCATGAACAGTTGACTCTCTATGCTCTTCCTCTGGTTTAGCACTCTCGGTTGGCTGTAGATGCTGCTCCACATACTGCCGTGTCCTTTCAGCAGTCTCTTCAAAGGCTGGTTTCCTTTCAGTTTTGACAGACTCCTCTGCTGCAACCTCAAGGATGCTGGCTTCAGCCATAGCTGCTGCTACCTCCTTTTCATACTGTAAAGTGTTCAATTTGGCTTCTATGCGAGCCTTTTCAATCATCATTTCTGACTCTATTTTGGCATAATCGGCTCGTGCGCGAGCTGCCTCCAGTTTAGCACGAGCTGCAGCAGCGGCTCGACTGGCTGATGATCCACTCGATGCTATAGAGGCCACTGACCTGGTCTCTAGAGCCGACAGCTGCGTTATTTCTTTTGTGGCTTGTGTGTCCTCCATCCCACAATGCTGCTGTGTGGCAAGCGTAAGCAGTAGTAGAGATGAGACGTGCTGGCAGACGAAGTTGCTGTCTTTGATTATCTCTGCCCGCTGAGAAGCTGCTTTTTTACTGTTCTGTCCTTATTGTGCGTCCCTTTGCCCAACTTGACAAACAGCTAACGGTTTCAATGAACATTGGAGGCGGAAGTAAGTTTAAGGCTTTTTACTTTGTCAGTAGTTCAATGATTGACATCCTTTTCTTCCCGTAAAACTAAAAACAAACACAAAGTAAATGTCACAAGATGTCTTTACCTCTTTACACACACTTCTAGGATATGAACTATACTGTTATATAGTATGTGTAATCAACAGCGACTCAGTATTGATCACAATACAACTTAGCGAGTTTAGCTTCCTCAAAGATAAACATAGCACATGAAATAACTGGTTTCTAAACAAATCTATGTAATAGAAATGCACCAAATAAACTTGTAAACATGTTGTACATTAATACTCACAAGCAATAACTCTCCAAGGCAGAAACGTTTTAAAGAGCAACAACATATCCTGCAGGCTAACAAGCGACCAGCTTCCTGTTTCTTCTACCCACAGGAACACAGAAAAACCCCACCAAAATAAAAGCAGGTGAGAATTCCCATTATGACCAGCAGAGGGTGCTGAAGAGAAAGAACCTATGCATGCCATAACACCTATTCACCTTGCAACTCTAATAATGCAATTATGCCCAAAGCATAGTGGCCAAGCAGCGGATTCAAACAAAGCTGTTGTTTATGCTTTTTAACCGTGCTAAACATGAAGTAAAATGTGGAAAACTGTGGGTTATAGAAACTGTGGGTTTCTAGAAAAAAATGTTTATTTTCACACTCTCTGAACATAATCATCAAGTGTTATTCTTTCTGAAAGACATTCCCGTGTTATAGGCTTCAGTAGTTCCAACGCTTAACTAGTGTCATTTTTAAATGATATGCCAAACACTGATTTGGTTAATACTGTTTAAAGCTTTCACACCTTTAATCTGTGTCAGTGGTGCCTCACCATTTCAGTCAAACAAAAACTGGCCAAACCCGAAACTAATCTTGTCATAGATGTCAGAGTCATGACCCAGTTCTTCTTGGTTCTGGGTTCATTCCCTATGCCAAAAACTGGGATGCAAGGCAAAATGTGTCACAGAGACAGTTATAGGGGGCTAAACAATGAGAAATGGCAGTGCTTTCCTCTTAAATGGTCCCTGTGTTTAAATGCGTCAAATTTAGTCGAGAAGAAAATAAAAAATCTCAATCTCTGACTTCATGACAACACAAAATGCTGGCTCCAGCCCTGATTTTCTCGGATTTAGCCCAGTTTAATCACTACCGTATTTTTCGGACCATAAGGCGCGCTGGATTATAAAGCACACCGTCGATGAACGGGTCTGTTTTCATACATAAGGTGCACCGGATTATAACGCGCATTAAGCGAAACAAAATAGCCAGATGAGTCAAACTTTACTCAACTTCTTGCTTCCTCCACTTCTGTACCATTGATTCATTAATGTTGAATTCTCTCGCAGCTGCTCTATTCCCATGTTGTTGCAGTATATTAATGACTAACCTCATATTGTGGATGGATTATCTCAGTCATTCTCCCGACTGAAGTTTGGTCCGTTTACAGCATCCTGCCATGCGATTTCATTTGTCAATAACCAACGAGAACCCTCCCGTTAAATTTTATCAAGTGGAGAAACATTATCATTCACTGTGTTTATGTTATGCTAACATAGCTGTGTCACTAGCGATCACGTAGCACATCATTATATACCAGCTAGTCCAAACTTCAGTAACCCTACAAAAGTCACTGCTGTTTAGTTTTCTGTCTTCATTTATTTTGGAAGTGATAGCAGAGCTGTACGTTTTCATTTTTTCCAGAAATCTCTCAGTCAGAACATGGTATATCATGTTTAAGTGGAAACTAGCATTCTCCTAACTTCTAACTCTGTTTAATTTAACAAATTCTGTTTTCATGGATGCCTGGATGTTAAACTTAATTGTTACACCTAGTAAAGCAGCAACGCTGATCATTTTATTAAAGATGAAAGAATGTAAACAGTTTTTAATTCTCAGTGATGCCGCTGTGTTTGTTTGACTTTGGGACCTGAAGCAGAGTTTGGACCCAGATTACTCCGCGAGGCTCCTGACTACGGTAGCCGTAATGCTCCGACAATCCATCAAGCGGTGGAGCTTCATAGTTTACCAAAACTATTTGTTATTAACTGGCAGTTAATAACAAATAGACATTTTTCCTGTGAGCACCAGATGATACTCAATATACCAATTTTTTTTGGTAGACTATGTTGACAACTCACCTGCCTTCACATTTAGGTTAATCTACCCCATATGGAAAAGATATATATAAATCTTATAAAGTTTGTATCTGTCTTGTGTGAAACTTGTATGAAAAGCATACAAGAGTGAAAACAGATGTCAGATCGCTTGAAAAATTATATAAATGAAACTTAATAATAATAATAATGCATTTTATTTTGAGGTCGCCTTTCAGAAACCCAAGGTCACCTTACAAAGAACAAAATTAATAAAAGGAACAATACTCATAAAATACATAAAATAAGTTAAAGTTGCAAAACAGAGCTTGACAACAGATGAAATCAGCACTAAAGCGAATAAACCAGTTTAAACAGATGTGTTTTGAGCTGTCTTAAATACGGAAAGGGAGTCAATATTTCTCATGGCTGGAGGTAGAGAGTTTCAGAGCCGGTGAGCAGAGCGACTGAAAGCTCTGTTCCCCATATTAATAAGGCGTGAGTACGGAACAGTAAGAGCAGATGATGATTAGTGGTGTGCGGATCGATATTGAAATATCGATTATTCCGATACTTTAAAAAGTGCAATACTGTAATTTTCTGCTGCTCATTTCTGTGCAATATCCCATCTGCCCCCCCCCGTCATATTTCTTTTCAAGATTTTCTTATTTAATCACTAGTGTACATATATTTATATTTATAGATACATATATATTTAGTCATCTTTTCTCTTTTACCACATCTCTCTAATATTTTGCTCTTTACTATTTTTCTATTTATTTTTTTTATTATTTTATTTTATTTTACTTTATTCTACTGTACCATGCTGCTCGTCAAACACATTTCATTGCAATGTTGACCCTCTGCTAACTTGCATATGACAAAACTGAAAACTGATACCAGTAATTTATGTTCTAGAACAATTCTCATATTAAAATATCGATATTTTAGTACTTTGGGGTAAATTTGTAGTTTTTCATTAACAGGAACACTGTGGAAAGAAACTATATCATTCGGATCGTTCCTCTTACACCTTTCACAGTCATATATGAAATACGGCTGTATAAATGTGTCAGCCCCTGGCGTGCACACTCACAACAATGGCTGAGCGTGAACGGAGTCATGTGTGGATGTATTTTACCTCCACAAACGGCCAAGACGTGGTTTGCGATACATGTGGCAAGACAGTGAGGTATTGTGGCAACACCACTAACCTAGTCAAACACCTCAGAGCAAATCATATCACAGAATATGATGAGCTTATGTTGAGGCAAACTGAAGAGGAGGAGAGGGACAGGTGCTGCTAGGGGAGACAGATGTCTCTCGCAGAGTCCTTTAATGCTGCAGGCAGGCAGGCAACATGCTCAAATAGCGCAAAACTTCAGTTTTTTTATTTCTACATGATAATTCTACATTATTAAGCAATATGAACAAGTAGTCTGATGTCCTGTAATCATTATGAAGCTATATTATTACGATTACATAATACAATTATATATTGTATTATGAAATACAATGAAACATTAAGTTTTTGTACAGAGTATCGGTATCAGATCAGTATCGTCGATACCACTCTGAATTTTACTTGGTATTGGATAGGAAAGGAAATCAGTGGTATCACACATCACTAATGATGATCTGAGAGGGCGGGAAACAGTGGTGATATGGAGCAGGTCACACAAATATGAAGGAGCAGATTTATGGATACACTTGTATGTAAGAAGTAAGATTTTAAAATTTATCTTGGCTTCTATGGGCAACCAGTGAAGCTGCTGAAGAACTGGGTTAATATGAGCTCTTAACGGAGTACGGGTTGTGATCTGAGCTGCAGAATTTTGAAGAAGTTGGAGTTTATGAAGGGACCTTTTAGGGAGACGAAATAGGAGGGAATTGCAGTAATCAATACGGGACGTAATAAGACTATGGACAAGGATGGCAGCAGCATGGGGGGTATGGAAGGGACAGAGTCGGTTAACATTACGTAAGTGGAAGTAAGCAGACTGGGTTATGTAACTAATGTGAGACTGGAATGAAAGAGTATTATCAAGTAGGACACCCAAACTCTTAACCTGAGGGGAGGGAAGGGTAGGAGAATCTTCAATGTTAATGGAAAAACTGTAGGATTTAGTTAAGATAGATGGTGTACCAACAAGTAAAACTTCAGTTTTATTACTGTTAAGTTTGAGAAAATTGGAGGAGAACCAGGATCTAATCTCAATAAGACAGTTTGAGAGGGATGTAGGTGGGAGGGATGAATTGGTTTTAGAAGAAATGTAGAGCTGGGTGTCATCGGCATAACAGTGAAAATTTATATTATATTTTCGGTATATATGACCAAGATGGAGCATATAAATAATAAATAAAAGAGGCCCTAATACTGAACCCTGGGGCACACCAGCAGAAACGGGATAGAGACTTGAAGAATGGGATTTAAATTGGATAAACTGAGTGCGGTCTGAGAGATAGGAGGTGAACCAGGCAAGGGGGGTATGACTAATGCCAGTGGATGCTAACCGGTTCAGGAGGATATTGTGAGAAATGGTATCAAACACCGCACTAAGATCAAGAAGGATGAGGATTGATAGGAGACCAGAATCAGCTGCCATCAGAAGGTCATTGGTAATCCTTAACAGAGCAGTTTCTGTGCTATGATTGGGGTGGAAACCAGATTGAAATTGTTCATAGAGATTATGGTCATTGAGACGTAAATGAAGCGAGGAGGCAACAACTTTTTCAAGAATTTTTGAAATAAAGGGGAGATTTTATATAGGGCGAAGATTATCAAAGTTTTTGGGGTTTGCACCAGGCTTTTTGAGAATTGGAATAAAAGAAGTATTTTTCAGAGATGAAGGGACGATTCCAGTGTTAAGGGAGGAATGAATAATATTGGTTATGAGAGGTGCTAACGAGGGAAGACAGGCTTTAACTAACACAGTGGGGAGAGGGTCAAGTTGACAGGTGGATGACTTAGATTTTTTAATAAGATTAGATACATCAGTTATGGAGGGAAGAGTAAAGCTTGAAAATAACTTGTATGTTTTGGATACTTACTAAAACAATATATGAAAGTAATGAGAAAGTGGCCACTTTCATGAGTAAATCATATAAGCCTTATATGATTCACTGTATGAAGTAGGCCACATCTTATGCAAGTCTTTTATAAGTTTTTTCTATTTCTTTTCCATATGGGACACCTAACTCAGTATTTTTTTTTCAGTGCCATTAATGACACAATGTGGGAATGTGAAATCTGTAAATCTTTGGTTAGGGAGAATTTCTAAAGCTGTCTGGAGCACCCAAGGTCAGTTACTCAATGGTAATAGCTTACATACATATAATTTTGAATATTTGACTGTGTTTTGCTCTTTGTTGTGCCTTGACTTCTATCAAAGATGCATAAATCTGGGGAATAGCATTCAAGACTAATGAAAACCTAATGGAAAATGAAAGCCAAGATTCAGTCAAAAATGAGCTCTAATGAATTCCAATGCCAATTATCAAAAGGCTGCAAAAAGTTTTTGATTTACTGTTTTCCTTTTCATAAACTAAAGTTTAGTTTGGATTTTCCATCAATGAGATGGTTGTGCTATGATTTATGCTTACCAGGCTAAAGTAAAACCATTGGTCTTTTCCCTCGTTCTCTCTCTCTCTCTCTCTCTCTCTCTCTGTGGTTCCCCTGGGAGAGCAGCGTGCGAGAATTAGGTCTCTCAGCAGACATGTGGGTATTTTTGCTTCGACAGTTTTAGGCTATAGCCAGTAGAATGAGATGGGATAGTGGATGGTATGGTAGCCTCCTGGACTCTGTTTGTGTGTTTGTGGCTGTGTGTTTCTAAGACAGACACACACAAAGAGAGAGAGAGAGAAAGAGGCAGAGGTAGAGCAACAATGTGTGCCACAGCACACGCTTTTGGAGAGGGCACCATCTGGCCATGCGCTCAAAAAGTCATCTAGCACAAATGCTAGGAAATGGAAAATAGTGGTTGTGGTACATGTTCTTATAAATAAAATTTGTTCTTGAAATTCTGTTTATTTGCTTATTGTTAAGCAACCTGACCAACTTTTGTTAGCTGAATCAGAAAACTGCTCATGCCTTCTTTCCACACAGTGATGCGTTAAGTTAGCTTTACAAGATAATGCAATATAAACAACACTGCATAAAGGAACCTGGGCATTAAATTGCAGAACATACTTGCTCCAGAATGCCTGCCATATTGGACTTTTTAGATTCCCAGGCCAGACTGCTCTTTTGCCTGTGTGGTTTTGTCTAGGCTACTTAGCCTATGTGGCCTCGTTCAAGCTGTGGTGACTTATGCTGCTCTGCTGATGTGCTTAGGCCAGGCTACTTCACACATGCTGCATGGATTAAACCATTTTAACTGGTCTTCATTGGTCTTATACTGTGGGATTCTTAATTTATTATTTGTTCTTTGTTTTCTCTGATATCCCAAAAAGTTGATTAAGTTGAATAAGTTAATCTGGATGTTGCATTTTGAGTGGGAGAAATGTTTTGTTACTCATCCAAGTGACTTCTTCAGTCTCAGCTGACTGCAGGTTTCCCCAACCTTATAAACAGTACATATACATATTGACTGAAACTACCACCATTTACGAAAAAATAGGCTGTGAGGTCAGAGGCAGACAAGGGTAGGTGCACGGTTTTGCAAAAACTGTCATGGTCCTGGGTCGTGCGACCCGGTGTTTTGTGTTTAGTCTATTTTGATGTTTATTGATTGTTTAGGTTCATTAAGGTAGTCCAGCCATTTGTATATATCACCCTTGCATTACGTCTCCCTTGCCCTTCGTGTGTTTATGTCTGTGCGTCTTGTACTGTCAAGTTCATGCTGTCAGTATTGTCACCTCCCCCTGTACTACGTCTCCCCGGTTCATGTCTCATGTTTCCTGTTTTACTTTGAAGGCCTGCATTCACTGTCAGTGTATTCAGTTTCACCTCTCCTGTCCTGTCGTTAAGTTCATGTGTGTCAGCTGCGTTCCCATGTGTGGCCACTTCCCCTGATCATCCCTCATGTGTATTTAGTCTCTGTTTCTTACAGTCTGTGTCGCGTCGTCTGTGTTCCCACCCTCCTTGTTTCCATGCCCGGTCTGTTGTATTCTAAGTTTAGGTTTCTGTTTAGTTATTGCTTTTGTGCTGCCCTTATTCTTGTTTGTTTCTCTTACCAGCCACAATAAAAGGCTCGCCTTCTGTTAAAGCTCACTCCCGTCTGCTCACTTGTGTACGCACCTGGGTCCATTACACGCATTCTCCACTCGGTCCGTCACAGCGGACCGTGACAGTACGACACGACACAGACTGTAAGAAACACAGAGACTAAATACACATGAGGGATGATCAGGGGAAGTGGCCACACATGGGAACGCAGCTGACACACATGAACTTAACGACAGGACAGGAGGAGTGAAACTGAATACACTGACAGTGAATGCAGGCCTTCAAAGTAAAACAGGAAACATGAGACATGAACCGGGGAGACGTAGTACAGGGGGAGGTGACAATACTGACAGCATGAACTTGACAGTACAAGACGCACAGACATAAACACACGAAGGGCAAGGGAGACGTAATGCAAGGGTGATATATACAAATGGCTGGACTACCTTAATGAACCTAAACAATCAATAAACATCAAAATAGACTAAACACAAAACACCGGGTCGCACGACCCAGGACCATGACAAAAACAGAAAGACTGTCATGAGAATATTTTGTCACTGCTCAGTGACAAAAATACTTGAAATAAGACCCAGGAAGTGGTTACAGGAAGAGGGTGATAGATTGTCTTAAGCAGTTACAACAAGACAATGGTATTGACTGGACCTCATAAGACAGGCTATACCCAGTGGAAGCTACACCAAGTCTGTATCGTTTACCAAAGATACATAAACTTGGTTTACCTTTAAGATCATTTGTCTGAATGATCAACTTGGTCACCTATAACATCTCAAAGATGTTAGGCAGCTCTAAACACCATATCCAGAACACCACTGGATTTTGTTGAGAAGCTGAGAGATGGCATTATTGAGACAGATGAAACAATGGTCTTGTATGATGTTACATTTCTCTTCACTGACCAAGTGTGTTTGCTCTTGGAACTGTGTCTTCCTTCCACCTATTTCACATACAAGGGTCAGACCTACAGGCAGAAACATGGGTGTGCCTGTCATAAGCTGTGTGCGGCAGGCAGAAATGGAGGACCCAAAATGCAGACTCAAAGGCAGAACTAAACTCAAACCTCAGCTTTATTGCTGGAATCCAGGATAACAAAACAAACTGGAAAATATGTGAACTAAACAGGCAGGCAGGCAGAACACACACAGCGGGAAATGAGGGAGAACACAATGCTGAACAGAGGGACTAAACTAGGAACAAGTCACACAGAAAAAAATATCATGAATAAAGAAAAAAAGACTAAAAAACCATAAACACAACAACACTGAGTGAACGACCCAGGTACCCTAACAGTGTTATGGGTTCCCCATTTTCACTCATTGTGGCCAACTCGTACATGGAAGAAGTGAAAAAGAGGGCTGTGTTATCCTACCCAGGAACATCATCAAGTGATTGGTTCAGGGATGAAAATCCAATCTCAGGACGTACCAAAATTCACTGATCACGTCAGCGTGGTGAACCAACACATCAAGTTCACCAGAGAGAATATGAAAATTGACAGTTTAGCCTTCTTGGACTGGGAATTTTCCATCAGTAATGGGGGGCATTTAAAAAGTGATGTGTACTGTGTATAGGAATTTCTTTTATTTATGTATTAATCACATTATTTTATTGTATAATGCCTTGGTGCCACTGGATTTTAGCATGTCTCACACTCATACAGTTAAACAGATGGTGGGGGTCTGGTAAGGAAGTTGGGGGAAGCAGACAACTCCACAGGAAGAATCTTTTGTCTCTTTGAGGACTCTGGGGGTAGCAAGGGAATGTGAACCTTAAGGTGCGAAACAGCTGTGTACTGCCTTTTGTTCCTGAAGAAGGTATTTAACTGAGAGTCATGCTAGGCTCAGGGAGACTTTGCTGACTGTCTGCCCCGCAATCATGCAGGCTCTCCACCAAGCTGGGTTTTTCTGTTCTTTGTGTTTTGATTAAAGACTGTTAGCTACCGCTCACCGCTTGTCTGCAGGCTTTATTTAATGGAAAACTTCCACAACAACTTTAAAACAACACATTTGGATCGTTATTTAAGGTTTGACTTTATCATCCACTGGAGCACAAACGGTGTGTCATCAGGATGCTACAACACAGAGCGAACAACAGCCCCACAGACAGAGCATCGAGGGAAACAGAAGAACATCACATCAAGAAGGCTATGAGTAAATGTGATTATCCCATTTGTCAAAGCTGGGAAGGCACCTAAAGAAAGCTCCAGGAGAGAAGAAGGACAAATGCTGCCTAAGTGAAAACTCTTAGTGACTGCTTATATTTCAAGAGTACGGTAACAGCTGAGATGCATTTCCTTTAAACACAACATCTCTGTTGCTTTCAAACCCCAAAATATGTTCTCCCAAAATTTGGTCCACCCCAAGGATCAGGTCCCCTGGCACAGAGTAATATAGTGTATGCTGCTAAGTGCCAGTAGGATTGTCTTGAGTTATACGTCAGGGAAACCAAACAACTCCTGGCTAAGTGGATGGGCAACATAGAAGAGCTAACTCGTCAGGCCAGGACTCCGCAGTCTATTTACACCTACAGGCCAGTGGACACTCTTTCAATGATGAGGATGTATACATCCTGGACAGGGAGGAATGCTGGATTTAGTGGGAAGTTAAGGAGACTATTTACGTGAAAAGGGAAAGACCATCTCTGAATCAAGGAGGGGCCTAAGGGTACATCTTTCACCATCTTTCAATGCTGTGACTGCAATAATTCCTGAGCTCTCTGTGAATGCTACCCATGGCCATAGATCAATGGAAGTGAGAGTCTTTGATCAGTGGTTGTTGATCAGTGGTCATGACAATTTGCATATTAATGATCAAGAAACTGATCTCACGGTCCACTGTTCATTCAGTGGTCCTAGTTTCAGTCATTATGCAGATGAACTGTTTATAAGGTTTCTCATGGCCCCTTGCATGCAACACCATTGTGACTGAATGGTGGTGGGTACTTGACTCTTTTGACAGATTGTGGATCTTTGGGGTTGCACTGCAAGTTCATATGTGAACACACTGCAGGGAGAATAAAAATTAAAAAAAAAAAAAAAAAAAACCCCACACCATAAGTATCCTGCCTGTTTCTGCCTGAACAATGACAAAGGAATTCTATTTTACTCTATTATATTCTTTTCATCAAAGTTTTTTTTAAGTATTTAGCATTTAAATGATTGAATATACAATCTTTTTTTACATTAACGGTTTTGCTTTTTTGTAATGGTTTGAACATATGTGTTCTTATAATGATGAAGCTCATAATTTCTAAAGTATATGTGTGTCAAGGATTCTTCATCAACCGACGGTAATGGAACTGACGTTAATGTGAAATATGTCTATCTGACTTGTAAAAGGTTGAATCTCCTTGTACCTCCAGAACTGCCTTAGATCTTCATGGCACTGATGTAGCATTTGTACAAAGCTCAGGCAGACCTAAAGTGCCCAAAACAAACCAAGGAAATATCCCCACTCCATAACGTTTCTCCCACTGAAAACATTGCATCTAGATGTAAAGAGACAACTTTTTGGGAATTCCCAACATCATTAAATGACCACCAGGTTTTTTTTTTTAATCTAATGGTACAATGGACAGATAAAAATTCAAAAGTAGAAAATTACAGTGTGCACAAAGACAATACTGATAATGTGGATTATATAAGCTTAATTTCAGACAATACTTTAGACAGAAGACAGGTTGGCCTGACAAGATATTATACCAGGGCTGGATTAGACATGTAATCTGGCATACTGGGCATTTTGCTGGTGGGCCAACCCACCTTTGGGCGTATGGACCAGCCCAAAGGGCCAATCCTCACCTGCTGTACAAGCATTAATGTCAGCGGATTCATTTACTTTCGTTACTGACACTGGATTGGCCAATCACATCTCTTAATTCAACCGGTACCTTCCCTATTTTTGCTGTTCTCTCATGGAGCTTGTAGAAAAAAAGTTTAGTGTGGAAGAAGTGGTGAGAAGGTGGAGCTGAACAGCTGAGAGAAGACAATACAAAGAAAGTCAAAATAAATGCAGCAAAATGTGCCAAATTAATCAACATGTTAGATGTTGGAGCTGCTGCACCATAAGTAGTAGTACCATGACTCACAGTCACAAGAGGCTCCTGCTGCTAGCACCAGCTGTGAAGAAGTGAACAATAGATGGAGGGATATAATTAGGAAGGGAAAGATTCGGTGATTCAGGTAAAATGAAGGGCTATTTTCACCATGAGCCACTGCTAAAAGCTAAAGTAGGGGTGTCAAACCTCCACGGCAGCTGTGCAGGAATAAAATATAAATTGTAAGATGGCAGAAATAAATAACAAACGGGAGAAATATATACAATCAATAGGAATATATACAGAACAAGAGAAAAGCACACAATAGAAAAGCCTCACATTGCAGAGCAAAGTACTTGGAAGAAAGACTTGGTCTCAAGGACTTGAGAACTAGGAGTTAAGACTGACTGAAGCTAATGTGAAGCTAGTATGACAAGCAGCTGTTGACTACCAAACCAGACACAATAGTGGTTGACAAGGAGCAGAAGAGGGCTGTTGTGACAGCTTTGACAATCTCAGCTGACAGTAACATCCAAAACAAGGAGCATGAGAAGATGCACGGAAGCCTCCAACTCCCATGCCTCTGGTAGAGGAACTGAGCATCAGGGTGACACACACCACCCGTGGTTGTGAAATGGAAATCGAATTTACATAAGCCTGCCTTTTATGCACCATCGTGATCTCTGTGTTGATTTGTGGCTTCTGACATGACATGACATGAAGTGAGGACACAGTCTTCAGTAAACAGGGCTTTGATATCTTCTTTCTGTTATATTTTAAAGATCAGCTTTTTCTTTCTTTTTTTTTTTTACTCTTAAGACAGAGGTAGAGACTTTTAAAATTGGAGTGTTTGTTATTTTATTGTGAAACTACCCACATGTTCTGTGCTCTCTTCATCTGGTCTGTCCAGTTGCTTCTGTCAAAAGATATGGCCAGTCTCTTTTTATTTCTTGGATTTCTCTTAATACCATTTTGCCAAAGTACCTTTTCAGTTTACTCATGAAACTTAATCTCCTGGCAAACATGTCATTTATGCCACCAATCCCTACCCACCTTTTTTTTAAGACTTTGCAGACTCGTAAGCCTCTAAAATGGCACCACCAGTGTTGCTTTGGCCAGCAAGTCAAACCACTGAATCCAGCAAACATCTTGAGTGTAACAAGGACACACAAGTGACATCTCACAAAAAAGAAAAAAATATTGTATCATGCCCTGGGATGATAATGCATTCGCTTGACGTGTATTTTAGAGACACAGAGCAGAGGGTTTCTTCTGTGGAATCACAAGCACTGGCTTGAATGAGCACTAACCGTGCTGACAGCCACATTTAAGACAGAAATTGACGTAAACACCCCTGGTGGGATTCAGGCATCAATCTTTCTCAGGTCATTGTCTCTTTATTCTGGCATTCATACATTTTCCCCTGCTAGCAATCTGCCTTTGGTTAGTTCTGGTTCTGTTAGGTTTTTGTTAGCCTATTGGAATTATTTGACAACTATGTGGCATGATTGATTGTTTTCAGTGATACAGTTAAGTACCTTCTCCATTAACAGCCTGCCAGCTTGCCTCTGTTTTCAGCCACTTTATAAGTTGAAAATGTTACATGTACACTCTGTAGTGTAGAATACTGTATGTGTGGTTTTCTATATCTAGGAACGTGGAAGAAGCAGAAGCATAGACTAGCGAAATGTAGTGACAAGGGCAGACAAAACAGTGTCCAGTTAAATCATTATTCATTATCTAATTATGTAAGCACTTTACAATAAACTTTGAATTACCACAGGCAGGCTACTGGTTTCCTGTAATGCTGTCAGACGTTTCAGTAACAGTGACAATATTCATACTACGTTTTACAGTAAGAGCGCTATAAAGATGTTACAAAGCTGTAATGTTCTCGCCAGACAATGACACCTACACTTGCTCTGTTTCACTCAGATTGTGTGTGAGAGAACAAAATGTCGACATCTGTTTTATATTTGGATGCTCTTTTGTCCTGAACTTCATCCGCACTGTTGGGCCAATCACTCAGATGTGACCACATTAAAGTGCTGCTCAGTGGCCAGCACACACAAGCACACAAAGAGAGAGGGAGAGAGTTCATAAACTTAGAAAGAATTCATTGAAGCAAACCCCAATGTGACATTTAACTTCTTCTCTGGCCCTGTATATTTGCAGTGTCTAATCCTGTGAGAGTCCACTTTACAACAGAAACTTATAATCCTTATATCTTTAGCCTCTTACTGTAGGCAATCAAGACCTCTTATTATGTTCAATGGATCTGTGAGCCACTGCATAAAGTATTAATTTTCCATCCATCCGTCCGTCCATCCATTTGCAGGAGTCACCAGACTAATGAGAGATGCAAAGACCTCTCTCCCCTGCCAAAAGCTCCTCTAGGTCAATAACATAATCTGTATCCCACAATGGCCATTGACAATGGGTGCAATACACTGCACTCCTGGAGCACCCCCCACAGGATACTCTGAGGGAGTCAGTGAAATGCGCTCTCCAAGTCCACAAAATACATTTAGACTTGCTGGGAAAATATCACCTCAAGTATCCTTGAGGTCTAAACAGATTGTCCAGGGGTTCACAACCAGCCAGAAAGCAGCATTGTTCTTTCTGATTAACATGTGAACTTTCCTCTTTTGTGCCCCACCCTAGACTTTCCCGTGGAAGTTGAAGAGTGTGATTCAGTTGAGGCACCCCTTCTGGATTGCATTCTTAAAAAGGGGGACTTGAACCCCAGTTTACCAGCCAGAGCCATTGGTGCAGGGATGCCAGGAAAACCAGGATGATTCAACAAAATACAGAGCATTGTGAATATTATCCACCAATGGGATTGAATGCTATGAAGTGAATACTATACTATGAATAAATTAAAACGCTATGTACTATACAATATATATACATAGCTTTCTTTCCAAGTATTAATAACATGCATGTGGACTTTAAACAATGTCTGTTCTTTTCATAAAAAAAATTCAGTGCAAAGCATGCAGTACTTCTGCAAGTACTGAGCACGTGAAAAGATATAAAATATAGAACAACAGCTATTTTGTGTCTCTAGTACAGCGGAGAGTACATAGATGTACTACACAAAGCTAGATGGTAAATGGCCTGCATTTGTATAGCGCTTTTCTAGTCCATAGGACCCCAAAGCACTTTACACTACATTCAGTCATTCTCCCATTCACACACTGGCGATAGCAAGCTACATTGTAGCCACAGCTGCCCTGGGGCGCACTGACAGAGGCGAGGCTGCCAGACACAGTAGGCACCAGTAGGCAAACAAGGGGTTAGTATCTTGCCCAAGGATGCAGCCTGGGATCGAGCCACCGATGTTTAGTGGCTGACCTGCTCTGCCACCTGAGCTACAGCCACCCCAGTGTGTGAAACTTACAAAGAGTGTAGGTCTTTTTTATTATTTAATAATAAAAACCTACCATTAGAGAACACAATAGTTTAACAACGTTTGTCACTAAGAATATTTTGAACATAGGACATATTCTTAATGACAAACACTTCTGTGTAAAGTAAGCTGTTTTTCCCAGCCAACATCAGACTCAAACAGAAAACAAAAGAAAAATATACAGACTTCCATGGTAATGAATATTGTGCATACTGATTTTAGATTTTCTTATAGGTGATGATAATAATAAAGAAATACATTGTATGTTTGTATTGTATGATACAAAATATCAAACTAAATCATGCTATCGTGTGGCACATAAATCTCAGATGGGTTTTTTTTCCTCTCCATTTTTTACCCACATCTTCTTTTGTCAATCTGTCCTTGTTAGTAAGTATAAATATAAGACAAGATAGAACTTGTAGGTGCCTAAAGGAAATCTGTCAGTCATGTAGTAACACTGACAGGCTCATAGGCAAATGGGTATAGCGGCACGGAGACAGACGGACATGAAAGAATGCAGCAGGTTGGCCAAATAAGCAGGCTATCAGGTAGAAAGACTGGCAGGCGGGTGGTCTGGTTGGCAGGCTGCCAAGTTGTGGTGTATGTGGACAGTGAGAAAGGCAGACCAGTGACACATTGGACACACTGACTCCCAAGCAGTCAGGGAGACTGGCATGAGGAGAGACAGCTAGATAGATAGACAGACAGATAGATAGGGAATTATTTGACTGTGCCTTCCACCATCCCTTGTGGTTCACAAAGGACATGAGGTATGTCACTGAAACCCCTGATGACAAGCAGAGAAACGGTAATGGAAAGTTTCAAAAGGTGAAGGCTGAAAAAGAAGGAAAGTTTTTGATGGACACAAAACTTTTTTTAAAACTTTTCTTTTTTTAACAATGCAATAACCCATTAGCTTTTAAAACTGTCAGTTTAAATGCCCAACCATTATCTTAATTTCATGGATATTTTGCATATTTACATGTTATTTAAGCAGTCCTGCTAATCAACCCTTTGATAGGAATGTTTGGTTATAAGTTGCTAAAGCACTGAAAAAATACTTGACATATTATTATTGCTGTCATGTATTATTAAGCATTTATGAAATAAAGACACCCCTTTGCTGTTGTGGGTGCATCCTTTTGTCTATTCATTGGCAGCAGTTTACTACAATACTCTTTATTGTCTCTGATGATTGATGTTGTCGGTGAGGTCAGTTTATTATTCAGTGATAACCTTAATATGTTACCCGAATTCATACTCATATTTTTGCTTTCTCGATCAGCGTCCCTAGAGTGATTACATTGCTTGACAGTGCACTCACCCACTGACCTTTATAAACATTAACAGACCTACCATACCTTTCTAACTGAGAGAAAATATTTTTTTTAATAAATGGAGTTATAATACACCAAATAGATTTAATAGCAGTACACCAGGTAAAGAAACAAAAACCTCAACCAAAGCATTTTTTCTGGTAAATTTAAATCTTGTTTTCATATCTTAACTGATAGTTATGATTTAGCACTACAATACTTTTGCTTCAACATCCATAAACGTATGTCATGGTCCCCTGGTCTTCCTGTGCCAACTTTCTGTTTTCTAGTTGTTTCTCTTCCCTGTTCTTTCTCTCTATCTGTCTCCCTCCTTTCTCAGTATATGTGTACGCATGTGTGTCTGTTTCAGGGGCGAGTTTCCTCCAGGAGCACCTGCCCTCCTGATCTGTACAACGGGAGTTGTCATCAATGTTCTCACCTGCGCACAACTGTTCGTTTCCTGTCTGCTACTTGAGGCTGAAGAAATCCCTCAGTTGATGCCAGATGTTGTACTAACAGTGTTATCCCCCCAACAAACAAACAAACACACACAACCCTGACAAGGATAAGCGGAAGAGGATGGATGGATGAATGGATGGATGCTTCCAGTCTTTGGAGACTTTGAGAGATAAATATATGGACTTATCTGCCTGTTACCTCATTCCCCAAAACAGCTTTATGAACTTGTTTACTTCCAGTGCTCACATTAAACCTGTTGAGCATTTTTTTCATCTTAGCCTTGACATCGTGACCTCATGTCTTTGTGTTATACAGATTACATTTTTATTATTTACTGTCCTTCTTTGCCCTTCCTGTGACATGATACTTGTCAAACCCAAGCATATCAATGTTTTGCTGTAACATTCAAAGTGGAAGCTCTAACTAGTAGTCTCATTAGCACTGATCTCCAAAGTGTATGTTAGTGCAGCTGTACTGTGAAAAACTCTGGCCATCCATGTCCAGTGAGATGAATGAAGGGTTTGTAGTGGCCTTATGTCAGTCTTTTTGACAGTAGCTGACAGTCTGAAAGGGTGAATGATGGCTACTCATGAAGAAGAATGGCAGTTTTACAGTCCACCAGATGCTCTCACTTTTTTCTATTCTCCTATCTATTTTTGTGTGTCCAATATGTGTCTGTCTATGGGTGTGCACTGCCTAAGGCTTGTGTGTATTTTATTTATCGTTATAGAATGGTGACTGGTCTGGAAAACCAAGGGAAAACACATCAGGCAAAACATTTCCATCATGTCCCACTAACACGTCTGTAACTCCAGAAGTAACTCTTGATAGATGTTTTTTTCTTTGTTGACACCACTGTGTGTTGGTGTCAGTTATTTTAATATGACATGGCGTGAGACAGGCACTGAACTGTGCAGAAATTGGGAAACACATTTACAATATGAATAGGAAGGTTCTCTGTACTCCAAGATTCAACATTTTTTGCTATGAACATCACTATTTATTAACATTGCATATGTGCAGAAAGCATGAATGTCCCCAGAGCTCAGTTTAGCCTGGAGTAATCCACCATGACATGCGTGGTAAATCTCTACAGGATTGTCAAATGGGGAGGTTTGCTTGTCTAATACCATGACAGGACACTTTCAAAAATGACTAAAAAAATAAAAACAAAAAATACAGTTGCGCCTACACAAATAGACTTAATGATTATCAATTTTAGCTAACTTATCCTGCTTTACTCGGAGAGGTACTGAATAATTTTAATAAGACTTGCTACAGCCTTTAAAATACCTGCGCACATTTGAAGTATCCTTTCTCTAAAGTGACTTTAATGTATCATAAATATAATCAGCAGTCGTGTTATGAGAGAAGGATTCCAGCAACCCGATATCGTCGCTGATTTTAGTGACGTTTCATTGCGTAAACTTTTTTTTTTTTTGCCTTGTGCTGCAACCACAGCTACTGTAACGATAATTCAGCAGTCCGCAGCAATCATCCTTCTCCTTGCAGAGATACAAGAACTTTGCAAGTGCATCCCAGTCGTCTTCGTGAGCTGTGGCTTGGTTTGCCGCTCACAACACGGGCTTGTGTTGCCCGCTGGAGGCGAGGCGGGGGAAGGCACGCAAGTGGATGAGAAAAATGAAGCTTTCTGTGCTTCTCTGTCTCTCTCCCCCGCCTTCTGTAGATAGTCGTGGCCACCCTCTGCGTTTCCACAGCAGTGAGAGGAGGTATTGGCAGGGTGAGGGGCTGCAAACTCCACAATTTGCTCTCGCAACTAACGCCGAATAAATATGCTCAGCGAAAGAACTGAGTATCATTGTGATTATAATTAGATAAGCCTCATAAGGAGAGAGAGAGGGAGAGTCCTGACTGTCATCCACAGGTTTCGTAGTTTCACCCAGCCCGCACGGCTCTCGCTCCCAGACTCTCACTCATTTATTTATCTATTTATCCGTGACGCGCGTCCCCGCCGCGAAAGCCCGAGCGCTCCCCACTCTCTCTTCCCTTCCTCTTCTCCTCTCGGCAGCATCCAGAACCATAGAGCAGCCGTCCCCATCACTCGCTTTCCTCCCCTCCTCCTCTTTCTCTCGCCGCCAGATCGCTCTCTCTCTTTCTGCGTCTCTCACCCCCTCACCCCATCCACCTCCCCAGCTCTGTCCCTCATTCCTCTGACGCACGACAGGGAAACATACCCGAGGAAAAAAAGAAAGGGAAAGAAAAAAAGATAGCAGCTGACCCAGCCACAGTCGATATGATCCACAGATTCCTTCTACTGCTGAGCCGGAAAGAAACGCGGTCCTGAAACCGAGAGGAAAATACTTGCACCCAGCTATACCGTTGTTGAGCGCGCACCCGGGGGGCGGCTGTGGAGAAGGAGGGAGGGGGTAAAGTGGTGGAAGGGGAAGTGGACGGACACAAGCCGAGGACTTGCATTTTAAGCAAACTGCTTTGAGAGGGAAAAAATGTAGAGGAGAAAGAAGGGAAGAGAGTCAGAGTAACCGGAGAGTGAGAGTGGCAGAGATCGCATTCCTATCACGTCTTCATTTCTTCTCTCTTTTGCCTCAGCCACTGAGAGATCGAGAGAGAAGAAGAAGAAGAAGAAGAAGAAGAAGAAGAGAGGGCGAGAGATAGAGAGAGAGGGAAAAGGAGAGGAGGGGAGAAGGAGATCTAACAAGATTCAAACTAGTGGTCTTTCCCCGATGCTTTGCAATTGGTGAGTGGTTATAGGCTGTTTCCATGTGCATGTGCATCATATGGGGAGCCTTACGCAGATGTGTGCATGAATGTGTGTGTGTGTGTGTTGCCGTGCTTATCGGTGTCTGCATAGCCACAGACTTCAAAATGGGACAACAAGCGTTCTTCATATATCGAGGATAACGGATCACCGGCATCTAGTTAACTGATCAGTGGTGAACCGATTCGTTCTTTATTCGGAAATTTCCTGCCAATGTCACGACGAAAGCCTACTGCATTATGCTTGGCATGTATTTCAATAAGCGCTCTGCTCTCTGCTCTGTCTTGACAGCAACGGTTTCGTGTGTGTGCGCGCGCGCGCGAAGAGGGCATATTCTCTATTTTTTTTGGACTGTAAGTTGTGCAGTATAATAATTTCACCATAACTTAGTATGATTTAAATTCAAGTTTAATCCTTTTCCAGGTTGTACTGGAATTACCACGCAAGATAAGCAGTACTTTTAACTCATCCCCGGCTCATTTACATGCGCATCTCTTCCTCTTTCCATCCTCAATGCCCTCCTCTCTCTCTCTCTGTGTTTCCTCCTGTTCCTTTCTTACGCCTCGGTCACCCCCCCCATTTCTCTTTCTCGTCCTCACAGCCGGACATCGGACGCTAAGCGGGACGCACCGGCAACAACAGGACACACTGCAGGAGGATATGTGAAGTTGGAATCCTATTAAACTAAGTACGTATGTTAAACGATCTGATACACCCCAAGGGAATATAAAACGGCGTTTAGTATATACATATATTTTTTTAAAATTTTCTTTAAATTTTATTACTACCTTTTTGGCATCGCATCGGCGCTTTTTTGATCCCCACTACAGAAGTTGAAACGATAAATCGTGGAGGATTATGCACAGAGTTGGGAATGAAAACAGTGATTTTTTCAACGAGGGAATTGCATGAAGGATTTTTTCCCTACTTTTTTCCGTCACATCATTTTTGGGGATTACAAAACATGTTTTCCGTCTTTTTTTTCTTTCGTTTTTTTACCCTTGTCGCTGGGCTTTTGATTTCAGCACCACGGACAGCGTCTTCACTCCCACAGACAGTCGTAGGGCATCTCCCTGGATTTTTTAATGCCTTCGTTTGAACGGAGAGCGCTGTGCGTGCATGTATGAAAAGTCACAGCATTAAGACAAGACGTTCTGTGTGTGTGTGTGTGTGTGTGTGTGTGTGTGTGTGTGTGTGTGTTCGAAGGGAGAAGGATGGAGATACTTTATCCCTATTACCATAAAGATTTGGAAGAATCTTTGATAAGTTTTTTTTTATTATTCCTTTTAGATGACTGGCTCTATTATTTTTATATAACAAAACATTTTTTTTTGTTTTGCAACTGGACATTTTACAATATATATATATATATATATATATATATATATATATATATATATATATATATATATGATCTTATTAATCATATGACGGTTGGATCCACGAAGATACCGCCTTACATCTTAGCTTCTCGGAGCAGCAGATTCGGCCACTGCGTTATTTCGCTTTACTTTTTCCGATTCACATCCAGTCTTCAAATGTTTTCAGTAGCTGAAAAAAAAGTTCAATTGAGGGCATTTTAGGAAAAAAAATACAGGTTTAACTACGCTGGAATAGACACTAATGTTTCAGTTATACAGGGAATTAACCCCAGGCAAAGGGCTGTAATTTCTCGTTTTCTGCAGATCGGATTAACGAAACTATTTTACCTATTTCAACACGTTACTGACGTTTTTACATTTGACAGTGAAGCTGTAGTGGCGTTGTTTACGTATTTTTCAGGCGTATATATTTCTTCTGTCACATTTGCTTGAGTCATAATAGTGATATTTAATTGTGCTGATATTTAATTTTAAGGAGAAAAAAAAATAAGAAAGCGTCACAATAATCCGTATTTAGCCCCACTGTGGATACCAAGCGGGCACCTTATCCCGTCTTCATCCAGCGTTAGACCTTCAAAGCACCTGCTCCCATTTCCACCAAGCTTTTCTGGACTCTAGTTTATTGAAAGAGGGATTGATGTCCCTGTTATGCAATAAATACTGCGAAGGGGCAACTTATACTCACCACTAACCTCACCCTGCTGTGGTTACCTTCTTTATTCAATGTGATAAAAATATCTCAGGTGATTTTCTGCGTGCTTACCAGCATATTTGCTCCATAACAAATGACTTTTTCCATCCTATTTGGTAAAGTTAACTGTCTTAATGTAGAGATTTGTTTGTGCAGCATATTAGCCCTACAAAGATGCCTCACACATATTTTTTAAATACTCTTCAATATTGCAAAATTGAAAGTAGGGTTCCATGATTTTCTAATTCATTGGTATTATTTTCAAGATTTGCCTTGCATTCTACTGAAACTAATGTGACCTCCTCTTCTCTCCTCTCTTCTCTCTATCCCATCTGCCTGTCTTTTTTGACACAAACATTTCTTGGTTGAGGGCATGCGTGTACCTGTATGTGTAATTACGACACCCGCTTCCCTCCCCCACCCCCGCCCTTCCTCCGCTCCTTCTCTGTTTTCTGTTGCAGTGTTGTGAAGTGGCTCTGTCCCTGGAGCCAAGACTTCATCCCTTTGGTGTCAGCAAGGATGCTGTGGGTTACCTTGCTGAGCACCATAGCCTTAGGATGGACCACGCCGATCCCACTACTGGAGGACTCGGAGGAGATCGACGAGCCCTGCTTCGAGCCCTGCTACTGTGAGGTCAAAGAGGGCATCTTCCACGTCCACTGTGACAATAAAGGATTTACAAATATCAGCCAGATCTCCCAGATATGGAGCCGGCCCTTCAAGCTCAACCTGCAGAGAAACTCCATGAGGAAGCTTTACTTTAACAGCTTCCTCCACCTTAACAATGCCATATCCATTAATCTGGGCAACAACGCCTTGCAAGATATTCACGCCGGAGCGTTCAGTGGCTTAGGAATACTCAAACGGCTGTTCCTGCATGAAAACAAACTAGAAGTTTTCCGGAATGACACTTTCCTGGGCTTGGATAGTTTAGAGTATCTCCAGGCAGATTACAATGTTATCAAAAGGATTGAAAGTGGTGCATTCAGACACCTTCACAAATTGAGAGTACTTATATTAAATGACAATCTGATTCCTGTGCTCCCAAATTATCTTTTTAGGTCTGTGTCACTCACACATCTGGACTTGAGAGGAAACAGACTAAAGACATTGCCATACAAGGGCACACTGGAGTATATTGGGAGGAGCTTAATGGAAATCCAGCTAGAGGAGAACCCCTGGAACTGTGTCTGTGAAATTGTCCAGTTAAAAACATGGCTGGAGAGAATTCCCTACACAGCTTTAGTGGGTGAAATCACATGTGAATATCCTTTCCACTTACATGGGAAAGACTTAAGGGAAATCAAACGCAGTGAGCTCTGTCCTTTGCTCTCGGATGCAGAGATAGAGGCCAAGCTGGGAATTCCCAGGATTCCATTCAACAATGAGAACACATGGCCTACTAAACCTTCCTCAATGCTCTCCTCCTTTCACAACACAGCCTCTTCTGTGGAATACAAGGAAAGAGTTGTAAAACCCACCAAACGACCTCGACCCACAAAGAACCCCCCAACTCCTCGTAGCATCTACCCAGGCATCAACCAGCCCCCAATTGCAGGTTATCAAACAAGGCCCCCTATTCCAATAATTTGCCCTGCTGGATGTATTTGCAATCTTCATATCAATGACCTGGGGCTAACGGTAAACTGTAAAGAGAAAAGCTTTCATAACATCTCAGAGCTTCTTCCACGGCCCCTCAATGCCAAGAAATTGTATCTCAGTGGAAACCTAATACAGAAGATCTATCGTTCTGATTTCTGGAACTTCTCAAGTTTGGATTTACTGCATTTAGGTAACAATCGGATATCTTATGTCCAGGAAGGCGCCTTTATCAACCTACCGAACTTGAAAAGTTTATATTTGAATGGGAATGACATTGAGAGACTCACCCCTGGGATGTTTCGGGGGCTTCATATGTTGAGTTATCTTTACTTTGAGTATAATGTCATTCGTGAAATACAGCCTCATTCCTTTTCCCTGATGCCAAATCTCCAGCTGGTTTTTCTCAATGACAACTTGTTGCGTTCCCTCCCCACTGATGCCTTTGCTGGAACCAACCTTGCACGTCTCAACCTCCGCAACAATTACTTCCTTTCCTTGCCCGTGCATGGTGTACTGGAGCATCTGACCTCGATTGTCCAGATTGATCTCCATCAGAACCCCTGGGACTGCTCCTGTGATATCATTCCCCTCAAACAGTGGTTGGAAAAGCTCTCCTCTGTTATTGTAGTTGGAGATGTCATCTGTAAGACACCAGAGTTTGCTTTTGGGAAGGATCTGCGTTCACTTGAGGTTGAAGTCATCTGTCCCGAGCTTAAATATTCTTCAGGCCCATCCCCAGCTCTGCCTGGTGGGAATGACTTCACCACAGGGAGCTCTGACATGGGGGTGGCAGGTGGGAGAGGTGCTGTCCCACTGTCTGTCCTCATCCTTAGCCTATTAATCCTCTTCATATCTGCTGTGTTTGTGGCCGCTGGGCTTTTTGCTTTTGTTCTTCGTCGCCGGAAAAAGTTGCCCTTCCGGAAACGTTCTGAGGTAGATCTGACAGGGATCCAAATGCAATGCAGAATTTTTGAGGACCCACCAAGGCAAAGCAGTTCCGGGAACACTGGCACACCAGAGAAACCTACGCAGAGTATGCACACACACACCCATGCTAGTCACACACATGCTCATGGCCACGTCTATGATTACATCCCTCATCCTGTGACTCAGATGTGTAACAACCCCATTTATAAACCTAGAGAAGGGGAGATAGCAGAGGAGGAGAGAGCACAGTTTTCTGAGAAGAAAGACAATGGGAGCAGTAGCAACAGTAACTACAGAACCTTATTAGAGAAAGAGAGAGAGTGGACCCTGGCTGTCTCCAACTCTCAGCTCAACACCATTGTTACAGCCAACCACACCACGGCTGACATGGCAGGATTTCATGAGAATGGAGGGCTCTGCCCAACAGTGATTGACAGTCAGAGGCCCACACCTACTGTTGGTTTTGTAGACTGTTTGTATGGGACAGTACCCAAATTAAAGGACATGCATGTGGCGCATGCACACCCACCAGGCATGCAGTACCCTGATTTGCAGCAGGATGCACGGCTAAAGGAGACGTTGCTTTTCACAGCGGGAAAAGGTTGCTACCCCGACCCGTCCCAAAGTGATTACCTTGAGTTGAGGGCCAAACTTCAAACCAAGCCGGATTACCTCGAAGTCTTGGAAAAGTCTTATCGGTTTTAACATCTCTAGCCCATGGACAAAAAAAAAAAGACACAACGTCAACTTATTCACTTTGCCACCCTCAAAACAAACTCACCCAAAATCCATGTTAAAAAAATGAAACAAAACAAGCATAAAAAAACCAACTTGAAAATGCAGCATGATATAAAATAAAATATTATATTACAGTCACAATGTTTCCCCCCCAAATCACTTTGGAGGAGAGGCCATTCTCAGATAATTCAATTAAGTGCCTTTTTTTCAGAGTAGCCAGCAATGTCAACAGCCGTTATTTTTATAATATATAAATATCTCAATAAGTCCACGAGAGAGGAAAAGAGAAACAAGAGGGGCACTGGGGAATAAAACATACAAACCATCCTACATCTGTCACTAAAATCCATTTTTATGGAATTACACGATGCTGTACCAGATTCACTGAAGACGCACGGGAGCTGGACGTCTCCCTGATTTTGGGGTTTTTCTTTCTCTCTTTTTCCCCTGACTAGGATGTACAAACACCCGGAGGCCGTGCACATTAAGTTTGTAGGAAATGATCAAAAGAGAGAAAAAAAGAATATATATACATATATATATTAAAATGAACTGCAGTTTGCTGCATGCACTTGCTTCGGTGCAGGAAGTGAGAGGATTTTCTCAGAACTATCCAATGACATTATGAACAGAGATACTGCAACGCATTTACAGTTCAGTGTTCTATTTAATTTTTATATCTTATTAATATGGTTATTACTATTAATGAGGTCTTCTGTCTATATCAGGGTGCTTCTCGTAAAAAGGATGCGCCGACGCACGGATGGCAAAAACATTTGTGAATATTACTATAAGACAATGCCGAAGGTTTTCTGGATATTTCCACACACTTTGTTAAGACCCAACCCTTCTCCCCCTTCTCCCCAACCCCCCACCCCACCCCTCCATTACTTCTGGATTCCCCATCGCCACCCACTAACGGCTTTGTAGGAGGCACTTTTAATGTTTTCTCTCTCACAAAGATTTGAAGAAAAATGTGCATATATTTATTCTGTAATTTCAGTGAAGAATTTAATTGTAAAGGTAATGTTAAATCAGTGTATAGTGATTATGCGTCTGGTATAGCCTTCTTAATAAAAACAAACTCTTCAATCAAATGATGAAAGGCTGAATTGGGCAGGGACGTGTGTGTGGAGCACTACTGACAGGGACTATATTGGGTGTCCTGTTACAAAAAGGCATGATGAAGCTCTGGTCAGCCATCATGAGAAAATGCTGCTAGAGTCAGAATAACAGTGTGCTAGACAAGAATGTAGCGGGAAAAAACATTTAAACTAAGTTCAGCTTAGTGATATTTTTCAGATTAGTACTAAATTTATATACGTTTTAAGTTAAGTGTTGGTAAGATAACCAGATTTATTTATTTTTCCTAAAAATTTTTATGTCTATTCATAGTATTCCCTATGGTCTTTACCTGCTGAATGTCTTAGTGTACCGTTTTTTTCACCTCTACATTGCTGGTCTCAGTTGGATAATACCTGGAGCAAAAATCAAGTGCAATGCCACAACACGTCACGTGAATGCTGTGGGGTTTGAAGTGGATATAGCAGTTGATACCAAATCAGTGAGGCATGCTGCGATTGTCATTATCTAAACGGGTATTGCTGATGTAGGCTAATAAAGAGTAATTGAGAGGGTGAATGAAAACGTGATTGGAAGATGCTCTTTGAATTTGCACATCTAATTTCTGTGACTCCCTCCACAGTAGCAGTGTGGATTCGCTCCACTGGAGGGCGATAAAAAGGTGTTCAGATTCAGTTGGGCATTTATTAGATTTGATGCAGTTATGAGGTGATGCACAAATTGTTCATCCTAAAAGGTCATACAATCTCATATTCAGATGAATGGTCATATGAATTATTTTTAAAGTATATATATATATATAAAACAAAGAAATGTGAATAAAATGCAGTGACATAAATTTGATTAACTTCAGTTTCATAACCGCTTAATTTTTTTCACATTTGTTGCCCTTTTGCTCCACAAACATGTGCGTGTGTGTGCACATGCACATATACATATACATATATATTTATTTGTTGTTGACAACTAATAAATGGTTTAAGGTAAATTAACCTCCATTATTCTGCTCCACAGGACTCAACGTTTGATTAATTTAATGTTTTGTAATAATTCAAATGTCCATGTTTAAGCCTCATTCATTTCTGGGCCCATGGCAGACAAAAAAGAAAAATTAAGAAATATATGGTTGAACCTGCTACATTTGGGTGAAGATGCTATAGAACAGATGCTGTCATAGGATCTTGTGAAATTCTAATTATTAAAAGAAGAAGTTCTGTGTTTTTGATACATTTGTGATCATCTATGGAAGGAAGCCGTGTTTACATTGTTTTGAAAATGGGGATGATATGTACTGGGTTTTGTAGGAATGGTGAGAGTTGGTTCATATGTGTCAGCCTACATTAAGTGAAAGAAAAGTAGCGCACCTGATATTTTCCTGTTAAATAAGAATGCCCTTAGCTAGTCAAACAGTCATCTCCAATATCAGTGATCTGGTCTATAAACTCGCATAGTATGTAACATTTTACATTGTGTTGTATTCATTGTTTATTTTCAAATAATTATTGCTCAAATGTGTAGAAGCCACACTCACATAAAGCCTGTAGACGCATGGTTGCATAAAGTCAAGGGTCTTTGTTTTCTGCTTCAGAAAGCTTTTCACTGCTCCCTGATGAAATTTGCTCTTGCTTTAAATTGTATCACTTACACACATATGCAGATACATTTATGCACAAATGCAACTACACACACACACACACACACACACACACACACGTATATATATATATAGCAACACACATAAAAGCTTCCTTTATCTGACTGACCCTAAGGTCAAAATATATGATCAGCATTTTTAGTGTGCACTCAATTTGATTAAAAATATAATGCATTACATTGTCGACTCGCAAGTCACACCATCATTTCTTTTTTAATGATTCATAAAAAAAATGGGATCACTAATAATTTTGCTTTACCCCAGTATCTTGGCTACCTTTTATCCTAACCCACCCACCATAGTATTTCACAAATGAGTGCTGGGCTTTGTCCCATTATCTCATGCTGAGTGGTTTTATCCCAATAAATCCTCTTGTTATCCTGCGCTAATATCTCCAAGTGATTTCATACTTTAGTGGAATGCTAGATAAAGGCGACCAATAGGAGAACAGGATTGATGCATGTTTCTTTTCCATGTGGAAAATTGCTTTTACCTATTGATGTTGAAATTGGCATTTGAGTTAACCTATTCCTTCTCTCAAGGTTTCTACACCAGCAAGGCTAATGTGGGGTTTTTTGGTGCTG
This sequence comes from Mchenga conophoros, assembly GCF_057382185.1. Taxonomy (NCBI): domain Eukaryota; kingdom Metazoa; phylum Chordata; class Actinopteri; order Cichliformes; family Cichlidae; genus Mchenga; species Mchenga conophoros. Next base: position 14,535,989 of record NC_140539.1, read on the forward strand.
TTTTGGTTTGTTCTTTGCTTTCACTGTGTTACCGTATCTCTGTTTTATGGATTCTTTTCTCTACTTATGTTTTACTGCCTGCCTAAATGCTTCATTGTGATTCTGGGCTTTGGCTCCATTGGGTATTGGGATCACTGAAAATTCTGAAGACTTCCATCTAATTATTTAAACAAATTCGAAATCATATTGAAGGAGAAGATCTGTGCTGATATTGCAAGAGCTTTTGTTTGTTTCCACCTTAATTTTATCAGGCTATTGATGAAAACTGATTGGTAGTTTACTGGTAATTTTAGACTGACTGCCTTTTTTCATCATGCAGTTATCACAAAAATGTATGAAGTATAATATAATATAGGCAAATGCAAGCAAACGAACACAAATAACAGATAATTCTATTTTAATTGACTGATTTAATCCTTGACCATGGCCGTGCTGTTTCATATGAACTCATTTAAGCTATACCACAAGTTTATTAGATAAGCTTTTGTGGGCTCTCCAAACTACTGAGTTTATTCCAAGCATTTGATGTAAATGTAAGTGGAAAATCTTTATGTTGTATGGAATCAGTAACCCAAAAGTGACTGTGACATGCAGACTTTTATTTGATCTCAAATGGTGTTAGGTATGGTGTTATAGGTGGTATAGTTTGCCAGAGGAGAAGGCAGAGGACATAATGATAGGATGATGGAAGATAGATAGAAAGACACACAGTCAGCCTTGAAGAGCCTGAAATGAAAGAGTATAAAGTACAGAGACAGCGTGTTAGGAAGCAAGGGTTGTGACCATGTATATTTTGCATTTGTGTGTGTGTGTGTGTGTGTGTGTGTGTGTGTGTGTAATGCGTGATATGCTTTCTCCATTTGGGAAACAGAGAATTATCTCCAGTTTGCTGAAAAAGCCAATCTGTCTCTGACCATGGTGCTGAAGTTGCAGTCTATTGCAGGTGCTGTATACAAAGGCACGTTCTACTTTTTATGCATATGTGTGTTGGTGTGTGGTGGGAGACTTGGGTAACGCTCTCTCTAGCCTTTCTATATTTATTTTGTTTCTCAGAGCTTATCTAAGTTTTCTGTGATAATGCTGATGACTCAACTAACTTCTGGTTGTCTTTGTGGTGTCATGAAAGTGCTAAATTTAAATCTGCTGTAGGTTTGGCCATAGCACTAGCATCTGTGAACAGAAAGACTTTTCTTTTACATGATATAAGCACATTTCATTCAATAGTGATGAGCTTAAGTGATTTAAAATAAATCTGTTCTGTGTAGGAATAGAACCTTTAAATATTTATGCCCTCATTTAGAGCTTTGATGTCTGTAACGAAGCATGTTCTCTAATATATGAGCCCAAAATCTCCCATAAGCGTTCAAATGGGTGGAGCTCTGGTGATTGCAAAGCAAGTAGCATATCATTTTCATACTCACTGATGACCTCTTGTGCCTTGTGGATGTGGACATTATTGTCCTAGAAGACTACATTTTCATCTGCATAGAAACATTTCATCACAACAACTTTGTGATGATTTCCAGTGCCTCTGCAAATTAATATAAGCATTAATATAATTAATATAAGGTTTAAGATTGTCCTTTTCCATAAAAAGAGAATTTAAAAGCATAATGAAAAGCCCCCCCCCCCCCCAAAAAAAAAAAAAAAAAAGCTATAGTTTGCTTACTACTGAGATCATGAAAAACCCTTTAACACATCACTCATCTATGCTGCAGTGCAGGAGCTCAGCTGACCCAGTATGTTGGAGAGAAAGTGAGAGGTGGGGGAGAAAGAGAGAAGAAAGGGGTGCAGAAAATTGTACAGTGAGAGTGAGGGAGAGAAGGTGAATCTCAACCCTCTGCAAGTTCTGCTGCCTTTGCTCTAAAGCTCTGCATTCGTATTGTTTGCTAGTGAATTTCAGGTCCCCTGAGACCATGGCCCACTCTCCTTTCTGAAAATACTGCAAGTTTGGGAAAAGTTGCAGTCATTTGTGCTGCTCAGCAGTGTGCCACAGTTTTAGCTATTGTATGTAAGAAAGATTAACAAATCTGTGTCGTTGTCTCTTTTTTTTTCAGAAAAGAGGAGGGGAGGACAAGAGGCATAATTTCATAAAATAAAATATGGAGCATGGTGTCCCTGGCTGGTGTTCTGAACAGTCCATCTCTCTCTCTCTGTTCCGCAGTGTGGGGCCTACTTTGTGCTTTAGCGTGGAGTAAATTTACTATGGACTGCTGCAGTTGCCTTCTCGTTATTCTGCTCCCTCTTTCCCTCCTCCTTCTAATGAGATGACATTTGCACAAAGTCACTCATCTGTTTCCTCCCATGAGTCCTGATTTCACATGGTTTTCATTTTCCTCTGCCTCACTTTCAACCTGTTTGTTTTTCCATCTAATATTCTACCCTTCTGCCCCCTGGTACAGCTACCCATCCATGTATGTGTTATTTAGTACATATCTACACAAACAGCAAACGGTTTACCTACCGACCTTGATGGTTGTCTGTATGTCTTGGATGGGCAATATTTGACCAATATAAAATGAGTTCAGTTGTAGAGTTGCTTTTCTTTGTCTGACATGGTGGAAATACGTTTTCTAGTAATCTCCAGGGATGAGGCTAGATTACTGAGTGTTTCTGTCTATACAGTGCTAGCCAGGTGCATTGCATTTTAGGGGTTTACAAGTGACCCAACAAAATAGGCAACAATGCTTGAAATGAGAGCCTGCTACCTGAGTAGTTTATTTTGGACATCAAATACATGACTCTCTGCTGGGCTGCTGTGTTTCTTGATGTTGCAGACAACAAAAAAAAAGGTACATATGATTCCATGATGTTATTGGAACTTTAAATGGAATTCTTTCATCGACTATTTATACTTTTTTTAGAGAGAAATTAAGTTCAATATAAGGGAGACTAGTTTCTCTTGTGCTTCTGTGTAGTGGTTTGACATTCAGCTGCTCCACTCAGATCATGAATAGTTTAGTTGGCCAAGGTCACCCGCTGGTTGCTTGTTTAGCTGATGTGCCTGGTTGTTTAAGTGCATAATGTAAAAGCTGCCTTCAGGGGGTTGATTGCTGATGCAGATTTAGAGATGTTTGGCATTCAGAGATTTAGTGAAAGCGAAATGTAGCTGCTGATTTAAAGATAAAAGCATCAAAGCATGTGTTTAATTTCTGCCAGTACACCCAGCCTTGAATGGTGCAATGCCGACCTCTGTGCCAGCATACCGTGCTTATTTGAGTGACATTGCAATTGTGAATGAGGAGCAAAAGAAGTTAGAGGGAAGCAGAGATGATGACTGAAGAAGAAGCGAGAAATGGAAGAAAAAAGAGGGGAAGTAGAGATGAAGGGAGAGGGTCGGGTCTTTCTCTATCTGCTTTTTCCACAGTACAGATTATGGTGCACTTGCTGGCTGCTCAAGTTGTGTGACTATGGATGGAACATCCCACACTAATGCTTTAAATATGTACTGCAGAGTAAAGCAAATTAGATTTGCATGTGATATAAATGATTTATGTTTTTTCCAGGGTTACCGTCGAGCAAACCTGAATTTACGAGGTCAATTGATGTATACATTCAAATGTAATTATTCTACATGAATATTGCTTTTATACATATGAATAGAATTTATAGCTTATTTGTGTGTGTGTGTGTGTGTTTGTGTGTATGTTGTTGGCTTGGACTGTTCAATTGGCTTGCTTACTTCCATTAGTCTGAGGCTATGGCAATTGTACAGAGAGAGGGCAAGTGGTGGAGGAGGAGGCAAGTGAGCAGTAATAGGGGGAAAAGAGTGATGTAGGACATATGGCAGAAGACAGAAAGGGCAGAGGTATGCCTAACAGGCTGGCATAGAGGGAATAAATAACATGTGTGTTTTGATCTTTCACTGGAATATCTGGTATCTGTTATGTTTCCCCCATGAGGCACAGCACGTTGTTCATTTGCGTCTACTGCTAATGTCGTAATGTCTTAAGAAGCCTAATGGTAGTTAAGTTACTGTGTTACAGGTTGTGTTTTAGAGCCCCGGTAGAGCTGCAGATATTTTTATTTTATTTATTAATGTGGGTGTGTGTATGTGTTGATAGGGTGGGCTTGTCAGGGTGGGGGGTTCATTTGACTTACCAGTGAAGAAAACTGGTGTGTTCCCCACTGATCTAATGTTAGTCAAACATTTCTGCTTGGTTAGTGAGCATAATGATACTCATATATTATGTGTGTGTGAGTGTGTGTAATGATGTGGAGCTGTTATGCTTGTTAAAGTGCTCTGTAAAAACTACTACAGCAGAGAGAGAGAGGGGTTTGTGGAGAGTTTTGCCTAATGTGCAGGGATTGCTTGTGTTGTTAGTGTCATCTGAACAATGGAGGAGTTAGCTTAATTAAGGCCTGGCGGTTTGAGAGGATCAGCGCACCCTCACAAACACACTTCGATACACTTCAATAGGTTATAAGAGTAGTGTACCCCCTCCCCACCCCCCGCAATATCATCTTTGGAATTTATGGAGAAGCCTACAAGTGTGAACTCAGGAGAGCTTGTGTTTCGTATGGTCACTGTTAAGTGATTGTATCATTTCTGTGGTGGTGTAAATAGAGTCACACCAACAGGGTGAACTTGAAGGTAAGCGATTTTTTTTTTTCATTTAAAGGCATCACAGATGACTCTTGGTGAGGTTTCTGCTGCTGCTGTGTGTTGCTGGTGTGTTGCTGGTGTGTGTGTGTGTGTGTGTGTGTGTGTGTGTGTGTGTGTGTGTGTGTGTGTGTGTGTGTGTGTGTTTCTTTGAGCAATGTCTAGAGATTGTGTGGGTTGTGGAGAGAATCCATAATGCAGCCCTATAATTCAGGCAGAATGCTGATTCACAGTAACAGGTAGGACAAAGGCAGTATGCTTGCATGGGATGGAGTGGGAGGGGTGCAAATGCCTGCATGGGCTGCATGTTCCTTTGCTTACAAATGTAGAGCGTGCGTTTTTACAGATATTTTTTGTCAGTGTACATTCCTGTGTTTCCCTGCAGGTTTTATGTGAACAGTTGTATATAGGCAGGTGCGCATTCAAGGTATCCATTGTGTGTGCGCATGTCTGTGTGTGTGTGTGTTAGAGAAGCCGAGGACCCTTAGACATACAGAACTCGACAGAAAAGACCCTTGGATTACGTGTGTGTGTGTGTGTGTGTGTGTGTGTGTGTGTGTGTGTGTGTGTGTGTGTGTGTGTGTGTGAGAGAGAGAAAGAGACAGTTGGATAGTCAGATAAAAAAAAAAACACACATACACAGGAAAAAAGCCCCCATCCAATTCCCTGTAAGCTGCTGTCACTCTTCTTCCCACTATCTCTTCTTCCACCCTGGTCTGTTTTCCCTCTCCTTTCCTGCCTGGAGATGAGAGGGCAGGGTGTGATAAGAAACCAGGGGAAAAGAGGAAAGAGTGATGAGATGGAAGGAGGAGAGAAGAGAAGAAGGGAGATAAACAATGTAGACACTGCAGACAAGTGAAATTATCGACACCATACTAAAGGATGAAAGGGGAGATGGGGAGGGGGGTACTGTAAAGAGTATACAGTATTTCCCAATGTCCAATGTATATGCATGCTTAACTACTCTGAGTAATTTTTGGAGCTTCTTGGCTTCAAGAATGAGTGAACGGCGAAGAGAAGAGTTGAGCAGATGGACATGTAAATGAAGAGGTTGAACTGTAAAATGTAAGGCTGTATATTTTATCAATGCAATCTGAACTTGCACGGAAGGCAAAAGCTAGGGTAATTTATCACAATTTTCACTGGTCATTACACCAAATTATTTTGTTTTGAAAAAAAAAACGAGAGAGAGCGAGAGAGACATCACTTGGGATTTGCAGAGAAAGATTGCTGCTTCATTTAATTGGAGCATTTAGCATTTTTGCTTGCATCAGTTTTCTGAAAGTGAAAAGAAATGGAGGCAAATTAGTAGTTAGGCAAAGGGGAACAGGAGGTGCGGTTATACCAAAAATAATGAAAAACAGGGATGGACATATAAACATTTGTCAGTTCCTCAGTGGCCTCAGGCCCCTTCTTTTGGTCAGCCAGTCCATTGTCTTCTTGTATCTCAGAAGTAGCTTTGAAAGTGGACTCCCTCTTTCTGACCAGAGTCTCTTCGTCCTCTCTCACATCCTTATCCTTCCCTCCATCTCTTGGAGCAGCAGAAGCAGCATTTGATGGATCGTTTGGGTCGGTAGGGTTGACAGGCAGGTTGATGTAAGAGACAGAGAGAAGGAAAGACATGGTGTGCATTTGTGTATGTGTGTGCTTCTAAAAGACAGAAAGAAAAAGGTGGTGAGGTGGCCGCCCTCTTTCTCCCCTTCACCTGTTTTTCTTTTTCTTTTCATCTCCCTTTGAGGGCCTCATACTTTATGTCACTTCTATCAGATGCTAATACTTTGACCCCAACAAGCTTCTGCCCCACCCTTCTTTGTCTTTCTGTATCAGATTATTGTTTTATAGGTGAGATGACTGCTGCTAACCTGTGGGAAACATAACTTCTAATATATTTACTCACTGAACAGAACAAAAATAATTACTCACAACAATGGCAGCATTATGATTAAGAAAACAGTGCTGATCATCACTTTACAAATCCAATGTTGTGTTGGGGAATTTTCAATTGTGACGGTCGTGGTGGCCCACCCACCACGACACTGTTGCAAACCAAACACAAGCCAGTGGCAGGATCTTTGGCCGTAAACAAAAAGCCCATGCAATCCTGATACTGCAGAACACCCCCACATAGGTCCTGTTTCTGAGATCCAGTGGTTCAGCCGTGTCCTGGCAGCTGGTTTTAATGTTGTGGCTTATCTGTATTAATCCTATTTTCTCCTAAAATGCGTATAGCTTCAAGCCATTGTATTATCGTTGTATTATATACCACCCATTTGCAATATGAAGTGCCAGCCAGGCGATATCTATCTAGCTTAATTTAAATGTGATTACACTAATCACATTATAGCGCTTTTCCTTAAAGAAATGCTTTTCACCTTTAATTTAATCCAAGAGCACCCTGCCTTGCACAATTAACCCTTTGACACATATAATTTAATGCATGAGATGGAAGTGTAGTAGTCTCAGCAGAGCACACGTTTACATGAAATGGCAGAGAGCTGTTGATAGTGCTTTTATGTTACGCTTATCTATGGTGAGCCAAAACTCAGAGCAGAAAACTATTGATTACAGTCATGGATACCTAAACTGTGCTTTGTGTCTAAGAGATAAAACAGCGCTTTAATGTCATATACTTCCCTTAATGTCTTATACAAGCTCTTACCTTCACTTTACTATCATGACTCTGTCTGTGTTGTAACACAACACCCAGACTGATCACATATTGTTCAATTGTTGAGTTTAGAGAGAAACAAGAGGACATGGATATACCATCTTTATTTTCTGCATTTTGAACTCTTAAATGGGTGAATGAATGCTCAAGTATGCATGAGTACACAGATCCAGGGTCTTTAAGAGCTTGAAGTGGACTGACACCGAGATTGTGGCCAGGAGCTGTTGGTTATCTATGTATGTCAGAGGGAACTATTATGCCTCAGTGGGCCTCAGTGGGTCTCAGTAGGATATAAAGGACTGAGAATGACTTGCAAATGTATTGCACTTGTATCTTCCACGTTAAGACAGAAACACACACACACACACACACACACACACACACACACACACACACACACAGACACATATGACATTAGAGTCAGAGCGTATTGTTTTACATTCCTGAGAATGTTGTGTTCATGGGTTTATACTTTGACATCCTCAGCATCTTGTTCCTGTTTTGGTTGTTCAAAATACATGTGAAACACTCATGAAATGCGACTATCTATAGGTAAGCAGGTGAAGCTGTTTGCTGTTTTTTTGTTTTGTTTTGTTTGCCCAGATTTCGCTTAAAAATGTATGTGGGATCTTAAAGGTGACTATCACAGTGTAGGATGAGTTTCACTCATTTGTCTGACAGCACACACTTGAGAGAGCTAAATTTATGATTGAGTTCTCAAAAGACATTTAAAATTGAGAAGGGTGTTTTGTAATCTTTACCTTTACCACTATTGTCCTCTCCTATTTATATTCTGTGCTAACCCTGCTTAATTAGCTTTACTTCACTGTTTTTTTTAATGTCATTGTGAAAGAGTTACATGTCATCTATTCATGTGTTGTCACAATAACTAGCTTTTAAAAGTGTAGCCAAAAGTGAAAAGAAATAGTTCAGTCATTTGAACAAGATTCTTTTTTAAAAAATAGTAACAACAAGAGAAACAGAAAACTAATTTTGAGAAAAAGATGGAAAAAAATGTACTTTCTCATAACTTTGTGTCTGTGTTTGTGTTGATGTCTGTGTTTGTGTGTTTTCCTGTGTGTTCACATTGTAGATCTGAGTTTAGGCTGTTGCTTTGCAGACCTGATTGAATCACTCCCCTGGATTGGTCGACACATCAGTAAAGCCTGACATGGCAAAGGGCTGCTGCTGAGCTCGCACTGCTTTATTTATCACCCCAGTGTGTGTGTGTGTGTGTTTGCATGTGTGTGTGTGGGTGTGTGTTTGTGTGTGTGTGTGTGCGTTCTTGAATATCATGGTTTCTCACAAGGATATCTTTGGTATGGATGCATGTGTGTGTGAGAGAGGAGCTGGAGTAAGTTTGTGCGAATGTGAAAACATCCACATATATACACACGGGCATTCAGGACTTTGGACTCAGTTCAGCTTCTGTGTTCTTTGTTGTATATGTGATATTTATACCACAAGGACAATGGTGAAGTCAGGAACAAAATTCCAATGAAGTGTGCGTTTATTTGCATCTATGTGTGTGTCAGAGTGTGTGTGTGTATGTTTTTACAACACAAGGACAGTGATGTGGAGAGGAGCTGCATACTGATTAACTGAAGTCGAAGAGAGGGCCTTTGTGTTGGCAGGCAGATCCACACAGCAACAACAAGTCATTCACCTAATTTAGGACACACACACACACACGCGCACACACACTTCTGAATCACAGATCTCACCCCTGAATCTTTCTCAAAATGCTGCAGAAGCTGCATGACGAGACACTTTGAGAGGAACATTTTTTGTCACCAGCTGCTGTGCTGTACTTATGCTGTTTATCTTTCAGTAGTCTAATAGTTTTTTTCAGCTAATTATCGTTACAGCTATATAGATATGCCATAACTCTTCATTGTCTCTGAATCAGCAAAGAGGTCATTAGAAAAGAAGGAGGGGGATAGAGTTGAATGAAGGGAGGATAATGGATAGAGGGAGACATGGGGTGAATGAGAGGGAGGACAGAAAAGATCAATGCAGTCTGTACTTTGAGAGAATCTGCATATCATGGAACAATGCAAGGCGGGAGTGTAGTTACAGAAATACAGGAAAGCACACAGCAAGTTTTCTTGTTTTACTTTCATGGAAGGAAACAGGAAGACACCGGCAGGAGAGGAGTTGAGAGCAGAAGAGGTGATGAGAACGTAAAGTCTCTTTATGTCAACTTCAGGGAGGGTGAAAGCATGTGGCAAGGGTGTATCTGAATGAAAGATAATCGAAGCTACGGAAAGTGTGGCTGAGAAAGAAAGAGAGTCACGCTGCTGGAGGAGTGAGAGTGACAGACCGAAGGGGGATTTGCAGTCTTCTTCAAAGATAAGCACACTGTTTTCTTTCACACATACTCATGGTGACACCATGTGCAAGTGTGCACGTACATTAAGACACACAGACACATGCACACACAACCAACACTTTCTGTTGGAGCAAGCTCTTGGCATCTGACAAAAGTTCACCCTCTCACGTTTCCATAGCAACGAGGACATCGTTGTTGCTGCACATACGGCCCAACAGCCAGCCTGACGAGAGAAAAAGAGTGAGAGAGCAAAAGATAATTAAGGTTTAAATGAATATCCTAATTTGATTGGAAAAAAGAAATGATTGGAATGTCATGGAGGAAAAAGTGTGTGCTTTTTTAAAAACTGACATTTAACCAACATGTCATTTGGTAACAACAGAGATAGACAATAGAGATAGTGAAGTTAGCTGGGGTAAACCATCCAAAGCAAAGGTGCACAAGAGAAGTGAAGAAGAGAGTTTAGGTCAAAGTGGAGCAGGTGGAGACGAGTGTCACAGGTGATTTATGACAGAAGAATAGAAGCGAGGTTTAAATGGAAGGTTTGCAAGAAGGTGGGGGTTTGGAGACTGTGGCAATGACACAAAGACAGAAGGTGAAGCTGCAGGTGGCAGATTTGAAGATTTTTGTATGGAGTGACCAAGAGGGACAGGATTAGAATGAGTAGAAGCATAGTGGACATATTGGAGAAAACATGTTGAAGATGGAAAAGAAGAAACCCACAGAGAAAATTCATGAATGTAGTGAAGGAGGACATGAAAAGAGTTGGTGTGACAGAAGTGGATGCTGTGGATAGAACACAGTGGAAGCAGATGATGCACTGTGGTGACCTCAATGACTGTATAAAAGATGGACGACGCAACACCGCCTCCTCCCATTGTGCAAAAATGAAGCCAACATATCCCGCTTGTGGAGGCTGCCATCTTGCAAATTTGGAGCCAGAGTCTGTGCAGTAGTGACTTGAGGTGGAGCGACTGTGTAACGCTCCCGCTCACACACCCGCTGGACGTGACCGCAAACACGCCCCACTACACTTTTTACGTAGCCCGGCTCGAGTTTTTTGCTGGTTTACCGCGACTGACGACTCGTTTAATTAAGGTAAATACAACCATGTCACTGTTTTTAAAAAAAGACACACAGCTTATCGTCTTATAGTTCTGAAACATCTAAAATCATTCTGTTGTTAATTTGTTTGCTAGATTAGCCACTAGCATACGCATTGTGTTGGAGGCTTGTTGCTAGCTAGTTAGCGATGCTACACACCTGTTACTCTAATAGTCTGTGTTATTGAATGATTCAGCACTCCTTATGTTTTTTTTATCCATTTTTAGACAGCGATGAGATCAGCTGCACACTCCACAGATGCCCAGAGTTACTGTTAATATCAAAAATATAATGCTGTCCTTTGAGATTTTAACATAAGACTGTGAGTGTAATGGATCTAAAACTGTTTAAATCTTCAGAGCCCTCTACAGCCTGGTAAAAACATCAGCAGAACGTTTCAGTAGTGTAGTCTAATTTTTTTTTTTTCATTTAATAATATAATCCATATTATATCAACAGCTACATTCACTCTGGGGCGAAACTAGTGAGGGAGACCATCAGGACCAAGCTGGGTTTCTAGGTCCAGAGGTTTGGAGAAACTTCTTCCCTTTCTTTCATCACAGCTGTCCTGTGCCATAAGTTCTGTTGACCCACTGTAGGAGGCATCATTTAAGAAACACCAGGACCACTGAAGCTCATCACACTGATTAAGCAGGACTCATGATCTTTACCAGCAGCTCCCTCACAGGGAAATCTTCAGCACTCCTCTGTAGGCCCGCCCCAGGAGATGGATGAACCCAGCATTTCATGAACACTGTGATGGAGACCTTTGGTTTGTGTAATATTATAAATACTCGGATACTCCCCAGAGGCTCCAGTCTTTTACATAAAGATATTATATTCAGTCCTGTAGAAAGTTATATATTTAAAAATATATTATTCTCTCTGGTTACTCTGGTATGAATAACTCTGAATCACTTTATGGTAAATAACACACCATCTGCAAAAAACTGTGAAAGAATTCCAGATGACAAGTTTGTAGTTCAACATACAAGTGACGACCTTTGACCTTCATCAGGTTTTATTTAATTGTGTCAGAGAAACTCAAACGTGCTCTTCATGCAGCTGAGTACATCAAGTGTTTAAAACAGAAGCTTTGCAGGTCTGAGATTAGCAGCTCTGTGAAACACCAAACTGAGGTCCTGTTAATGCTAGTGACACAGTTACATGGATGATTAATCCTTTTATTTTTTTGTCCTTAACTTTATCAATAAAACAGCTGCAGCTTTCCCTACAGCACATGTGGTACTTTAACCTTTGTACTGTTTTCATCAGTTCATTTTGCAGTTAACATGTGAACATGTTGGATGATCTGTCTGCTGTCATTGGGTGGTGCTGAGGTCTGAATCTGAGGGCAGCCCTTGTAATTACAAAGAGAACAGAACCATCAAACTTAAATATAAATTTTATCCCTCAAAGTTTAAATAAAGCTGATTCTTCTGTCCTCACACACTCAGGATCTGAAGTTCTTTTACATTTTTTCAGTATTACAGTACACTACAGTACTTTAATCCATAGTTCCTGATTAATGAGTTACTGAAGTACAAGCTTTTAAAAAAATGTTACTGTCTTTACAGATGTGGCAAGAGACTGAAAACATGCCGTGTTTTGCACATCTTTAATATTCAGCTCTGCACAGGAACTGAAGCAGGGTGCAGCCTGTTGCTTTTACAGTATAATACTTGTAATAAAAGTACAGTAACAGTAATTAGTGACTGAGTAGCCCGGAGCGTTTCTCTTGATTTCTTTAGTCAGGGTAAATTCATTCACCTGCACGGGTTAGCTAAACGAACCACCACAGCCGAGTGCTCATTTTAGCTAGCTAGGTCTCAGGACCTAGCTAAGGACGGTAGTTACAGATTAGCTTACAAACACGTTTAACTTACCAAAAAAGTGCAGCGGGGCCTCGGGTCCTTCTGTCGGGTAGTCCAGTTTACTGAAGAACACCTCAGGCTGTCAGGTTAAAACACTCGGTCGTGTTTTCGTAGAGTAAATGCTGGCCCTCCTCTCAGAGCCTACGTTCTATCTGCTATTCCCGAACAGAGATACGCAAGTTTCTCCGTGACTGCAGCTGTCAGTCAAAGCTGTTATGATGACGTTTCACCCCAATTTAACATCACCGCGGTAGGAATTAGAATCAAACTTATGGGAAAGGAGACCCCTTTGGACATCAATCAGCATGATGAGAACTATTGAAAACAAAAGAAAGAATCTTTGGAAAAATATTATCTGAGGAGAATAAATTTATTTTAGTCGGACCCCGACTAACATGGAGGAGGCGGGGTTTATGACCTATACTGCAGCCAGACACCAGGGAGCGATAGAGACGTTTCAGCTTCATTTTTGGGGATATATACCAAGTATCAGACTGTTATAAAAATATTGTAAAATTGGACTGTTAACAAGGGAAACTTGCATTTGATTATTTTTTTTATTTTTATTTTTTACAAAAATCTATACAGGCTGAACTTTTGTAAAGCATATACAGAACCAGAAACACCTTGTCTCAGCAACATGTCAGCTAGTTTCTTGATGTTTAGATTTCCTTTGATCTCTTCTTCTTTGAGTTTGTTTCGCAGGCAGAGAAGATGAGTGAGTGAAGCTGTGGGTGTTTTATAAGGCTGAAGCTGCCAAAAGTAACTGTTCTACAAGTCTCTCTGTACTTGGCAAGATCACACACAAATATAGTATTACATGTATTATTACGTGCCGTATTACATCTTCTGAAGAAAACTGTATGCAAGAAAGCATAATTAGTTTTAACATATAAATATATTAGATAAAAGCAATTTACTGTATATGTAAAATTCCCTTTCTTCAGTTTAATCAAATATGTGTTTGTCCAAACCTACTTTCAAACTCTTTCATTTGCATTCCAACTACACACATGTAAAGTTTTGCTAATCTTTGCTTGTCTACCACATTAGCAAAATCATCCATAAAGGATTTCAAAAGTACTTCTCCCTACATTAGATGTCTTTAAGACCTGCATTTTGGCAGAATGACAGATTTCAGTCATAGAGTGAATACAATACCAGCCTTACAGTTGCAGTTAATGGTTATAACCATCATTCTCTATCACCAATGAAGATATGCTTTCATCTTTTTACAGGCGAGTTGAAGGACAGGATCAACAGCACAGCCACACCTCCAGATGAATGATTTTTACAGGGAGTCATGTATGTTATTCCAGTAAAGGTATCTCAAGTGAATGGTGGTCTTTTGTAACAACCACTATAGGCAATGTGCATTCTTCGTATTACACTCATTTCAGATGTTTAAGTTTTGATTACACCAAATATCAACTCACACTGATTAACTGATTTCATGATGCATAAAACAAGCTTTATTTAAATTTAGCGTTATTTAATTTTGGGTGCCAAAATAGCGCTCTTTAGATATTATTGAAAACCTCATAGATGAAGAATTTTGATGTGAGATTAAGTATGCTAAGGATGCATGCTCAATTTAGGTTAGTATAACGATTATACTATCTTCTGGTATCTGACAACTAAACTGGGGAAACTGACAGAGCAGTCTAAGCCCTAAAGAGTATTTTATATGCACATACATAGGAGCCATAAATATACACAACACTTTCCTCCTCTCCTGAAGAAAACAGATATGAAATAATGAAACTCTGCTGATACTCCACAGAAGAGCAGTGTATCAGCAGTAAATAAATCTCAGCAGAGAACACAAACTTTTTCTGTATTTTTCAACTTTTCTAGTTTCTGTATAATATCCTTATATTCCACTGAACCTCAGGTCTCCTCAACTTTATAAAGTCACTAGCAGGTTTTATAGGACTGTATAAGACTTACAGGGAGAGGAAGGATATTCACACTTTGACCATTTTCATACTCGATACCAGCATCTGGTGATCTTTCCATCCAACCATCAGTCACACAAACATCCACACCAAGATAGCGGTTAATCATTATGCAGCAGTTAAAATAACTGTCACGCTGCACACTGACAGCTGCTGTCATACTCTTGTTTTATAAGCACGGGTGTCTACACGTGGACAAAACACCCCTGCTGTTTTAGAGAAATGGCACATATTAGCCTAAGATATGATGCAGCCGAAGCTTGGCTTGTGTGTGTGTGCATGTGCGTGTGCACACACTCATATATAGTTAAAGTCACACATATGGGTTGTTCTCCTCATTTACTTTGCTGTTTGTTCCCCCACAGGGGTGTAACATCTGTGCCATGCTTATGGGGGAAAACGGCATAATGGGAGCACTTAGATAGGCCACCTGCATATTACGGCTTGTGCGGCCATTTGTGGAATAACAGCTACAGACATATGCACGCCGACAATCACACAGTGAGAACAACCACAACACCACAGTCTAATTGCTTGATGACTTTGTCTCCCAGGAGGTTGAATAACTATATCAACATGGGCAGTTCTTTGTCATGCCACAATTTAGTGGGCCTGATTTCAGTGAGACAAACAAAACAAAACAATATAAAGATTTCTTTTCGATCACTAAAAACAAATGCGTTATCCCTTTGGCAAAGGAACACAACATAGTGTGGGTAAGGTAGATGTTTTGGGAAACACGGCACAGATTATCACAGTCAATTGCGTTTATTGTTTATTAGAAAAGTTTAGCTATTTTGACCAGGATTCATAATTTTTTCTATTTAATTAGCCTGTTGTAACTCAGCAGCACATGGGATCTATAAGACTGTTGCCACTATTTAACAAACAAGCTGAGTTGTATTGGAAAATTACATTATTGCTTTGTGCCATAGTTGACTTCAGCACCTTGGAGACATTCTAGTTATGCAACAGTGGGATTACTCAACAATGGAAAAAGACAGAGAAACTGTGGCACCAACAACATTATGAGTCCAATACATATAATTAGCTGTGTTGGTAAACTTTTATCTGCCTGCTATTGACACTTTTTTTCTTAAATGACAGTAGGGATAACATAACTACTGGAGTGAGTGTGACTCAGGAGGTAGCACAGGTCATCTAATAATCTGAAAGGTTGGTGGCTTGATGCCTGTCTGCTGCAGTGTGCATGCCAAATATCAAATGTAGTGCTAAGCAGAATAATAATGCACTATAATAATATTTTATTACAAAAAAGTAAAAATGGTACTTTGAAAGGTTTCTGTTGGGTTTTACCAACACTATCTTCCACCTGACTTAGGTATCACTAAGACTTTCATTTTAAATGCAAAAATCTAGGACAACAGGTTAATTATTGGTGCTGCTGTCTGAGTGCTCAGTACCATGTTTGCATGGACTGTGATTATATCGCACCTTTAAGCTACCAACTGAATGTAGGTACTTGTTAGGGAGGCAGACCCACATTAAAGTAAGCAAAGTGGTAAACTGTGGAGTCCTTAAGAGCTTCTGTGTCACAGGAGTTACGTTGAGTGTGAATGTATAAAGGTACTTGTTGAAAACATTAAAACAATGGTTATATTATAGTAAGCATAATGATGGTAAGTAGCAGGATCATAAAAAGGTGTTCACAAAGGCCACTCTGCACTCAGTGGAATATTATTTTTACCACCTGGTATTAATAATACCCAACACTACAACAAGGTATTTTGCCAATTGTACATATGCGTGTAAGAGTATGTTGTAATAGCATATACAAAATGCAACTGGCTATGAAGACTGAGAAAATTCATGACTGTTTAGAAAATCTCTCAATCTAAGAAACTCCACAGAAGGATTTTGACAAATGGAACCCTGCTAAGAAGAATCAACAACCACATCCACTCTCACAACAAAACTTAACAACATTCAACCCATGTGCACATACTACATGACAATATTTGGAGAGAGCTCATTTGGTAGAAGCAGAGATACAGAATTCAGTTAAGCTATTTGGCAGAAAGAAATCCGAATTTGATAAGAATTAGGACATGACTCCCAGGAATCTAGATGTTGGTGGTGGTGAATATGAAGATGGAAGCTAGAATGGAGCTCTGAGTGACTGGGATCAGGCAGAGATGCAGGGGAGGCAGGCAACTTTATAAAGTCACTAGCAGGCTGCCTGAAAGGAAGAATTACAGAAGGGCACTGAGATTTAAACTACGCAGAATGAAGGCTGATTGGCTCAGGAGGTAAGAAAAAGATTAGACTAGAACAGGGGTCGGCAAACCTGGGCACGTGTACCACAGCTGGCACACGAAGGGTTAACTGGCACAACATTAGCTGGACTGGCTATCTGGGCCGATGGTGATTTTTCGTTTTTATGGGCCGAAGATTTTTATTTATTTATTTTAAATTTAGTAACGGTATAAACAATGAAAGGTGGTGGATTGGCCAGATGCTGGCAGATGTGTAAAAATAACTCTGTTGTTTGGTGGTGACTATGGCGGAGCTTCCACAGAGGCCAGCAGGTGGATGAGGGAAAGAGGAGGCAGGAGGCAGAGACTCGAGGCAGCTGTCAGTCCGAGTGTCAGGTGAACTGAACTTCAGGTAAGAAGTTATGACCTGCAGTCTATCTGGGTCAGATATAAACCAAGTTTAGGTGGAGTTTATTTTTGTTGTGCTGACTTTTTACAATCAGTTACAATAACTTGTCCTGCTTACTAGCTAGCATGACAGAGTTTCTATACAGCTGGGTGGGTGCTGTGATGTTACTGATAGTGAACTTTATTTTATTCATAAGCTTAGTTAGTAGAGTTGCCAACCGCCCCTTAAAAAATGGAATGGTCCCGTATTCAGAGAAAATATGTGTTTTGTTTTGAGCTGAAAAGGAAAGCAGTTTATCCCTTACTTCAGCTAGAATGGAAAAAGACACAAAGCTGGAGATATTGTGCATCTTAAGCTGCACAGCTGTCTCTTCTTCTCTCATTCTCTCCCCCTCCCTCTCCTGTTGCTAGAGGAGATCATAAAACTGATCAATGATCAGCTGATCGGCTTTTCTCTCTTGTTTGTTTATCGCCCACTTTGCGCCAGAAAGAGGAAATGCTAAACAACAGCAGCACGTTTAAGCTTAATTAGCTGTTTGAAAAAACAGCGGCCGACAGCGCTGTAAACAACGGTAGACTTGTGTGTAACAAGCAAGCGAATAATGCAGAAAACAGATTTTTAGACGAGAAACTGTTCTTGAAGTACACAGAGAATGCGAGAGAGAGAGAGAGAGCTGTGCATGAAGTGTGGTGGAAGCAAAACAGCAAAGTAAGAGGGAATTCGTGACGATGTTTTTGTGAAGCGTAGTTTGGATCTTCTTTTGCTGCTGGTTCGGTCAATAATGTTTGGAGAGAGATAAAACTAACAGCTTTAGAATCAGCGCAAAAAGGGCGTAAACACAAAGCGCAGACCGGTGAAACATCGGAATCAGTGAGCTGTCGGCTTTCAGCCCCGACCGTGTCCGTGCCGTCGGGTGAGAAAGGCGACATCTAACTGATTCTGATCCGTCGGTGGGTCTGAGCTTTGTGTTTACATCTTTGTGCAGAATCTGTGTATCTGCTCTCATTTACTGTTTTAGCTGTTTGGTGGTTCTTGAAATTTTCTAAGGTTTAACCTGAGATTCTGGCGTTTCCGGCAAAATTAATTAATATTAAAAAAATCGAGTCAGGATTTTAATGAATCGATATCATGTTATCCAAGCCAGAATCGATTTTAATCGATAAATCGATTATCAAAACCCACCCCTATTTTCGAAGTAGCTGAAAGCTGGTAACTGTGAAGGGGCGGGTCTAGCAAAGTTTTGCCAGGGGGCCAGGTAGGGCATTAACAGGGAAAGGGGGGCACAAAGAAATACCTTTCTTTCTTGTTCTCATTTAAAATGTCTAGCTTTTAATAAATAATTATCTGAAGCTTATAACCAAAGTTTTTATCTGATGTAAAATGTATAGAAATCATGCATATACCAACAAGACTGTACATCACTGTCACAACAGCATTTGTTTTCATTCAAAGGCTTTATGGCTTTTCCTATAATACCTGGTGGGCCGGTCCCTAGTCAAAATGCCCGGGTCGATTTTTTGTCCCAGTCCAGCTCTGGGCACGACACGCAGTGAATTAATCTAAGGAGGTGCATTAAAAAATAAATGGCCGGGCCAGCGGTGCACATCGCAAATTAGCTCGCATAGACACATTAGTTGTGCCGCTTCTTAATGACGGTTCAACTTGTAATTGGCTAAAAATCACTGAGAGGGATGTTGCTAGCTGGCAGTTTTTTCAAGCGATGTTGAAATTTCCACATTCCAACTCTTCAAATGCTTCAGGAGCTCTCCGCTCAGCGCAGCATCAGCACCGCGGAAATACACGGATGCATCCATAGACTCGAGACAGAATTCACTATGCGTCTTCGGGACTTTCTGTCACGGTCCGCTGTGACGGACTGAGTGGAGAATGCGTGTAATGGACCCAGGTGCGTACACAAGTGAACAGACGGGAGTGAGCTTTAACAGAAGGCGAGCCTTTAATATAGCTGAAAACAAGGTGTGCAAATACAGCAGGGATGGCGTGGCTAAACAAAAACCTAAACTGGGAACAAACTATGGTGAGGCTATGGCTTGGAAGACACCAGACCAGGCATGGAAACACGGAGGGTGGGAACACAGACGACGCGACACAGACTGTAAGAAACACAGAGACTAAATACACATGAGGGATGATCAGGGGAAGTGGCCACACATGGGAACGCAGCTGACACACATGAACTTAACAACAGGACAGGAGGAGTGAGCTGAATACACTGACAGTGAATGCAGGCCTTCAAAGTAAAACAGGAAACATGAGACATGAACCGGGGAGACGTAGTACAGGGGGAGGTGACATAACTGACAGCATGAACTTGACAGTACAAGACACACAGACATAAACACACGAAGGGCAAGGGAGACGTAATGCAAGGGTAATATAATTACAAAAAGGACTGGACTACCTTAAAGAACCTAAGCAAACAATAAACATCAAAATAGGTTAAGCATAACACACTGGGTCACACGACCCAGGACCATGACACTTTCAGGTGTATGGACCAATGTATTCTTTTCTGATCAAACCAGAAAGCTTTAATGAGCAGCTGGATTTGTCTCGCATTAACTGGCTGGACACAGATGACATCGAAATGCAGCTGATTGAACTGAAAAGCTCGACTCTGTGGGGGTCAAAGTTTGCAGAACTATGAACGCAGCTGGAATCCACAGCTGTGCGTGTTCATGGAGCTTGCATTTTCACCTGCTGGACATCACTACCTGACAAGTTTAACTGCTTTCAGAACATTGCAGAGACCTTATTGACAGTTGGCTCTACATATCTGTGTGAGCAGATTTTCTCTCACACAAAGAGTGTCCTCAGGTAGCCGTCTGAATGCTGGACACTCGGAGACCTGTGTCTCTGAGTGGGAGACCAGAGATCACATTAACGTGTATCTCTGTATTAACAAACATGCCATATTGGCCCAGTTTATTTTTCTTATCATTGCTGTGAGGAGACAATAAATAGCATTTGGATTTTCTGTTGTACAGTTTATTTGCTGTTATGGAGTTCTTGTTATGAATAAAAAAAATGTCTTTTTTTGTTTCAAAATAGCTGAAAACTATTCGCTGATAGCTGCCAACATCTGCGAACAAATATAATTCGATAAAGTTGTTCTATATAGTGTGTAACTGTTAATATAGAGCGTTATTAAATTTATTGCTAATGCAATCATATGGCACATTGACTTCTGATGAAATTTTAGATGGCACTCATCATCAGAAAGGTTGCCTACCCCTGGACTAGAGCAATGACATCATCATTGAGTTTGTCAGTGTTGTAAGGAGTAAGCAATGTAAAGAATACACTAATAGGTAATTAAGTAAAGTTACCTCCAAATGTGGTGCCATGATAACTAATAAAAATACACAATAATACACAATAAAATAAAGAGGTGGTTTAAAAAAAAATAAAACTATGCCACAGAGTCCACAGAGTCAGTTAAATGTAGTTGTAGTGGTAAACTGTTCCACAGCTTTGGTGCCACAGACCGACAGAGGTTCTGTCCCTCTTAGTCTTTAGTACAAGGAACAACTAACAAAAACAGCTTTCTTGGTGTATAAGAAAGTAAATACAAGAATTTAAAAATGAATCCTAAATCTGTTGGGAGTACCTGTTAAGAGTACAAAATTGAACTGATGAGAACTCACTTGCTAGCAGCCAAACAGCCCGGAAAACAGGCAGATGAGTGATTAAAGATCTTGCTTGATGAACTTGTGCGATCAGTGCATGAAAACTCCATACAGCTCCTCGTCTGCTTTGTACTTTTTATATTGTCAGTACTGCCGTTGTTTCACTGCATAACACAGCAGCATGTGAACACAGCCATGGTTAGCAAGTACAATACAGAAGAAAACATCAAAGGAATACTGAAATAAAAATGTATAAATAAGTTAGATAAGAAATGGCACATTGTGCACATGAAAAAATACAAAACTTTATCCTCATGAAAAAGTAAATTAAAAAAAAAGATGTAACACACCAGTTACAGGAGTTTTTACATTTCAGCAACAGTCCATATGGTGTCATGCAATATATGTAACAGACAGTTTCTGGTATATGAAAGTGTTCCAGTTCTTCTGTTGATCATTATGCTCCTGGGGATGAGTTGAGTCATTGTATTAGAACAGCAAAATCAAATCAAATGAAGACTATAACAGCACACATTAAACAGAAAAAACATATTAGTCTGAGTGGTATATTATTTCGGTCAATTAATTTTAACTGGAATTTATTGTTGGTGAGAATACCTTATTATAGAAACATTATCAGAGAACTGATGCCGTATCTGAAACCGTATTACTGTGTTTATAATATTGAGACCTTGAGTGTTTTATTGTGTCCTGAGAAAACAGGTTGGCTGCGAAATATCAACAGCAAAATGTACAAGCACACACGTTCATATCTACACACGCACACAAGGTCTTGGTCGTCAGATATGCTGTACAGGTTTCCTTTCTAGACCCACAAGCAAACAAAAAGAAACACAGGTATACATGAACCCCATATATAACTTGGTTGGTTGGCAGCTCTCAATGTTGAGTGCCTAGTTTTAAAGTGACTGGATCAATACAGGGGAGTGAATTGCCAATTTCAGTTTGTTCTATTGAAATTGGCTGGCAGTGCATTCTTGAGGGAGAGCACCAGATATTGGCAGTGACAGAGTGGAATTGGATTTGTAAGGAGAGAAAGACCAAGAGGGAGCATAATGATCAACAGAAGAACTTGAACACTTTCATCCCCCAGCATGTACTACATGCAAGCTAAATATGCTCTTATGTATTTGCTGGACAGTTAAATTATGGCGACAGGGATAGAAGCCTCTCCTGCTTGAATGATTACACACAGAATGGCTCATTGCATTGTTTATTACCATCGAGCTCTATGTTGGAAGACTACTGTGCCACTACGTGATAAATACCTCATGTTCTTCCTCACTATTCTGCTTTGCAATGGTATAGAATAAATTTACTACTAAAGTATAACATGAAATGGCATAGATTATGTCTTGGATGTCACGTTTGGGATGAGCTAAATCAAGCAGCACTTGATCATGGAATAACTTTTCTTGGTCTCATGAATACGAGACCAGGGAAACTTCATAGTCATGAAATTATGTGGAAAGGAAGCCCCCTGTCAAAAACGGGACTGCATCTTAACAAGGAAAATCATGAAACTCATCAACAAGGAGTGCATCATACAACTCCTTAGGATAATACTTAGGAAGTGCTTTTATAATGCCAAGATAAAAATGAGCAATGCTGGCAACATGTAGCTCTCTTATTTCAAGTAGAGCTCTGTAGTATGTTGACATAATTCAGAAATTCTCATCCTCGAATGTAAATATCCACTTGCAGCCAGCTGTGGGGGGTTCTCCAAATTGAATTATTGGATTTGTTGACCCTTTATTTGCTAAACTGATATAACCTGAGAGTAATGTCCTCACATTTACACAAACAATTATTTCCCAATAAATTAAAATTTTTTACATAATATTCTATGTTCTAAAAGTTCCTAAAAAGTTTCTTTTTCCTGGTATAAAAATTCAGTTTTCTACTACCAACTGAGTGAATTTGAATCTGTACATGTGTTGACTACTGCGTTGAAGTGCTACAGCAACAACGGTGTAAAGATTGCTCTCTCTAAGTCACATCTTACGTAAACCATTGAAAATGCACAGTAATCTTTAGTTAAACTATAACCATACAAGCATAAACATGCAGACACACCCATACAGACTCCGTGACTGTGGTAAATGAATGATTTTAACACCCAGATGAGGGGATTTTGGGTTTCACTTCTTCTCTCAAACAGTAGAGACACAGCCCTGCACACACACAACCATTCATGGAACAGTAAAGGGGGCTGAGCCTCCTTGTCCATGTGCAACACTTCCACATTCTGTGGATTGAAAAGCTGTTATCTCTCTTGAACGGGGCACACTTTGCTCCAATCTCCAAAGAGAGCCAAGGTAAGATTACAGAGGCAGGCAGTTTCAGTCAAAAACTAATAACAATACCTTACAGTGTATATTACAGTCTTTTGATTGTACTGCACGAATTATGATTTTGCTGAATAATGATATATAAACAGAAAAGACAATTTTACATTCAAAGATCTTTCTTGTTATGACTACATACCTACAAGAAGCTGATGTTCAGTGGGAATTTTCTTCATTTTTTAACATTTTGTAGATTGTAGGCGCTTAAATTATATAATTATACTCACATTAATGTGGACAAAGAAAGACTGCATTAATGATTATGTTGGTTATATGAAGCTCTTTGCCAGTGGCATAAAAGCATAGTGTAAACTATATTGCGGTTCCATTGAACAGATATCTTATGAGGGTTCTTTGATGCTGATTTTCTTTTCTTTTTTTTGTTGTTGTTGTTACGATGCACATCACATATGCAATTTTTATGCTAGTCTTAAACTTAATTACAGGTAGCTAACTGCCTCCTGGTCTGTCATTGAGTTTAATAAAAGTTCTATTTAAATATAATATTTTAAACTTGCTGTACTCAGGGAACCTCAAAAGTGCAGCTGTAAAACAGTGTTAGTTTCAGGATTTCTGTGTGTTGGAAGATTTAGTGAAACCTACTTTTATGTATTCAGTGGAAGCCAAAAGGAGGAGTAGAGAGCCTAAAGAATTTGTACTTTAAACATACACTATGTTTGTGTATTTTTTTCTCTGTGCCTTACATTGCATGTTTGCAGGTGCTTTTCAGTGTTTCTCTATAATGTGCAGCTGATTGCTAACACACAGGGGCATGCAGACATTTGGCTCTCTGTCTCTCTCTACGCCCTCACCTGCTCTTCACAGCACATTAAACAGGATAGCTATAAGCTTCTCACACACCCAAACAGACACATAGCCACACACACACACACACACACACACCCAGATATTCACCTTGTTTTTGTCTACAAGAGTAGACTATACTGGAGTGAAGCCTAATTGCTTGAGCTGTATGTTGGGTGCCTTTGCAAAGAGTAGGCTAAGCCTGTTGGACAGCTTTCCTTTCCAGATTCTTTTTCAGTCTCACTCCACTCTCCTTCTCGTTTATAGTTTTATTTTACTGAATTTAATACCTATCCCACCTTTGTAAGACTTGTTGCCAAAAAATCAAGGTTAATGGAAGGAAAATGTATGTGTGTGTTAAATATGTTTTTATTTATTTTTATTTTTTTGCACGTCTGTGAGTGTGCCTCCTGCCAATGGGCATCATTACGCAGCTAAAGGTTTTTGTACCTCTGAGACCTTGCCTGTAGTAAACTTGCTATCATTAACGAGTGTTAATGATGCTGGCCTTTGTAATCACTGTGTACGTATGAATATTTTGTTCTTGTGCATTTTTTCTCTGTTAGATGGCGAAAAAACGCTTCTCTAAGTTGGAGGTGATGTTAATGGTGATGTTTACGATTATGAGTGTTATATCAATCGCATTCATAGTTCTTTTTGCCACGGGACAATCTGGTGTGAAAGAAGGTAGGTGGACCACAGAGAAATACACATCTAAGTTTTAAGCAACATAAAATCACTTCCTCCTTTACTTTTCTTTTGCTCACATGATTATCATTTCTAAACCAGAGAATAATCTGCACACTAATGTCAGTTTGTAAAATTACAAGGTTTACCCTTTATAATTGTGACTTAGTTGTATTGTTCTTTTCTCAGAAATTACAGATACATTTGTGCCAACATGTCCCAGCATGCCTCTGGGTGAGAGAGTAGATTGCTTCCCTGATTCTGGAGCATCACAGGTAAACTAATTTCCTAAAGTGTAAAGTGTATGTATGGGGATTTTGTTTATTTATTAATTTATGAATAATTAAATAAATAAATATTATTTACACAATTTAAGCATTTGCTATTGTGACAAAAATCACTTCTAATAGTAACAGTAATGACACTACAAATAATTATATTGGCAACAATACTCTTAACAGGAGATATGTCAGGAACGTGGCTGTTGTTGGAGTCCACGGGATGAGAGTAATGTTCCCTGGTGTTTCTTCCCAACCAACTATGGATATACTGTGGAATCACAGGAGACACCAAATTCTTATGGTAAAACCTTAAACCCCCTCTGTATTCTTTAATTCAGAGTCATGTGCTCACTAACTGATAAAAATATGCACATAAATAGAAAGAAGTCTGTATGTGCTTGGACTCAGTAGAATATTCAAAAACAGTCATGAATATATATATATATATAAGCCCAGCCTGAGATTTGTATGTGTTGGGAATTGAACCAACACATAAAAATGAAAGCATTCCTTTTTTTTTATCCATATCTAATTTAAAATGTAATACCATTTGGCAAAGGTATTGCTTAAGGATACTATGCAAATTAGTACAACAGAGCCAACTAAGTACTCTGTAACCTTTTATCATGGAGGTAAAAGAAGTTGGCAATACATATTGTTTAAATAAAGTCCAGTCTAAGTTCACCTGAAGATTTTAATGTGGTGCTACACCTGAATTGAACGACTGACCCTGACGAATGTTTGCTCACACAGTTTCTCTTTATAATAAAATATAACAAAACTGAATTGTTGTTTTGTTTTCATTTTTTAAACTTATGTTTCTTATGTAACTGATTTCTACATTATGTAAATATATTGTATTATGTGGATGATATATTAAACTTCTTGCCATCTTACTGTCATCTGTTTATTTTTGCAGCTATAAAGGCAAAACTGACAAGAATGGAATCTCCACCTCTATTTGGTCAACACATAAAGGAACTGGCAATTGACGCAGAAATGCAGACAAAGAATCGACTCAGATTTAAGGTGAACATTGACACCATTCTGGGTTTATATTCTTGTATGCATGTTTGCAGGGCCAGATTTTACAGCAAAGTAATAAATTATGAGATACACTATTCATTTCAGAAGCAGTTTAATCAAAGTATCTTTAATATAAAAGATCGTGGCTCAAGAGTTGGCAGTTCATCTTGTAATCGGAAGGTTGCCGTTTCGAGCCCCGGCTCGGACAGTCTCGGTCGTTGTGTCCTTGGGCAAGACACTTCACCCGTTGCCTACTGGTGGTGGTCAGAGGGCCCGGTGGCGCCAGTGTCCGGCAGCCTCGCCTCTGTCAGTGCGCCCCAGGGCAGCCGTGGCTACAATGTAGCTTGCCATGACCAGTGTGTGAATGTGTGTGTGAATGGGTGAATGACTGAATGTAGTGTAAAGCGCTTTGGGGTCCTTAGGGACTAAGTACAGCGCTATACAAATACAGGCCATTTACCATTTACCATAAAAGCTGTTGAGAATGAAGAATAGAAATATACACAACTGAGTATTACTGAGACAGCGAGAGTTCTGTCTAACTGCCTAAAATGACTGTTTCCTTTCCCTCAGATTTATGATCCCAACAATAAGAGGTTTGAAGTCCCCCATGAGCACATCCTTAGCCTCAACCCTACACCATCCAGTCCCATCAACAACACACTGCAGATCACACAGAAACCCTTTGGCCTTACTGTACGCAGAGAGGAGAACCAAAACGTTGTGTAAGTGCTCATTGTGTGTATATACCATGTATATTTGCTGTTTCAGATTGGATATACAAAAGATATCAGACTATTCAAACTGTGTGTATTCATTAAAAAAAAACACGATTCACATGAAGGTAATTGTTATTATAATTTCTTATGTACTTTATACATTTTTTTTTATATACTATGGTTGCGCTAGTAAAGAGGGATGAGGGCATTTCTGAGTTAAAGCATGTATAGCAGCAGAGGATTGCGTAGTGTGGAGGAGATTTTCCATAATAATGCTAAGATGCCATGGTACTGAAATTTTAATATAAGATAAATTGACTTATTAAATATTTATTTAGAATTACAAGTATTACTTATCAGAACTGTCCCCTTAAACATTTGACACTGGAAATTCGGAACCACAGGTTATGTGCATCACTTGAAGCAGATGTGTAAGGAAGCCACAAAGGTGGTCTCAGCAGCACACCAACTCGCTGTCATGCAAAACTGGCAGGTGACACCATTCCATGTTACAAGACAGTTTCTCAAACAATAAGTCATTATTTTCGTGTTGATTCAGTGCATGCTTTGTTGGCCCTGTGTGACATTGCAGTGACAAACTCCTCCACAGAACACACAAACACAGATAAATAGAGCAAAACAACAATTGCATACATTAGTGCTAATGGTGTTTTGTACATCATTATTGGCTTTTATGGTGCATGACAAATTTCCCTACTAGGTAAATGTGGATTTATTTACAGGAAAGGTGAAAGCCAAAGCAACCTTTGAAAATGTTTAATTTATAGTAGGGGTGCAAATTGTGTGGATGTCATTGATATAGGTATCACTGCGGCTTATCAGTCTTCCTGGATGTAACGATAATGAAATTTACAACCAGGCGCCAGTCAATGCGCCCTTTGTGCAGTTGTTTGACAAAAAACTAATTATTATTATCATTGGTGGGGAAAGGTTAAAAGGAGGTTTTTATCATTTCATTCAATGTAGGAAAATATATTTATTTTTAATAAATTCCATTGGTATAAAAAATAGCTTGTAGACAGAGGTCCACAATTATTTCATGAAAAAAATAGGATGTCCATTTTTCTGATTCAAACTCTCTACAGTGTACGGGGATTTCTTTGGTTGATTGCAAATGTTCAATACTTAGAATAATCTCTGTGCTCTAAAATACTGATAACGATAGTTTACACTCCTGTAGTTGATCTTTGCTCTTGGCAGAAAGTGGTGAAACAAAAGTTACACTGCCAATAGAGAATTCATATTGCTCAGACATGCCAACACATTTCAAAATGACAAAACATGTACAACAGTCATTTTATCTAATCCTTTGCTTTTAGTGTTTTGTCTTTTATTGGCTTTCTTTCATTGTTGAGTTATGTTTCTATAAGAAAAAAAAGAGTCAGTTAATTATTTTCTTCAACACTCTTTACTTACAAAAAACAAATAATGAAAGACAAAGTTAAAGTCACAGTTACATAAAATGAAAGCTGTTGGTTTGACCTGCTTTTAAAAGTTGCATTTATCTTTCTCAACACTGCACACAACTTTTAGTCACAGGCCTTTAAAATTATTTTCAAGATAAATTTTAAGATAAGCAGATGAAGATTATTTGTGATTTAGCAACCAAACTGATCCTTTTTGGCACTGTGGGTGAAGCATAGCTACAGAGACAACCATTGTGGGATTTTTAAGCACATGGAATGTTTACCAAGATCTAAATTGTTATAATGTAATTATAGTTTGATAAGAATATGAGAATAAGCAGGCCATGAACTGTAAAAAGTCCATAAAATACAGTGATAACAATATTTACATATTTACTTTTAAATCATAAAAATTGCAGGAGGTTACCCCAGGTATTTATTATGGCATTAAATTCCACTGACATCTGTTATTTATTTACTATATAGATAAATGGACAATGTTGCTCATAATCATTCTATTAAGCCTGTGTGCCTGTCATGTGGAAATGATCTTTTTGAACAGAATTAGGGTTAAGATGTTAAATGAAAATAATATCATATATTTACAGCATTTAAAACCTTTACTTGTAATATCTGACAGCTGTTTGAAAGTTCAGCAGGCTTGGTATTTCAGTAACCAGTGTATGTCTTGTTTTGAAGACTACAGAAATGTTACCCAGAGGGCTTATTACAGCTTGATGGGATGGCCTGTCTACTCGCTGTTTTTTTTTTCCTGCAACTCAATTTGTCAAAATGCTCCAGAAGCTCCAGAAGCTAGGTGAGGCTAGACTCTGAGTAGGCAGGACTTGGGAGAGGGTTGGTAGAATTTTAGTTAATGGTTGTCTTGATACAACACATTTTATTTCGCCTGTTTTTGGTTGTGTAGTGAAGGTGTTGTGTGGCCCTTGAGTGGTTAGCTTGTGTTTTGCGGGCCGTTATGAGTTTCATGGCCACTTTTGATATTGCTGGATTTATGGCAAAGCCGTCGCTTGCCCTGCTGGATGTTTGTAGGAAGAGGGATATGCATGAGGTGGCAACATATTACGGGATCAGTGTCTCCACTGGTCTACGCAAAGCGGAGCTGAAGGCCGCTCTGGTGTCTGGGCTGTTGGAGAAGGGGGTGGTTGTAATGCAAGAACCCCCGAGCACACCCAGTCTGGTTGGACTTAGTACCTACAGCGCCTCATGTTCCAGGCCAGGTCGTAGAACCTCCAGTGTCTACACCTGTGGGCCAATGACACTGCCCCATTTTGATCCGCTCTCCACCCAGTCATCGGAGGGTTCTAAGCAGAATGCTAGGCTCAGAGTCCGTCTGGCTCATCTCCAACTGGGAAAGGAGGAGCGTGAGTTCCAGCTGAAAAAGGAGTTAGAGCTTAGGCGTTTGGAGGCGGAGCTGGGTAGCGCTAGGGAGGTCGAGCTGAAGAAGGTGGAGTTGGAGGCGGAGACTAAGGTCAAGCTGCGACAGCTGGAACTCCAGCAGGCCTCCTCCCCTCCTGTGGCGGCCTTGCTGTCACAGACAGAGGTACAGTTTGATGTAGGCAGTAATAGTCATCTGGTCCCTGTGTTTCGTGACACTGAGGTGGAGGTTTACTTTGAATCATTTGAACGGATAGTGACAGCCTTGCGTTGGCCGCGGGATGCGTGGGCCATCCTGCTGCAGTGCAAGCTGGTGGGCAAGGCACAGGAAGTTTGTTCCTCGTTGTCCGCTGAGTGCAGTTTGGATTACGACAAACTGAAAAGTACTGTTAGCCTACGAACTAGTCCCCGAGGCTTATAGGCAGCGATTTCGGGGGTTGAAAAAGGTGCAGGGTCAATCCTTCCTGGATTTTGCGAGGGAAAAGAGTGTCCTCTTTGACCGATGGTGTATGGCCTGTAAAGCTGCAGACCTAGTTTCGGTATGGGAGTTAATTCTCATTGAGGAATTTAAAAACTGCATGTCCGAGCGGATGGCAGTACATCTGAACGAACAGAAGGTCTCCACGTTGCAGCAGGGCCGCGACACTGGCTGACGAGTTAAGCATGAGCGACGCGGCACCCTAGCGAAGGCTAGCGGTGCTAGTGGTGAGCAAGACACAAGGGGAGAGGTACCTGTGCCTCGTCCCAGGTAAGACCGGAAATGTTTTTACTGTTTTAAATCTGGCCATTTAATAGAGGACTGCGAGGCCTACAGACAGCCAGCCTCAACACCACGTAAGCCAAAAGGGATGGGGCTGTTTAAAATCGCTTCTCCTGTTAACAGGTGGACCTCAAAGCCAGGGGAGGACTGGAGTGTAGTCCAACAGATAGTGGTCCCATCTAGTTTGCGTCAGCATGTGCTACAATTAGCCCATGATCATTCATGGTCAGGACATTTGGGGGTAACTAAAACGTATGACCGTATTCTGCAGCACTTCTTCTGGCCAGCAATGAAGGCAGATGTTACAAGGTATTGTAATACCTGTCGCTGGGTTTCGGGCAGGTTCACCCGGTAGAGGCAAAAGTCGAGGCTGTCCTCAGCTACCCAGCCCCAGCCACTAGGCGGGAGCTAAAGCGGTTCCTGGGCATGAGTGGATACTATCGCTGTTTTTGTAAGAACTTTGCGGTAGTTGTGGCCCCTTTGACAAAGCTATGTAGCCCCAAAATCGCTTTTGAGTGGTCAGGGGAATGCCAGCATGCATTTGAGTCTGCAAAATCTCTCCTTTGCAGCGCCCCGGTTCTGGCAGCCCCCAACTTCTCTCAGCCTTTCAAACTGGAAGTTGACGCCAGTGCCACCGGAGCTGGTGTGGTACTGTTACAGGACGACACAGAGGGTGTGTGTCACCCAGTCTGCTGCTATTCTACAAAGTTCAAGCGTCATCAGCTAAACTATTCCACCATAGAAAAAGAAGCTCTAGCGCTGCTGATGGCCTTGCAGCACTTCACTGTGTATGTGGGCTCTAGCTCCTTTCCAGTTACGTTGTATACAGATCACAATCCCCTTACATTCCTCCAACGTATGTACAACCACAACCAGCAACTAATGCGCTGGGCATTGCTGGTGCAGGATTATGATCTGGTTATCCAACACAAGAAAAGGACTGAGAATCTGGTGGCTGATGCACTCTCGCGCAGCGCATAGTGATGGGTTTGCTCTGTGTTTTGTATAGTGTGAATGTAAGGTCTAGGTGTGGAAAAGGCCTGCTGCGTGCGTGCGTGCGTGCAACTGGGCAGTGGTTTTGCTTAAATGACGGCAGCCTCCATTTCTTGGCCTGCCTGGTTATTCCTAATAGCAGCGTTGCTGTCTTATTCTATTGAAGCCTTATAGTTGTTTTCTTAGTTGAAGCGGTCGCCATCTCTTTGGGTTGGCCTGTCAGATTTGTCATTAAAGCAGCGTTGCTGTCTCTTTCTGTTGTTACTGCTTATATGATTATTGGGTTAATTAATTATAATAAAGATTTATTTTGTGTTAAACACCTCTGCCTGGCATCCTTTTCATTTCAACCCGGATCCAACTGTTACTGTCCCCCTCCCTCTTCGTCTAGCTTTCATGTGGGGACGTAACAGTCTCTGTCTCATTCCCACTCTCTTCTTGCTCCATCTCATGCTCATTTTCTTTATTTTTGTGTCTCACACAAATTCACTCTTATCTGCTCTCCCTTATTCCACATCCCAGTGCATCAGTGTGTCTCTTCACTTCCTACTTAACTTTACTTTTTTTCTGGTTTGACATTCAGGTTTGACACTAGAATGGCTCCAATTGTGTTTGAAGACCAGTACATACAGCTGTCTGCTAAGCTCCCATCCCATAATATTTATGGCCTGGGGGAGCATGTCCATAGGCAATATCGGCATGACACAAACTGGAGAACCTGGCCAATTTTCACAAGAGATGCTTTTCCTAATGGGGTAAACACAGCACACACACACAAACACAAAGAGACATATGTGCTTAAAATAAGGCCTGCTCAAATCAGGCCTGCTTAGTTGTGCGTGTGTGGCATGTTTACATGTGTGTCTTACATGTGCATTTGCCTTCGCAAAAGGCTTATAATTGAATGCCTTGTAAGCTGATTATGCCGTGTAGGCACCCCCTCAGTTTCAGTAAGTCTCCCACATGGTGGTCTCACAAGGCACCAATGCCCTATATTCATTTGTATCCTCCTTTCTTCTCTACAGGGAACACATAACCTCTATGGACACTATCCCTTTTTCCTCTGTCTGGAAGATAATAGTGGGAAGTCATTTGGGGTGTTTCTCCTGAACAGCAATGCTATGGGTAAAGTTACGCTAACACAAATGCAAGAACACTTGTTGGTACTTGGATAAAAGCAAATACACATGGGTTCGAGCACGCAAACAAATGCACACGTACGCATAAAAAAACATTTGAGCAGCACTGTGTTTAAAAACTACAGAATGTATGTGCACAAGCACTCTCATACATACTGCCAAAAAAGTACAAACATATCGTATGTTTACACTGATACATGTAACATCGGGACAAGAAAATCATCTCTAAATGGTTCAAGGGCATACGAACCGCCAGTTAATCCTCATCCCCCAACACAAAAGGAGCTACTGTTGCATCAATCAAAGAATTGTGCTGACAAATCAAAGAGAATATTTCATGACTGCTTTATTCTGAGAAGGAGATGACTGAAAGCATTAGTGATTCCCACTGACATGTTTCTGTCGCTTATGCTTACAGTTGCTTCATGTAAGTTTTTTTAATATATTGATTTCCATAGAAATTGACGGATACGTCCTCCTTATACAATTGTGTTTAGGTCTAAAGTAATAATTCTCTGAAGAATTAAAACAACAAGAAAGTTGGTTTATCAAAACAGAGGACCGGTGGTACACAATGGTTTACAATCAATTTGGGGTTGTAATTTATTTTTAAACATAATACTGATACTTTTACGTTTTGTCTCTGTGTTTTCACCAGATGTGACACTGCAGCCCGCCCCAGCTGTGACCTACAGGACAATTGGAGGGGTGCTTGACTTCTACATTTTCTTTGGTGACACACCAGAACAAGTGGTGCATGAATTCCTCGAGGTGATTTTCTAAATTCAGAAATATGTCTGGCAGGTTTTCTGGTTAATACTGTTGGGTGAAGTGGGTTTTGTGTTGCCTTGACGTGGTAATTACATTAAAAGTATTTCCAATCATGCTATTCAGCTCATTGGCAAGCCTGTCATTCCTGCCTACTGGTCACTGGGATTCCAGCTTTCTCGGTGGAACTATGGCAACCTCAGTATAGTCAAGGAAACAGTGGAGAGGAACCGTGCTGTGGATCTTCCATATGTAAGATTCTGTCTGCTTGGTTTTTATTCCTTATTTGTCTTTCATAACATGCATATTTTAGAAAAACATTTTCTTCAGACTATCTAAAATTGCTGTCAGAGCTACTGCCGCCCCCTTAAACATCTGTGATTTTGTCCTTATGATATTTTGATAACATGTTGAAAAACTTTGCTTACATATTTTACCTCCATTATATCACAATATCATGCATTGTATGTAATAAATGTAGGTTCCATTTACATACCACTGTTACTGACCATGTGGCCATGATGAACATTCTGGAAATGGAAAACATGTGACTTGGTGTCACTGACATCACCTAGCCTTTTACTTCTTCCTAGTTCTTTGTTTCTTCCTTAGAAAACATGCATTTTAAAACTCGAGTGTGTGAAATGTAGTGGCAATGCATGGTTTTTATAGAGAGGGAATCCTTTGACTACTACCACAATTGTAAAGCTTTCAGAGGTCGGGGAATGTGGGGAATCAATACTTCACCTTGTGCACCCCTTGTTAAATTTGAAGCACTCATGCACCACTGTGTGGTTCCGGAGGCAAGAGCCTTAACCACTACACTATCTGTGGAGACGTGATACGAAGGTGGAAACAGGAATTCGACAGACAGACACAATGATAGGGATGGCCTTTAACTTACACAGGGTAACCCAGCTTTCTGTCAAATAATGGCGAGTCTGCTGGGCTATATAGGTTCAATCCTGGGATCACTATTTTTCATATGTCACTGAATGTTAGTGGTGATCAAAGATCAATCAATCGACTTCCTTTCATTATCTCATTCACGCTGAACTGAATGCTAAAACTACTCCCGTGCCTATTCCTTTCTGAGACATTTGGTAAATATCAATTCTAGTTGGCATTTTCTTTGGAATGAGCCCTACTGCTTATCTTTGTCGAGCCATGAGAGGTAACTGCTAAGAGTCTTTTCGATACCGAGTCTTTTGCAATGCTGTACATTTTTGTCTTTAATTACTAAGGTAGACTCCTATCCATGTTCTTTATGTGTCCCAATAAAACATTTTAACTCTATCACAACTCAGCAGTGATGGCAACAGTCGAGGATGTCATTTGAACTCTGTTTTATCTAACGCTCAAATGCAAACAAATTTCCAACCCATCTCAATATTTCACTCTTATAATCTCCAATCTCTTTTTTCATATCCAAAGACATTAGGATGCAGCTGCTTTCTCTCCGGCTGTACTCAGGGACATGTTTGATAACCATTAGATAGACCACAGAGGGTATTATCACATTCTCCCTAATATGTCTGGAGCTGATTACCATTAGAGGAAGGATCTGGCAGAGCCTTCCAAACCATCTGCTCCATCGATATGAAGTAGATTTTGGCAGGCAACAGACAGAGAGCAAGCATAAAGTCACACCCTGGCAAAAAAGGAAGACTGTGTTAACATTGCTATTGTCCTCCCAAGGTTTAGCAGCACATTACAAAAGTTGTTTGCACTCACATTAGGTCTCCAAAAGTCCATCAGAGGTCTTTCTGTTAGTAAGACTCTATGCAAATGTTCAATATTTCTTTTGCTAGCTATGTTAAGATGAAAATATACAGTGTGAAAGACACATTTAAGTAATGCTGAAAATGATGATTCTTTTTAGCAGATGTGCCAAAATTAAGCACAAAAAGAAAAAAAAACACGAGTGGGTACATTTAGGAGGCATTATGAGACATTTGGAATCTATTACACTGCAATCCAAGATGCAAATTTAATTTTAATAAATAGAAGCCATGCCAAAAGTTTTGTATTTCAAAAGAAGCTTTGAATAACTAATGCCCATTTCTAAAACTCATTTGAAATTAACTCACAAGGGTCAATGCATATATAAAACTTGGTAAATTAACTTCATATGCTATTAGATTTAGAGCTTTTTTTGAAAGACAAAGATTTTGGCTATGCTAGCCTATATAATTTCTGAAGTAAAAAAATGCATGCACATCACATACCAATGCAGCATTTTTCTTTACCCTATGCAGGACATTCAATATACTGACATAGACTACATGGAGGATAAAAAGGATTTCACCTATGACAAGGTGAAGTTTGCAGAACTTCCACAGTTTGCTGAATTCCTCCATGAGAAGGGGCAGAAATATATCCTTATCCTGGTAAGAAATACTTTGCTGTTCACAAAATAATTTGTGTAATGGACATGTTAACAAATATTACTACATGAACTTATTCTTGTATTACAAGCAATTTTGTGATATGAGTTCTGTATATAATGTGTGATGATACAATAATACAGTACACAGTAACATCTTTGTAACATCAGATACAACAAATAACAATTGAAACTCATGCCAATGGTGCTGTGTAATTTTTATGTATTTACTGATTTGTTTTCAACTTATATTATTATGACAGGATCCAGCAATAGCCACCAGTAAGAGGGTTGGGGATGCTCTGTATGAGTCCTATGACCGTGGAACTGCGAAAAATGCTTGGGTCACTGAATCAGATGGAGTGACTCCTCTAATAGGAGAGGTGAGCCACATTTGTGCACAAACCTAATTTAAATAATTACATGCACACAACAAACAAGAGGAAACTCACTTAAAAAGAAAATTACTTAATTAACTTTGAAACTTCAGCTGTGCTTTCAATCAAACTTAAACACAGGAATGAATGGGAACTATTTTCAAACAGTTTAGAGTCCGCTACTTTTAAGGCTTGTGAAATTAGAGGTTATATATTAGCATATTCTTTCAGTTATCAAATTTGGCTTTTTAAGATAAAGCCTTTCAAACCTTTTAGCTGCTTAACCCAAAACATAAAAAAGCATAACAGATTTTGATCAAATCAGACAGTCAAACAGTTTGACTGGCATCCAAATGACTCATCATGGTCTGTTATTTATTTAACCTTGGGGGACTCATAAAGGGTTAACTAATAATAAAATTAACAAAACTATGTGAACTATAACTATATAAACTTTTATTTTACTATATAAACTTTTATGAACAATTTAAAACAGTTGTAAAAAATAAAGGACTTTATGCAGCCATGTGAAAAACTAAATATAAGCATCAGTAGATATACCAGTAGGGTTGTGTGTGGTATGGTTCCCACTATATAGATTCAGTCTGGTTTAATTCCTGAAAGGCACGCAATGATGCAAAATAATCGATACCCCCCCCCCCCCCCTAGAGGTAATGAATCTTTTTTGAAAATGTAAGCAGTACAAATATCTTTACTTCATCTACAGTTTGTAGCTCTGTTGACTAGTAGCTCCTTCCTGCTACTTATCCTCTTAATTTCTATTGAAGCAATAATAGCACACATAGCTCTTTACAGGACTGCTTATATTACTGACACAATCAGCTGATATTTGATGCAAGGTCACAGGTTTGTTCTCATGGAAAATAATTTTCGATAGAACAATCATAGAACATAAATATATTCATTGAGAGATCTTTTTCCCCGTTGAGAACATTTTTTAAAAAAGAGAGTGGAAGTGCAGAGTAAAATGTCTTGCTCAATACTTTCTTTAGTGTTGCTTTTGATTATGCACACAGCGAGACCCTGCCCCACTGTTAATAGTTTTTCCATCCTGTTTATAACAGGTCAAACATATGCATTGATTCTGCATTAGTGCTTAATCTTAAAAAGTTCTGCATCACCACATCACACATTAGCCATGGGTCTGTGCGTGTGTGTGTGTGTGTAGGCCTGTGTGTGAATGTGTAATGGCGAGAAATACAGAGAAAGGTAGAAAGAAAAGACCCATAGTCCCCGCGTTCATTTATATGCATCCAGCTGTGTGGGTTAAAAAAAACTTTTTTGTAATTTGTGGTTTGTTTCTGCACACAAGTGTGGCCATACTTGTGTGCAGTTTATTTACATATGCAGTTCTATGTATTCTCATTGTGAACATTCAAGTGTCTCTGCCAACAACCTCTGCTGTTGCTGCCTCTGTAATCAGGTAGGCACTGAAACAGACCTGGTATATATTCTGCTTTTAAAATAGAGAATAATTGCTGAGAAATATGTAGATAAAAGCTTTTCCTGGCACCCATGTTGGAGTGCCTGAGTAAAATCATAGCAGGACCTCATTCAAACAGGTGGACATTTCTGTTCATACCACAAAAGTAAAGCTAGATGAGAGTTAAAATAAAGGGCAGTGGGGAGAGCTAAAAGAAACCTATGTGGATTTAAAGGAAGGTTTAACTGTTGACAGAAACATGCACAGAGAAAGGGGTATGTGCAGACAGTCAGAGAAACACAAATAATGGATTAGATGAAAATGTAAAGGGAAACAGACTGGCTGTCTTACTGTGGCATGGTGACAGAGACATGCACAAGAAGCAAAGAGACAGAAGAGACAAAATAGATAGGTTATCAGATACAGACAAAAAAGGAGGGGGTAGACGATATGCGAGGTAGAAAGAGACTTTGG
Source organism: Mchenga conophoros (assembly GCF_057382185.1). Taxonomy (NCBI): domain Eukaryota; kingdom Metazoa; phylum Chordata; class Actinopteri; order Cichliformes; family Cichlidae; genus Mchenga; species Mchenga conophoros. Next base: position 14,573,852 of record NC_140539.1, read on the forward strand.
AAAGAAGGTAGGCAGAGGGACTGATACCGGTAGAAGAGAAGAGAGACAGGTGGATAACAACTTCGAGAGACAGACTGGCAGACAAAAGACCATAAAAACAGTAAAAGAAACAGTGAGATATGCAGCTACAAATGACAGCACATTCCATATCCTGTTGTCAGAATTACTACGCAGCTGGAGATGACAAAATCTGGCCTTGAAGGAAGGAAGGGCTCAAAAAAAGATGCAAGGGAAAGCATCTGCAAGGGACTATCAATGAGCTTTGACCTTGGATTTCTGACCATCTGCCAAAAACATCTGCCTATAAATCTTTGTGTTTGTGTGTGTGTGGGGGGGGTGTCTGTGTGCGTGTCTGCAAGCACATGAGCGTACATAAGTATGATTCATGTCTTTGCTGAAAACGAGGTTGTAATGTTATTGCCCATGGAAGTAAAGGTAAAAGATAGCTAGAGTGGAGCAACCTTGAGATTTAATATCTAGTGTGCTCTTCAAGAGTGTTCACATACAGAAATACAGCCACATACACACACACAAACATACACACACAAACGCACAAAAACTCTGTCTTTCTCAGTGGATTAATCATTTTTCTCAATACATGTCATTAAGGATGACTTCTAACACACAGTCACGTCTGGAGATTTCTATTGCATTATCGATTTCTCCTCTCCTTTCTACTCTTCCTCAACTCATTTGTCTCTTTATCCCTTTTCTCCTTAGCCATCTCTCTCTCATCAATCCCTCTTCTCCTGTATTTCATCTGTCCTCTATTTTCTGTCATTGCCACTTCCCTAAACTGGTCCTGCAACATCTACATAGGAACATTTATATTTTTCCTGCAGAGCTCATAATTTTGACTGATCGTGCCCTGTTATGTTGATTGGTGATGTTGTGTTATGTTGATATAGATTATTTTGCAGACTAAATTGCTGCTTTGTTTCAGACATGTTTCACATCCATATATGTTAAGTGCATAAAAAATGAGCACATAAATAAAAAAATTTGTACTTACACCTACACAGAACCAGAATTGTAAACTGTGAGTGATGATAACTAATGTAGACTAGTCAAGGTTTTTTTTCTCACATTCTCTCCCTCAAAGGTGTGGCCAGGAGAGGCTGTATTTCCAGATTACACCAGCCAAGCCTGCATAGATTGGTGGGTGGATGAGTATGAGCGATTCTACAGGGAGGTCAAACATGATGCACTGTGGATTGTAAGTCAGTTTTGAATACAGAAAACGGAGGTATGAATAGTTGTGGCCTGACCGAAAATTGTCAAAATGGCCAAGGGCCAAGAAAGAGCATTAATAATAAGAATTGTGTTAACTTAACAAACATGGAAAAAAATTTACTTCATAACCGTCTTTAAACAAAACAAGAGTCCTCTCACTGAAATCTACTGTATGTCCTTGCAGGACATGAATGAGGTCTCTAATTTCAAGCAAGGATCAGCAAAGGGCTGTGCTTCAAACAACCTCAACTACCCTCCATTCATTCCAAGTAAGAGATGTTGTTTTTTATCTTCTGAGCCATGATCATGCTAATCATTTGACGTACATGGCTGTTCTTATAGCTGTAAATTGTGGCTTTTAGAAGAAAAAAAAGAAAAAAAGAAATCCAGAAAAAGCTGGGCAGTCATTTAAAATGCAAACTGAATATTATGCTACTAAAATACCAAAGAAGAGGCCCTGAACTATAGAAATTATATTTCAATAAAGAGTAGAAAATGATTTACTATGGCAACTACAGGGAGAACAGAATTATTAGGCAAGTTGTATTTTTGAGGAATAATTTTATTATTGAACAACAACCATGTTCTCAATGAACCCAAAAAACTCATTAATATCAAAGCTGAATGTTTCTGGAAGTAGTTTTTAGTTTGTTTTTAGTTTTAGCCATTTTAGGGGGATATCTGTGTGTGCAGGTGACTATTACTGTGCATAATTATTAGGCAACTTAACAAAAAACAAATATATACCCATTTCAATTATTTATTTTTACCAGTGAAACCAATATAACATCTCCACATTCACAAATATACATTTCTGACATTCAAAAACAAAACAAAAACAAATCAGCGACCAATATAGCCACCTTTCTTTGCAAGGACACTCAAAAGCCTGCCATCCATGGATTCAGTCAGTGTTTTGATCTGTTCACCATCAACATTGCGTGCAGCAGCAACCACAGCCTCCCAGACACTGTTCAGAGAGGTGTACTGTTTTCCCTCCTTGTAAATCTCACATTTGATGATGGACCACAGGTTCTCAATGGGGTTCAGATCAGGTGAACAAGGTGGCCATGTCATTAGTTTTTCTTCTTTTATACCCTTTCTTGCCAGCCACGCTGTGGAGTACTTGGACGCGTGTGATGGAGCATTGTCCTGCATGAAAATCATGTTTTTCTTGAAGGATGCAGACTTCTTCCTGTACCACTGCTTGAAGAAGGTGTCTTCCAGAAACTGGCAGTAGGACTGGGAGTTGAGCTTGACTCCATCCTCAACCCGAAAAGGCCCCACAAGCTCATCTTTGATGATACCAGCCCAAACCAGTACTCCACCTCCACCTTGCTGGTGTCTGAGTCGGACTGGGCCCATCCATCTGGCCCATCAAGACTCACTCTCATTTCATCAGTCCATAAAACCTTAGAAAAACCAGTCTTGAGATATTTCTTGGCCCAGTCTTGACGTTTCAGCTTGTGTGTCTTGTTCAGTGGTGGTCGTCTTTCAGCCTTTCTTACCTTGGCCATGTCTCTGAGTATTGCACACCTTGTGCTTTTGGGCACTCCAGTGATATTGCAGCTCTGAAATATGGCCAAACTGGTGGCAAGTGGCATCTTGGCAGCTGCACGCTTGACTTTTCTCAGTTCATGGGCAGTTATTTTGCACCTTGGTTTTTCCACACGCTTCTTGCGACCCTGTTGACTATTTTGAATGAAACGCTTGATTGTTCGATGATCACGCTTCAGAAGCTTTGCAATTTTGAGACTGCTGCATCCCTCTGCAAGATATCTCACAATTTTTGACTTTTCTGAGCCTGTCAAGTCCTTCTTTTGACCCATTTTGCCAAAGGAAAGGAAGTTGCCTACTAATTATGCACACCTGATATAGGGTGTTGATGTCATTAGACCACACCCCTTCTCATTACAGAGATGCACATCACCTAATATGCTTACTACCAAGGCTTTCGAGCCTATACAGCTTGGAGTAAGACAACATGCATGAAGAGGATGATGTGGACAAAATACTCATTTGTCTAATAATTCTGCACTCCCTATAAACTCTGCAGTTATAATTAATTATAATAATTTTTAATTAGTAATCTATTAAATATTAGTATTATTATTAATTAAGTTAATTATTTATTTATTTTGTGGCTACCTAATTCAAAATGGGCACCTGTCAGTAAAAGATGCAAGTTTTAATGATTTTCATTTTTTCCCCATTTTCTGCCTTTTCTGTGAAAACTAGTCATACTGGTATGCATTTAATACAAAGAAACAAAGGATACCATAGAAATGCAGGTCATCGCCCAAATATTGTACACAACTTGATAAATTAGCTACACTAGCACACATAATAATAGAAAAGCCCTTTATTGTCATCGTACATGCACAGTGTATCCTAGATGGTTTTCTAGAAAACTCATCTAGAATCATAGATCCCTTAAGAAGAATTTTGAAAATGACTCTTCTGCCATGTCTTTTATTCTGACTGTGTCCCAGATAGGATGATCATAACTGGAAAAGGCACGCTCCCCTGATGCCATCCTTGTTATTGCCCTCCTCCTTAGTCATCTTCCTGCATTGCTCTCTTTTCTGTCATTTCCTCATTGCTCTGACATCCTATAGGAGTATACATCAATGTCTATCTCATTCTTTCTGTCCTTTTACTTCATCGCAACACCATCACTGTTTTTTCGTATTCTCTTCATGCCTCCTCACCCCTTGTTCCAGCTCTTCACTCCTTTATCTTTTCTCTCCCTCAGACATTCTCGACAACTTGATGTACAGTAAGACTCTGTGTATGGATGCCAAGCAGTCTTGGGGAAACCATTATGATGTCCACAGTCTGTACGGGTACTCTATGGTGCTGGCTAGTGAAAAGTGAGTACATCAATAATCAATGACAGGAAGAGTTCAGGTTGTGCTACGAAGGCCAACTTTCTGCCACCCATTCAGTATATTGAGACTCTGGGAAACTCAAAATACACAATGTAATATACATACTGGTGGTGGTCAGAGGGCCCGGTGGCACCTGTGTCCGGCAGCCTCGCCTCTGTCAGTGCGCCCCAGGGCAGCTGTGGCTACAATGTAGCTTGCTATCGCCAGTGTGTGAATGTGTGTGTGAATGGGTGAATGACTGAATGTAGTGTAAAGCGCTTTGGGGTCCTTAAGGACTAGAAAAGCGCTATACAAATGCAGGCCATTTACCATTACCATTTACATAATTTTCTAAATGAATAGTTGTAGAATCAGATGTTACTGACCCATTGTGCTAAAGTCCAGAGCAGTTGACTTGACTTCAATGTGTTAAATCCGAAAACTTGTTTTAATGAGTCTAGCTTCCAGTGTGTTTGAATGAATTTCTTATTGGAGTCTGGCGCTGAAACAGTTTAGTGACCCATTATGTGCACAAACTTAGAAAGGAGTATTAAATATATTGTCGGTGCCAGCAATCTGTTGAGGAGGGATAAAAAAGTGCTTCACCATACTCAGGTTTATTATTATTAATGTTTTATACTTGCTAACCAGTTAGCATTGGTTCATCTTATTTCCTTATCTGAATGCTGTTGAAGGGCTCCAATTCCATTGTCTTGAACTACAGTAGTCCTTGTTCTCAGCAACCTTGCTGAATTTGGCATAGATGTGTATGAGCCATTTTTTGGCCTACTGCAATTTCTTATTACAGTGGCCTCTGAGCCCATTGCTGATCCTCCAGAGAGCATAACAAGGCCTACCATCACTACCTGCAGTCCAACGCAATGCAGTGGGAGTTCTTCTTAGAGACAACATACTCAGCAAATCCCGGTAGCTCTGCAACCAAGTAAGCTAGCGCAATAATTTTTTTTGCATATGAAACTGGAGGAGTTGTACTTACATCTTATGCCATCAGCTTGTCCTAGGTCACAGTTTCCTTCCACATATAGCTTTGCAAAAACTGCATAAAAATCACTTGCAGCAACAAAAACATGATATTCCAGAAACACGCTTCGCCGATCCATCAGCTGTTTGTAACACTTCCTACGTCCATCAGCGCGAACTATCACATGACCGCATGACCTGCCCGAAACCGGAAGTGACGTCATTTTGCGGAAATGTAGTTTTTTACGATCGGGGCCTTATGAGCTTGTGTTTTACTTGTTATGTGTTTTAAAAAGTTATGTTTGACTTTATGACTTTTTGTGTCGTTTCTGGGATGCTTAAGACTCATATTGCACTGCTGGAAATAGTTTATTTTGATGCATATGCTGTTATTTTGCAAATTTGCACTATAATATTTATTTTCGTTTTTCCTGCAGTATATAAAAATTGGTGTATTTCAAAAATAAAACTATGAAGACACTCAAAATAAATTTCCTGTGGTGGGAAACTAGTTTGTGTAACTTTTTTGTATTTACAGTTTTGAGGGATAAGCCTCTTAAATTTCTCTAACTAGAAATATATGTTAAAAAAACAAAAACGATTTTCAATTTTTTTGTAGTTTATTGCACTTTTTGCAATTTATGTAATTATTATGCACCTAATGCAGACATATTATTAAAGTTTGGGCTATAATGGTTGTATTGATGTATAGCAACTTGAAATGCTCCCAAAAATGGCTCCACAGCATGTAAAAATATAATATAAGCTCTGGCGAACTTGGTTCTATGGTAGGTCTTAAAGGGTTAATGTTTAAACTCTGCTCATGTCAATTCTCCGAAGTTACATCACTACCCTCGTAACCACATTTACACTCGAAAGAAACAATCTGCCTATATATGGTAACACACACATACACAGACACAGCCCACTCAAGACCATGAAATACAAGCTCCCTGAAGTGAGCTTGCTGACGCACTGTTTTGGTATTAAAGCTAGCTCATCATTCTTTTGTCAGCTTTCCTACTCATTTCTTTTCTTCTTTCTTAGTCTACTAATTAAAATGTATTACTGGCAGGAGACACATTTTGTAAACATCATCAGGGCTTTATATTGTCGTGGAGATTGATAATGCTTCGATTTTGTTTGAATAAAATATTAATGTGTAGTGGTAAATCAATTCAATCTTTCTCTCTGATCATTTGTGTTTGTGCATATGCATGCGATATCTGTTTCTCCCTTGTGCTCTCTCTGGCTCTCTTTTTTGTCCCATTGTCCTTTTATCTTAATGACCCTGTATCATCTGCTTGTCTTCTTGTTGAATTCTCTGCCACAGAGCTCTGCAGCGTGTTTTTGGAGCAAACCGTACCCTGTTGCTGACCCGCTCCTCCTTTCCAGGTGTGGGAAAATATTCAGGTCACTGGCTGGGGGACAATGGTGCCAACTGGAATGACATAAAATGGGCTATCCCTGGCATGCTAGAGTTTGGCCTCTTTGGAATACCCTATGTGAGTAGCAAACATTCAGAGAAGGTCATGTAATGGTCATATAATTTTTAGAGATGGCACGATACCACTTTTTTATGTCCGATACCGATACCGATATCATAAATTTGGATATCTGCCGATACCGATATGAATCCGATATAGTGTTTTTTAATCAACAAAACTGTTTTTTTAAATATCTTGCTGCATTTTGTATAAGTTCATACTCAAGTTTAAAACAACAACTACACTAAAGCTATTCTGTTATACCTGTATGCAAAAAAAAATATTTCATAGTTCAGCAATACTGATCAATCTAATAAACTTAAACCTACACCATCCTCCCTATTCTGGTATTTTAAAGAGTACTTAGCATAAATATTAAGCAACCTAACTAACAGGGTTCCAACTCAGGGCAACAACAAAAATAAATAAATAAAAAATAGGGAACCACCCCTCACGCTCCACCTCATGATGCTTAATCGACGTAATCAACCTTAATTTGATGCAGTGTGAAAAAAAATGCACAGAAATCAATTATTTTTTTCAATATATTAAAATATTAAATAGATTCAACATCTTTCTTCAACAAAATTGCAGACTGCACAGATGGTACCTTCCCAAAGGAAAAAGTACTATAGCTTACTAGGGTATATTAGACTTAATAGTCACTATATACAGTAATTGACTTCTATTCATTTTACATCAAATTAAAACTTTGGGTGTCAGATAATTATTTATTAAAAGCTCGACATTTTAAATGAGAATAAGAAAGAAAAGTATGTCTTTGTGCCCCTTTTCCCTGTTCATGCCCTATCGGCCCCCCTGGCTAAACTTTGCTAGATCCGCCCCTGCACAGTTACCAGCGTCAGCTACGTAGAAAAAGATCCTCGAGTAGAAAGTAATATTAAATAAATTCTAACAGCAGCTGATCAAGCTTAAACGTGCTGCTGTTGTTCAACCGCTGGTTTGGTCTTTCTGGTGCAAAGTGGGCCAAAAACAAACAAGAGACACGGACTCGCGACAGAAAAGCCGATCAGCTGATCATTAAGCAGTTTCATGATTGAAGTAGCAGCAAGAGGAGGAAGTCGCCCCATATATCGCTTGTTAAGCTTAACGCAGGAATGCTTTACAAACATTCAGAGATGGACTTACACACTTGCTTTACTTCTCTCGGGGAGATGAAATGCCGGGTTGCTAGCGAAGCTCCAAATGCTATCCAGACCACTGACAGGTCCCGCACGCCACAGCCGCTCTATCACGTGATGCATACTGCTCCGACGTGCTAACGTTCTGAGGTGAGTTACGGTGTGTTGCAAGTTTTGTGAGGTGCTTTCGTGATATTTAATGGATCGGATTACATTTTTTATTTTTCTCCGATATCCGATCCAGTAATTTAGGTCAGTATCGGACCGATACCGATACGTAATATCGGATCGGTCCATCTCTAATAATTTTTAAAATAGCTAAAATCATTTGATAAGACAAATAAATATGACCATTCAAGTTTTTATTTTCACTTCAGCAAAGCATTGAAGAATGAAAACATATATATCTATATCTATATCTATATATATCTATATATATATATATATATATATATATATATATCATTTGTACTCTACAGAAAGCTCCAGAACCAGGCATAGAACTTAATCTGTTTGTTAGCGTGTGTTTCTGGCACTTGGATGGTTCTCTCTTTTGCTTTTTTTAAAGAAGATTTAGTTGTCATTGGGATGTATGCTCCGTCATAATTTCAAACAGCAGACAAGAAGAAGTGTGTCTTGAATAAGATCCATTAAAATGTCTGCACCAACAGCAGTTTTCTTTCCTGGAACAACACCACGTTCAGAAAACACACTCCTAGCCAGTAACCGAGTGGACCTTGTACTTGCTTGTGTGTATCGCTAGTTTGCAGATTTCAAACAGCAGTAAGAAAACGACAGGGAGTCCAGTGCACATGCAAACACACACATGCACACTCCTCCAGCTGTGCACAGCAGGTAGTCATATATACATGCCAACTTCTCCTGCTGGGACTGTGTCAAGCAGATTTTGGGTTCCTCAGTAGACACACGCTCACACGAACGCAGAGAGAAAGACGGAAAGAAAGCAGGAGAAATAGGATTTGGATCGATTCCCTCCCATTGAGGCTGTTGTAAAATGTGGCCGGTAGTAAACAATAGAAAGCAAACAGTCTCTGCAGACTG